>NC_092822.1:98912500-99255000 GCF_023375885.2 Dermacentor andersoni
ACCAGAGCAAAAGCAGATCACTTCTGCTTGATAGCTTAAAAAAACTATTGCAGAAAATGTCACTGACTTAAAGCACGACTGAGTTGCCTTGCGCAAGGAGGCAGAAGGAGCACAAGGGAAAAAAATTAGCTGTCATGCAGCAAGTGCGGCAACATCGCAGTCGTCAAGGTGCGAAGTGCTCCGCCCTATGGTCCAGCAGCGCCCGGCAGCTGTCGAACCACTTCGAGCACAGCTGGCACCGGACCTTGCTGCTCCCTTGGTCCGGCCTCGTGAGGTGCGCGGTCAGTGACCTCTCAGTCGAGAAGGAGAGCAGGCACAGGCTACATTTGTACAGGCATGCACACTTGTGGTGCCACTTGGTGTGCAACTCCAGGAGCCGCACGTTGGTGAACACCTCGGAGCAGTGGTCGCACTTGTGAGGACAGTACGAAGGGTGGGTGTTGAGGTGTGCTTCCAGGCGGTCCTTCGAAGCGAACACCTTTGGGCAGAGATGGCAGCTGTGCCAATGAGAGCCGGCCCGCCTTGTGTCCAAGCTGCTGGAAGACCTCCGGGCCGCTGTGGGGAGCTGACTGCTTCTTCCATCAGTGGCTAACATGGTGGAGAAGAGAAGGGGAATAGTGTTAAACTATGGGGTTTAATGTCCCAAGAGGGGGAGAGAGAGGAATAACAGGAAAAGCAGGGAGGTTAACCAGATGCTATTCTGCACAGGGGAACGGTGCTCTTCATTCGACAGTTGGTCTGTGCAAACCACTACAACACTTCAGCGTGCATGCCCCCCATATGATGTGATTTCTCTCTTCCTCCCTAATCCCAACAATGCTTCATTGGTTATTAGGGACATCACAGTCGAAGGCTTTGGATTAACTATGACTACCTGGGGTTCTCTGTGCACTCAAAGCACGGTGCATGAGCGCTTTTGCATTCTGCCCCCATGGAAGCGCGGGCACTGCGGCCAGGGATCGCCCGTGCAACATCATACTTGGCAATGCAATGCTATCGCCAGTGCAGCAAGTGGGGGCAGAGAGCGAACGAGTTTCGAAAGTAGATTCATAGTACAGTCAAGCCTCTATTTACCGAACGGATACAGCGAATTATTGGATAAAATGAAGTCAATAAAAATATTTGGTCGACCAGTCTTTATTTCAATGAGCATTCTAATGCTATATTAGAAATGAAACTACAGGGTCTGATACTATCGGTTACAGTTGAACCTGTTTATAATGAACTTCGTATTCGGCAAAAAGTAGTTATATCAATAGTTCCTTATATGTGGGCTTACCTTTAAAAACATGCGAAAATTTGCGACACCTTTCCTCTGCTGTAATCTTATTACAAAGTGCTAAAAACCCCTCTAACATTAAGACAAGCCATTTCGCTTCATAAAGCAATGCTCGTCGTGTGCTTATGAGTGAATTGAACTGCTTTTGCAATGAATAAAACTGCCGTTATCGGCAGAAACTGTGCACGATGCTTGCGAAGTCACTGCTGACTTGACAATCCGTGTTTCTTTCACTTCCGCTTGTCGACTACCTATGCAGAAAGCAACAATTTCTATTTCATAAGCCTGTGTCAAATAGTCGGCAAACAAATCATGGCGTTGCCACCACATGATCATCTTCAACGTGGTCCTCATCGTGCGCCTGTTGTCACAGACACGTATGCTCGCAATCCACGAACACAGCTACTCATTTTACACAACATGTTGGTCTACCTGGTATTGCTTTGCGGGACCCCTAACAATGCAAGATAGCCAGGTACCTGCAAAATGCTTAGCATAATATCGATTCCAGCAGTCTTTCGGATCTACACAATTTTATTTTCTTGTCCAATTGAACACAACAATTGAAGTTCTTCCAAAGATTGCTATAATATGAGGGGCATCATGGAAAACTCTATCTATATTTCGGTTTTTATAGTAATTGCGAATTTTCATTTACAAAACCTGCCTAATTTGTGGGTAACGTCATTTAGAGAATGAAGCCAGACATCACAGTTCTTCCAAAACATTGACCAATTCCGACGACTGACTAACTTGAAACCCTGAGCACAGCAACCACTTTGAAAGGTTGTGATTATTGTGTAATCGACGGGACTTGAGTGGATACGAGAATGAAGCATTCCAGTCAGCTGGAACAGGAAACTACAGCGACATACATGCCGGCATTTTGCAAAGGTCTCACCATTATGGACTTTATGGCTGTGCATCAGCCACATGAAGCTAAGCATGGCAAGAACTGTAAAGTTAAGTTTTCTGTGTTGCTTTGACCAAAAAAGCATGAAGTTTCGAAAAGGCTGAATGTCATCGCGATCAATTATCAGCATGCAACAACGTAAATGAAGTGTTTATGAACCATGGTCTCCAGATAACCGAAGAGTAACTGCTGAGCCTTTGCATCTTAGCGGTGTTGTGCACGACGTGGCATGTTCACGCAGACTCTGGGTCTTGCGACGATCAATAGCAATTATTGCAGCGCTCATGGCTTTCAAAATCTGCATGCAGCACTCGCTCATCTAGAAGGCAGTATCTTCATCAAGGTTGGACCTTTATTTATTTATTTATTTATTTATTTATTTATTTATTATCCCTCAAGGTGGAGCATTACATGAGGGTTGGGCGATGATATGGCAGTACAAATTATTCATGAAAAATGATATATCTAGAGGGCAGTGGGAGTGATCCACAATCAGGGCGATGTGGCTGGGCAGATCATTTCGATCTTTGGCTGTATGTTGAAAAAAGGCATGCATCAACAAAACCGCTGTCAGAGTAATTTGTTGTTATGGGTGCAACCCAGATTTCACGATGTGATTTATGGATGGTTAAAATCTTCAAAAAGTATGATTAACGTTTTGGGACAGATGGCTAACAAGATCACCAAGTTATCATAGAACAATTGCAGAAAGGAGTTAATGCTATTAGGAGCCTATAGCAGACAGACGCTGATAAGCATGCGTGGATAAGATGTATTGCAGTTCAACCAGATAATTTCCATAGATGAATGTACATTTGCTATTGTGCAACCGAGCTCAGGCTTGGTGACAATAAGAAGAGTACACAGCCCTCTCGTGCTTCAGAAGGCCCTTTTTTTTTTCACATCGCATGTGCTCTATTTTTCCCATGACCATGTTTGAAATGTCCATTGTAACTGTATGGTACTTTGAAAAATGCATGCTATATCTGGACACGCTTTCAACAGGAAGGGTAGGAGAACCATAAGTGCACAGAATTACGGTGATTAAGCCGATAGATAGTTATATGAGGGATCATCATCATCATCATCATCATCATCATCCCATTTTATGTCCACTGCAGGACGAAGGCCTCTCCCTGCGATCTTCAATTACCCCTGTCCTGCGCCAACCGATTCCAACTAGCACCCGCATATTTCCTAATTTCATCACACCACCTAATCTGCCGTCCTCTACTGTGCTTCCCTTCTCTTGGTACCCATTCTGTAACCCTAATGGCCCAACGGTTATCTAACCAGCGCATTACGTGACCTGCGCAGTGCCATTTTTTTATCTTGATGTCAATTAGAATATTGGCTATACCCGTTTGCTCTCTGATCCAAACAGCTCCAGCTCTCTTTCTGTCTCTCAATGTTATGCCTAGCATTCTTCATTCCATTGCTCTTTGTGCGGTCCTTAACTTGTTCTCAACCTTCTCTATCAGTCTCCAAGTCTCTGCCCCATATGTCAGCACTGGTAAAATACACTGGTCATACACCTTCCTTTTCAATGATAATGGTAAGCTTCCAGTCAGGAGCTGACAATGTCTGTCGTATGTGAACCAACCCATTTTTATTCTTCTATAAATTTCCTTCTCATGATCAGGGTGCCCTGTGATTAATTGACCTAAGTAAACATACTCCTTCACAGACTCTAGAGGCTGACTGGCGATCCTGAACTCTTGTTCTCTTGCCCGGTTATTCATCATTATCTTTGTCTTCAGCATATTAATCTTCAACCCCACTCTTACACTCTCTCTGTTAAGGTCCTCAATCATTTGGTGTAACTCGCCTGCAGTGTTGCTGAATAGAAGAATGTCATCGACAAACCGAAGCTTGCTCAGGTATTCACTGTCGATCCTTACTCCTAAGCTTTCCCAGTTTAATAGCTTGAATACTTCTTCCAAGCACGCAGTGAATAGCATTAGAGAGATTGTGTCTCCTTGCCTGGCCCATTTCTTTATAGGTATCTTCCTACTTTTATTGTGGAGAATTAAGGTAGCTGTGGAATCTCTGTAGATATTTTCCAAGATATTTACGTAAGTGGTCATTACTCCTCAATTATGTAATGCCTCTATGCGTTTTCGTAATCAATGAAAGTCATATACAGAGCCTGACTGTACTCTGTAGATTTCTCGATTTCCTGATTGATGAAACGGATGTGATCCATTGTAGAGTATCCCTTCCTGAAATCTGCCGGTTCCCTTGGTTGACTAAAGTAGGTGCAACGATATAACAAAGCAAATTTATCTTTGCAGGTAGCTCAAAATATGATCTGAACCACAAGTAAAGGCCAAAATACCTATAAAATTATAACCTTAAATGAGCTCTTTTGTAAGCCACTAGATCCAAGAAAATGTATTTAATTAACCAGTGCCACCAAAGGATAGCAAATAGGGCTAATCACATGCAAGAGATAGTCTCCAGCTCCCTTGTTTTGCAACACAGTGGTGGTTAGTTGTGGTTTTCTGTAGCTTAGCTTTTTTTTTTTTTCATTTGCAATTTTGCTGCACAGTCCCGATACAGTTGAACTCTTATAACGATCTCGGATATAATTAACCATCAGTGCAATAGGCATATTGCAACAATCTGGAATGACCATCTATGGCCTTCCACCATAAGAACAGCTGCTCAGGCGTTCCTGTGTCTGTATTCACGCCACCCGACTCGCCGAGAACGCTGCACCACACACACACGCCACACAATGTTGCTCAGGATCGGCGCTTACTATGCCGTTATAAGGTAATCATGGTTCGGTGGCGCTTCATTTATGTATTGTCGACTGCTGACAATGGTTCACGCTCACATTCTACCTTTTGAACATCGCATTTATTTTGTCCGAAGCAACATAGATAACATAATTTTGCGGCTCTTGTGTGGCTGATGCGCAGTCGTAATGCTGACGCCGTGATGTCCGAGACCGTCGCAGAATGGCGGCATGCTGAAGTAGTTTCTGAAGTTTATGCTTCCGGCCTACTAGAACAGTTCAATTTCTTGTGCAGAATACATTCATGACCCAATTGTAGCAAAATATATCAGAAGCTCTGAAATAAAAAAATTATGGCTGCACTTGAAGTATGAAAATGACAGGTGATCAGAACTGGGAGCCATTTTGAAGGAGTTATACTACGCCGCATTCCTTTCCTTAGATAGAAGTTTCTAGGGCAAATTTGTAGCTAGGTGCGGGAATGCACCGGGTACAAAAATGACAGTGAAAATCTGGCTTTCCAAACAAAGTGCTGCCGAATTGTACCTGCTGACGCCTGCTTCAGTGCGGTTAACTTTGGGGGGGGGGGGGGGGGGGGTTTAAGGGCGAGTCTATATACATAACGAACTACTGATATAACAACCACTTTCACAGAACTATCTAGTTCTTTACAAACGAGTTCGACTGTATTCTTCTGCTATAGCGAAATTGAAACTGTGGGATCCGACATTGTATCGGATATATCGAAGCAATTTTTTGTTTGCGCATGTGACTTCCCTTAATTAAACCCTGACAGGACTGACAAAACTAGCTTAATTATTGGACGGGTAAAATAAAACAAAATGCAGCATAACACCAAAACAGGCTGCCTGATTCACTTGGCAGTAGTGCTTTTAAAGTTAGCTTCGCCGCAATACAGCAAACCAATACAAAATGGGGAAAGGTGCCACTGTTTTGGGGCATAGCAAGCATTCCTTAATTTACACAGACACATGCGCCATCTCCGGTCACTGTACAAGCACTGAGACACCTAGTGAGTTTACTGGCGGGCCTTTGCAGTTTTAGGTAGACACCCGCTATTTCGTTGGCTTTGATTGATTGAGTGATTGCTCTGGAACCTCCGATGATTCATGTATGAAAGCCGACGCGCTTCACCCGCTGATCAGATTTTCGACGATCGAAAATCTGATCAGCGGGTCAAGCGCGTCGGCTTTCACACATGAATCATCGGAGGTTCCAGAGCAATCACTGGGGCCCGCGTGTCTTCCAGAAAGTACTATACCATTCGTGTTGCACATACATGCAATCAGATTACACAAGGTTCGGTGACAACAGACAGCGGATGAACCATTGACAACATTTGAGAAACTTCCGAAACATGCAGGTGCGTCCTGTGCTGAGCAACAACATTTGTTAGAAGGTGAAACGCGGTCGCCCGATAAGCAAATACGCATGTCAATATGGCAACATCCTTTCAAAACCCCATTTTTTTTATTTCGTCGTAACAACTACGTACATTATTAGAAGACAAAATGAAGGTCACGGTTTCTCTCTCAATTTTGCACTGAAACACGAGCACCAGTGTGATGGCACAGATTTCAAAGTATTTTTCTTTATTTGGGCCATTGTGTGATGACGGTAAGTTTTTCAAATTTGCCATGTAGAGTCTCCTGCTTGTCTAGCATGGAATGAAGGAATGAGTACGGTGGACAATGATTGCCATTTTTTGTCTACAGAGCGCCATCATGCATCATCCCTTTATGCATAAAACTACTGCGTTGATCATACAGTCGCAAAGCCAGCATGGCCACACAATTCACTTAAGCCTCATGCATGCCTCACGGTATCAAAATGGCGCAATGGCAACGATGTCCCACCCGTGTCAATATATTAATTTTCTCAGTTTTGTTTTAGATACATCTGCGACAATGCATTATGGTGGTGTCAAATGATGCAATGTCTGGCTCATACTGCGCATGTATGTATAGATACAGGTATCAAGTACACTATGTTCTTCTAATAAGCGTAAAAATGTCACAGTTTCTGCTCCCACACTGGTTTATACATGTGCCTTCAAGGTTATGTAGATACAGTCGAACCCAGATATATGGAACTTGAATAGGATCTTGAAATAGTTCGATATGCGTATTGATAATTCCAAATATAATATATGCTGAACTATGGCACTGATGCTGGCTAGTTGGTACATTTAAATAAAATATGCTTACCTGAAGCTTATGTAAAAACATGGCACATCTCAGACAATCTCCCGAGAACATGAAAAGAGGAAATTTACCGATCCCATGCCCAGAGCCACTCAGTGAAAAGAGCTAGTGCCATCCAGTTCTTGTGGTGCAGTTGTAACGGACTGGGACGCCTTTGTGTTCTTGAAGCGGTGCGGTGATCCTCTTTCCGAGAACGAACGGCCGCAGGTAGTATGCTTCATTGCACGAGAATTAGTTCTTTCATCTATTAGTGTGCTTCTCTGCATTACACAGCTATAGTACGGTGAAGCTTACTAAAGTAAAGCCGGCATTATGGAGCACAAATAAGACCCTTGTTGCACGAGCCATTTTCAGACATGCATCCCTATTTTGAGACATGCACACTGCTCCATGCCATGTATTGCCCTTCATATTCAATGCTTTGACAGTATCTTTCAAAACAGTGCCGTTGCATCAACATGAGTTTTTCCGATGATACGACGAGTGATCACAGTGTCATTAGGAAAAGCAAGCTAGCAGGGGTCCAGTGTGGCGCAGTATTCAATATATATTGAACGTGACAATAAACAGGAGTTTAATATACATGCAGTACTGTGCTATAATTTTGAATATGATTTATAAGGAGATGTCACAACTGTACGATATAGACAATAATTTGATACAGCTCAGACCACCTGTGACATAAGTGCTTATAGTGCAAGACTGCATATAATGTGGTCTTTTCTGGTTCCTGTTTATCTTCCCATAGAATTCAACATACACGCATACTGCTTATAGTGCATCCACACGAACAAAATACCAGTTATAATGTGGTTGCCGGAAAATCCCACAGAAAAGAGAGGCAGCAAGCGCACTTATCAATGAGGTGCTCCGGCCGAGGGGAGAGCGACGAGGGCGATGTGGAGGAGGAGGAAAAGAGGCAGAGTGAGCGAACGAACAAGGGACAGGGTAAGAAAGAATGAAAAAAAAAACCCACGGCAGCAGCATGCAGACTCAGTGGGCATGCAGGGGTTGCCTAGGCTGCAGAGAAGCCTTTTGCTCGTGCCGCTTATCAGTGGCACATGGTCGACCCCAAATGCGCGCGCACTGTCTCTCTTTGGCTTTTCAGTTTGTGTGTGGAAAGTAAATACAGTCGCCGACTAATTTTTCTGGACATGGACAGAGTCTTGAAAATGTCTGAATTATCGGACAGGCCAGAAAAACAAACTCTGATGGTAAAATCAACTTGTTTTAAACCAATTTTTCTGCAACTCCAGCCCCGCAGAAAAATAGTTCAATGTTGCGAGTACTTTCAGATTCACCAGTCGTGATGCGCATCATTGCGAAGTGCAGATATGGCGCATGCGACCTTGACTCCGTGATGCTGTCAATTTAAACTATGTTCGGCAAATTCACCAGTTTGGAACTTTGTCCACATGCAAACTTTTGCCGTTCATGCCAGTACACAGACATAAAAAAATTTGCTATACGAGTTTGCTTTAGTTGCCAGCTTATAGCCTATGAACCCTGCCTCATGTGCACTGCTGTCCATTCAGCCTGTGCACGTGATCTCACCCCAGATTTCTGCATATTTGTCTACGGGTACAAATATATATACAGGGCGAACTTCCAGCAACGACATGCTGCTTGACATTTCCGTTGGCTAGGCCTAACCAGCGCAGTGTTGTTGGGATTCGGCGGCCAAAGTTCTGGTTTGGTGCAGAGTCTACGAAATGCTTTGCAGTGGCTGCATGGCACTTAGAAAACAGAGAAAACATCTCGCCAATAAAAGCCAGGGCACATTCTGATCATATGCTTTCATTCCTGGACACGTATGGCTGCTTTGTCTACATGTTTTGCATGCAAAGCCTTTTGTGCAACGCCTTTAAAACATGTTGTTTTGGTTACAGTGCGGTACCACTAATAGCACGGAAACTGCGACTCCAGTGACTTACATTATTATAAGCAGCCTATGATGTCTATCCAGGCTTGCCTGTATTCTGCAGATAAGTAAAGAAATAAATACAATAAAACCTCGTTAATTCGAAAAATCAGATAATTTGGACTTGTCCTCTGGTCTTGGCGGGCGAAAGCATTATTTAATGGAATCAAACTTTTGTTAATTCAGATTTATTTTGCTGCACACTGGTTAGTTCGGACAACCATCGGAGCTCAACGAGCGTAGAGTGCCGCAAATGTGCAACGCTAAACAGCACAAGCGGCATTAGCATCCAACTGAAATGAAGCAGCAGAATCCACATTGCCAGAGTCATCAGCAGAAATTGTGCGGGAATGACAGGAATGCCAGAAACACTTTGTGCCTGCCTTTATAGCTTTTGCATTTATCATTGTGTTGGCTGCCTGCTTTCAGAACGTCATGCTCGCCGTCCATGATTGCGTCAATGGCGGTCGCGGTTTCGTACGGAATAGTTGCAGCAAACAGTGGTTTCGTTTTGACTCAGTATGCGCATGTTGGCCGTGTGCCTTCAGAACTTCATGGTCGCCGTGTATGATGGCGGACATGGTTTGGTCCATAACAGCTGCAGCAAACAGTAGTTTCATTTTGACTCGGTGCAATGGTTGTGCATGCAATGTCACAAACACGGGAGGTGCTGTCAAGGGTGAGGAGCACCAGGTACAGCACCATGGATGAACGATCTGTTGGCAAGCAGCTCACAGGTGAAAAAATAATCGGGATGTGTGTGCGACAGTGAAAAGCATGTCTTGGATGAAGATTCACTCCGCGGCCGCACCACAAAGGAAGCCACAAGGCCTTCCCTGCTGCGAGCACTAATCAGTCATGAAATGACAAGAATTGCAGCTTCCGAACTGCTGTTTCATAATATAGAAAGGGGATTTCCCAAATGATTGAGTAAATAAAAGAGTGTTGACATAGTAAGACTTTATTTATTGTTTTCTTGATAACCTCAATAATTCAACATTAGGTTAGTTCAGACATGTTTTTCAGTACCGTGAAATTAAAAAAGAAAGTTTTACTGCGTATGTGCAACCTGAACCCTGCAGTCCTGTTTCTAAAACCACAAAAAAGCTAGGCGAGCAGCAAGACAAAAGGAATTTGTACACAAAGCTTGGCATGGGCTCAGAATAGAGAAGCCTTTAGCAAATAAACAATTTCCACACGCCTGCTCACAGTCAAAAGTACAATGACAGTACGTCTGCACTGCAATAAGGAACTCCTTTCAAGGTTCAACAAAGCCCCAAATCATGATACTCCAGTAAACTGTGCAACAGTTCAATCCTTAAATGAAAGGCCTGCAAGATTTCGTTTAAACTAGAAGCAACAAATCCAGCAGCATATCACACACTATGAGCTTTCAAATGTGCAATGGCAGAGCCTACTCCAAATATGATCCGAAAAAAATTAAAATTAAATTATGGGGCTTTACGTGCCAAAACTACAATTTGATTATGACGCATGCCATAGTGTAGGACTCCGGAAAATTTTAGCCACCTGAGGTTCTTTAACATGCACCTCAATCTAAGTACACAGGTGTTCTTGTATTTCACCCAGATCGAAACGTGGCTGCTATGGCCGGGATTCAATTCCATGACCTCATGCTTAGCAGCCCAACACCATAGCAAGATCAGAAGCTTTGAGTCAATTAGTCAAAGACACAAGGGCTTTTTTTTTTCTTCCTTCACATGCTCACCATTAGTTCGTTTGGAATGTGATGTCTCGGCAGTGTTTTGCTGTGATGGCTTTACACCCTGGCCCACGTTTTGTAATGTTCTCTCGTCTTGTATCGTTGCTTCAAGTGATGAGAGCTCTTTTTTGACAGTGATGAAGACTGCAGAAAAAAAAGAGAGCGAGATACCCTCACACACTGAACATGCTATTAAAAGAGCATCTATTTGGTGTTTTCTACATGTTCCCTGCCTTTATAATTACACATCAAAGACGTCATTTGGAACAGCGAACACTGCAAGCTTTTTTTAAGCAAAGCTTTCTTTGCCCTTCCTTCCCCTTTTCCTTATGCTCACACATGATGGGAGGAAAATGGTTATAGGGGGCTCATCTATAAGGTCCCTGGCTTTGTCATCTGCATATCACAGTGGCTCTTCTTTCACGGAGAAAAAAAGCTGCAAAGGCAAACAGCAGCTGCTTGGACAGATTGTGAAGCCTTAAACATGGCATTTTTTTTCTGAACTTGGCAGCCCCTTTTATAACAACATTGGCTAAAGTGGGAAAGGGGTGCTATTTTATTATAAGAAAGAACAGACATTGGACATCCACTACAAACAACTTGACTCTCATTACCCGGCATTTGACACAAACTTCTGAGACACTACCGTTTATGACAAAAAAAAAAAAAAAACACAAGTCAAGGAGACAAATTCAAGTGCTATAAATGAACAAGAACTTGCTAGTAGCAAATGAGGTTGCAATACCTGTTTTCTCGCAGTGGGCTGTAGGATATCTGTTTTGAAACACCTCTGCACTGCGGCTGCCAGCAGCATTTCGTGAGCTTTCTAGCTGCAGGTCTTTGCCTTGAGTTCCTACACAACCATCAAAAAAGGATTTTCACCCCAGACGATGAATATACCGAGTTTTATACATTGTAATTAAATTCTGGGCCTTTACGTACCAAAACCACAATCTACTTATAAGGCACACTAAAGTGGGAGACTTTAATTTTGACCACCCAGGGTTCTTTAACACACGTCCAGTGCACGGCACACAATGAATTTTGCATTTTGTCTCCATCAGAATGTGCCAATGGCTGAAGATAAACATGCTACTTTGTACTCGTAAAGCAATGCCAAAGCCACTGAAATACTATGGCAAGCATTTTATTCATAGCAGGCAACGCTACGAAGGCTAGACAGACTTGTCTCATGCTTGCATTCTTGGCCAAGAAATGGTGCAGCACATATGAATGAAAGATAAATGTATGCATCAGGTAATTCAATGTAACGTTAAATCATATACCTCTATGTTGCAAAATAAGATGCAACTATTACATGGAAGGCATCACATATCTGTAGCTATTTACCTCCGAACAAGCAGTGTGGCATGCTCCTGCAACCAGTGGCGACAGCGCACGGTTATGCTCGTGGCCAAGACATTGCATGCAGTATACTAGAAGCACAAAGGTGCACTGAAAAAAAATTTAATTCTGGGATATCATATGGCAAAACCACATTAGATTTGTGAGGTATGCCATAGTTGGAGACTGTGTTAATTTTGATTGACTGGGGTTCTTTAATGTGCACCTATATCAATGTAGACAGGCATTTTTGCATTTTGCCTCCATCAAAATGTGGCCACTGCAGCTGGGAATCAAACCTGTGACCTCATGCTTATCAGTGTAACTCTGTAGTCTCCACTGGGTACAATGGTATACGAATCACACGTGAAGTCCACATGTTGTTGTAATACACAAAATATGTCGAATCTCAATAAGTTGGGCCCAAAAACTTGTTCCAATTAAATTAAGTTCAAATTAAAGGAAGCTCATTGAATGGAGGGCTTGCATGCAGCACTGCAGTAGGTGGCGCATGCACACTGAACACATGAATGAAGAGTTCCAAAGTGTGGCTTCACGGCAGCACAAGTGTGGCTTCATGGCAGCGCAGCGTGTGCTCCTGTGAAGCCACACTGCTAGGCAAAATTTTCGCTGCTGTGAAGTCGCACCGTACGGTATAATTTGCATATGAACCACACCTTGACTTTACTGCTAAACTTAAAAAATTCTTGGTGCAGGTAATATGCCCCAAAACACAATACTTGCATCAAAGTTTGCAAGCAGCATCCCGTGCAAAGTCGCACTGCTGAGTCCGAAGCACTGCAGCAAAAGTTGGCGTGCTGCTGAGAGCACATTATGTTCGAGGGCACAGTATGTTCGAATTAACCGTCGCAAACACTTATGCATTCGAATAATCGGGCATTTTTGCTCATTCAAATACACACAATTTTGACAGGACCACATCAGCAGCTGAAATAAAGCGGAGGTTCAAATTATACAAGTGTGAATCAATGAGATTCCACTTTAGTTATTCCGCAGAAAGCATCATATCAAAAAGTGCACTACGAAATGTCCTGAGTGAGCCTTCGATGACCACACCACTTTTGCAGTATCCACAGTGTTGGTTGCTAGAGAGTATAAAAGAGTACTGAAGTAAAGTGGACAGTAAACAAGAGAAGCCTCAGCTAAGGGGAGGTATTCTGTAAGAGTACACCTAGTGGATGTGTCCATTTCATTTGCTGCTTAAGTTCTGATTGGCTGAGCTGCACGTCCATAGCAGCCAGGTGCCACAGCCAATCAGAACTTCCACAGCAGATGAAATGGGCATGTCTACTACGTGGACTCTTACAGAATATCTCCCCGGGACCAACAATACGATAAGGAAACTTCTCTTCATCAGGGCTTCCCTTCCCTTGTTTGCCTGATTCAAGTTTCAGATCTCTTGCGGCTGTTGCCTCATGCTTGGACAATTACGTTCTTGCAAGACAAGCAATTTTACAAAGTGCAATCAAACTTCAGTGACATCAGTCATGCCTCTTCAGTCACATCAAGTGGCCGGTCTCAATAAAGACAGCATGCACGAGCATGCACAAGCAAGTGAGAGAAAAAGGCAATAGGAAACCCTTTCAAAGCAACTTGGTCCATGAAAAATATAGTTGACAATTACTATGATGCTGTGGATATGCACAATGCACACACCGACACAAAAGCACACAGACATCTCGTTTCAGTGATTACCAAGTTGACAAGGAGTCCTCTGCACAAGCCAAACACCTTGATGTAAAAAGTATTAGTGAAATGTTACAGTTGAGCAAGTGTACGACGGACCTGCCTGCACCCTGCCCCGAAAAAACTATATTCACTGCATGTCATCAAACACACAGTCCATAAACACACAAGTCAATGTAGGGACCACCTCCAGCCCACCGCAGGCACAGGTTGAGCAGTCTCCATACCCTAAAAAGAAAGGAGACATTTTAATACAAAGACACAATATAGTCTTTATGGACACTGTAGTCACGAAGCCTCAAAATAGCAGAGCACTTGTTCAGCCCTCTGTACAACCAACCCGGGGCTGCACTTTCTAACAACCCATTTATTCTTTATTCTTTTTGCCTTCCTCCAGTGGCTCAGCCATCGCATGAATACCACCATGCCGGTGTAATCACTGAAATTGGCCACTCAGTGTGATGCTTAATTAGAAGTTACAATAAAAAATAAGGTCAAACTTTACAACATACTGGGTCTGATTAACAGCAAATGAGGCTGGCCAATATCATAGCTGAGATTTTTACTGTAAGATGTGAAGTTTGCAGATCATGTAATGCAGGTCTTGCAAGCTTTATTTTTGTCCACCTGGCTACTCATATGACCAATAAACTTAATAGTTCGAGAATTATGCTAAATCTAAGAAAATGAAAGATTAAGGGGGTGGGTAAGGTGCCTCAGATTGGCGTCACTTCGGAATGACAGATCATGCCTGCCTTTACAGAGGTGACCAAGTCATCATTGGCTGGGGAGAAGGCGGTGGCAACAGCAAGCCTTCCACAGGAAAACTGATATTCATTGCCAACACTTGAAAGGACAAAGCACAATCAGAGGTAGCAAAGCTCTTGACAAGATAGACAGGCATGTACAGATTTAAAACGATATAAAATAACAACCTTTTACAATTCCCAGTTGCCATTAATCCCATCCCATCAGAAATGGGCAAGAGGAAAGTGAACAGTTTTGTAAAATGTTTGGAAACACTACACACCATGGAACAAGTGTTAATAGCAGCGAGTGCTCTGGATGAAAAAAAGCACAAGAAAATAAGCCAAACCTATCATACCAATTTCAACAGAAGCAAAGACCATCTCAAAGGTGTGTGTCTATCCTAAACGACAATTTGTCTGCAAGGACCTCCGACTTATACGCTGATGCCCTTACAGGTGTTGGAATCATCCAGGAAACACAGCACTTCACAAAACTGGACCCCTAGCCACAGGTGAATACCAGCAGTGGAGTCAACAGTGCATGTTGTAGGATGTGCAGGAAGCTTGCCATATTCATCCAGACCCAGCTCGGGCATGTAATGCTCCTCACACTCTGCAATGTTCCTAAGGAACTACAGTGTTCCACCAGCATTTGGATCATCACAGCCACATCACGGCATCACGGTCTTGCGCTGTTTCCTTCCCATTATTTTTGTTTGCATTAACTGCTTTACCCTAGAGTCCAGCTGCTACTTCCAAGTAATGTGTCATTTCACAAGAGCAGCAAAAACTAAGTAGCATGAATGATCGCTTGATTTATTGATCGGGGCAATACAATACAATATTCCAGAGCAATACATGAGCTGGCAGAGTCTGTAGTGGTGGGCTCTGCATTAAAGAAGTACTGAGGTATATTTTCCACATTCTAGTAACTCCATAACATTGTGACATGGAAAGGCATGAGAATTACAATGGCTCACAAAGCCAATGCTGAAATGCCCCAAATTCTAATATTTCTGCTGCAGTATTACCCAGCAGTAGCTAACATTACCATATTTGGTGCATGGTGGAGTATCAGCATTATTGTACTAGAAATTAATCATTTTTACATGCGCACTTCTGGACTATGTTATACTGGTCAATGAGTGCAGTCTGTTTATAACAGGGTTCCTTATGCTAAATATCTGACAGTAACCATATCTCACAGTATAGGATGATTTTACACACTCGAAGTGCATAATGTGGAAGACAGCTGTCATCAAATCTTGCTAGTGTTACATATGGTGTTGTAAAAGGTGAATTGTGCTTAAAATGTGAAGGAAGCCTCATTCCTTGGGTGAGAGCACATTTAAAAGCCTGGACAATGTGCAGAATCTTTTGCAATGCTGTGGATCTTTTAACAATATTTACCAGATTATCTATACAGCCAGTGCACCTCAAGCCAGATAATAACAATTGGAGCCTTCACCAGCACCCATTATTTGTCCTGGAAACAACTGACATCACTGTGCCATGCCTTTGCAGCAGCCATGGTTCAGTGTGCACAAGTGTGACATCCGGAATGCAGACACAAAACGTTTGCTAGTTTCCTTCTTTCTTTAATGGAAAACTCACTCACTACGACATAAGGCATCAATTCTTTAAGTGCATAACAAATGTAATCCCAATTTTAACATGATCGAATTCGACATGTGCATCAAGTGCAGCACAAATTCATATGCTCAAAAGTGGGACTACCCATTATGCACCGGAAATAAGAGGTAGTGGTAGCATGGCATGCCACTGTTTGGCATACCTGCCTCCCTAATTTAATAAGCTCAACATTCGGTACTTTCAATGCCAAGATGACAGGCAGATACAAGCATCACTTCTGACGTAACACATATTGACAATAACATTCTGCTGACTGGAAATGACTAGCATGCCCAGCCTACTTTCTCAAAAGAGGCTCCTAAGTTGAGTAAAAGTGTCATAAATAGCACGCTCAATTTGGAACCTAGTCATAGCTACAGCAACATTACACTTATCGAGGTCTCATAGGAAGTCATTATAGATAAAGCTAATTGCTCCAGGCTACAATTCACTGAAGCAGATCTAATAAAATGGCAACTGTAGTACAGGCTTAATGTATGCTCAGACTCCATCACTGAACATCATAGTCAATTTTAAGGAGGCAGAGGAACTAGTAAGGCTGAACCACAAACAAAACATGTTCAATACACTTTTGGTGCGGGCACAGGCCAGCGTGGACACACGGCAAATTTCCTTAATTTCTAAAAATTGCAAGATTTGGCATAATTTTGAGAATGGCAGAACCAGGACTTGCCACCCAACATATCACACTTAAAGCCTAAGATTGTTGTGTAAACATTAACAATAAGCACTCCTTTAGACTTTAGAAAAGCTTATTATTATTATTACTACTATTTGAGTTTACCAAGACATTTTCTATTGGTTGGCAAATGGCCCATGGCCTGTGAGGTAATTTGCGCAGTTACTTGCTTGTTGCCTTGATTAGGAGACCATCGTCTGTGCTATTTTCTTGTCTTTTGTTAGGCAAAACACTTCCAGTATTGGTGATAGTTATCTGAAAACAGAAGCTTTGGTGCCAAGCAAATGAACATCACACTGTTCCTGATGGTGTAGCAGCGACACCATCTTGTGCTGGACAACACCTGCCAACCGAAAATAAATGAAAAAAGTTGTTTGTTATGGCTCATGCTCTAAACATCATACTCTTCCACCTGTCACCTCAACACATCATGGCTGCAAAAGCCAACAAAACGAAATCCCAAGTGAGCTCTCACTCTAAAAGGGCCACCCTTACAAAGAGTTCATCTATTAAAGCTGCACTAAATCCCCTGGCAACCTCTGGCCAAGACTAAGGAGTCAACAAAACATCTTAAAAATCTGGAAGGAGGCCTTTAAAGGTCACCTGCAACAAAACTTCACTTTGGTTTAATTGCTTACAAATGAGTAGTACTGCGATTGAGGCAACCTTGGCAAAGCTACAGGGCTGTTGTTGTCTATTTTTCTAATTATCAGCCTTAAGGTGGCACCTAAGCAGACACCTGGCGCACCTGGTGGTTAGTGAACATGACTCCAATCCCCGCATGCTGCCTCAGAGATCTTTCACAGTGCTGCTCTGGGTCAGGAATCTCTCCTTGCGAGCAGTAACAGTGCCTGTTTATTATTGCTTTCTATTCCGTATCGGTATCAGAAACACCAGTTTCTGAAAGCTTTTAGTGATTCCATTCCCTCATAATTCAAACATAAAATTTTGCAGAGAAGCTTATCTGTACCTGTATTAACTGAAGCTAGGCGTTTTACACCATCTGAGACTTCTTGCAGTTGACTTTAGAGGCCAATTACAAAACAAATTTCTTATAAATCAGTAGTGTATAACACGATGGAACTCATGGCAATGCCACGGTGTGGTAATTGTATAGTTCTCCTCTTAGTAACCTTTAACACAGTGCTTAAACAGACAATGGAAGCACCTGGTTTTCACTATGACATAAGTTCCAGCATGCAGCCTCTGAGATGCACTCTAGGTCATGCCTCACTTCCGGAGAGCCCCCCCGGCAGCATTTTTTTCAATTTCAGTATCAAAAATGGCTATTTTTTCTATCTTTTCATAATGCTTCTGCTCGTATCTCAAATTATGCATGAAGGCTCCTCCAAATCTACAGTAACTGGGCTTTTTGAGCGGCCCAAAATTTTATTGCAGTTGGCCTTCAGGGCACAGTGAATGAAGATGATGGGTAAATGATGAAACATTTTTGCAGTTTATGTGATTAAAGGTACTGTTCACCTATAATGCAGAAGGAGTGCATCAAGAAAATCACACTTGCAGTGAAGCCATCAAATAAGAGAAACTGAGTGATGTACAACTCGGCAAAATCCTCAAGCACGCATCAATGTTAACTCTAGAACTGAAATGATAATAAACCACTTACTGGTTAAAAAATAACAAAATTGCTATTCTTTTAGATTCTGCTTATGCTGCTAGTCAATAACACAGAACTTCCTGGTGCAAGTAATCAGTCCCAACTCTGTAGGCAATCCAACATGTCAAGCTCCACGAGCTATGAGAGACTATGGCATAGAAGATTGTTACCCAAATTTGGACAAATGCTTTACCTCGCGCATTGAACACATAACAAGCTATGTGTTACATCATTATTATGACATCTTGCAGGACATCTGCAGGAATAGATTCATTGAAAGGTATTGTAGTCGCTCAAGTGCGTCCTCAATTTTGAGGAAGAGGTGCCAGAGGGGCCCTTTGAAGGCACGACAACAGATCACAGTCACACCCAAGCAGCACATTCACTACACTCGGGCATGATCTGACTTGTGCTCGCACAGTTCCTTCATAGTGTCAAACGTCTTGGGACACAGATGGCACTGAAAGAGGCATCTAGGAACGTCGAGCATCCATTCTTTCTTGCGACCCTTGAGATGACACTTGGGGTGCACCGTCAGCGCTTCCACGCACGAACACACCACAGGACAGACGGGGCACTTGTAGTCAGACGATCGGTCACAACGACTTCTCATGTGGCCTGCCAAGGGGCTTTGCTCGCTAAACATAGTGGGGCACAGAATGCTCTTGGGCAAGTGGCACGACTGGCCTTCAGCGCAGAGGTGTGCCTCCAGCGACTCCTTTGAGGGAAACTTAGCCTGACACTGGTGGCAGCTGTGCTCAATATTCCAGGCGGTGGAGCTGTCGACGCTGAACTCATCGCTTAGTGTTCCAGCAACAGCATGCTGTTCCATAAGAACAGGCTCGATGGACTCTCCACTGCAACTTCCAGATGCTATATGCTGCACCTCGGGGAGGGCCACACCTTGTTCGACTACCCCTAACCTGGTTTCGAGCAGAGACTCTTCATGAGATGCCTCCGAGATCTCTGCGGCAGGCACCACGTTCTGGTAGAGGTAATGACTTTGCAAGTGAAGCTGCAGCTCTTTCAGTGAACAAATGCGTTCTGGACAGAGGTGGCACATGTAGATATAACCCTGGTCACTCGTATCCATTTGCCACACTTGCGTAATGTGTTCTGGGTTTGGTGACCTGAGGGTGGTGGTTGCTGGAAAAGTTCAACAGCTAAGTCAAGAAACCAAATTGGCATATTCAATTTTGGTGGAAGACATGCCATGGTCACAGATTCCAAGCAAAAGTTCAGGAATATCATTCAGAACTCGGTAGTCCAGTTAAAGCCGCAAGTGTCTGCAAAGCAGGGTGTCTACCAAGTTGACATTTCCAAATTCCCTGAGTTTTCCAGGTTTTCCCTGAGCACCTTTGCAAAATTCCCTGAATGAGCCAGAACTTTGTTTTATGTCAAGACAGGCTGACACCACGTTGTATGGTGCTGTCACTCTCTAGTAAGCATGCTGAAACAAAAAAATGACTTAATCCAGTTTTAATAGTAAGGAGTAATATCTATTTTATTTAAAAAGAAAACAGAAGGAAGGTGTTAGTAAAATGCACAGCGAAAGAAATGGTAAAACCCATTCCAAATTGAGTCGAACATTTTAATGAAAAGGAGATGCATACATAAGTAAATATTTTTTAATATGAGCTATTTCTATCAACTGATAGCAAGCTCATCTGTATGAGGCCTGAACGTTGTCACAACTAAGGTTCTCTCTCAGCAGCTGGGAAGTCAACCTCAACTGTCCTGACATACTCTCAGCCCGTACACAACATCTCAGTGTTGGGTTTCACTGCTTAAAACAGTTTATTTTGGTTTGGATGCTTGGTTTGGTTTGGATGGTTATTTTGGTTTGGATGCAGCCATGTCCAGCTTGACAGCATGGACATGGCTGGTTGGTCACACTAGAGCACTGCATGGGCCTGGGATTTTGGGTCAGCCCGGGCCTAGGCCGGGCCTGGCCATCCGAAGCATTCTTCGGTGGGCCCGGGATGGCCCCGGGCTTGAAGACGTGGGGCCGGGCTGGGCTCGGGCTTGAAGCCACGGGCCCAGGCTGGACTTGGGCCCGCATGTCAAAGGGCCAAAGGTGTGCCTTCAAGCACATGTGGACATTATACATTGCATGTTCCAAGGCATTCTGTGCCAAGTTGAAGTAACATGGGCAAAGAGCTGGATCTTAGTATACTTTAGCAAGGAAAATAGAAAAACAGAAGTGATTTCTTTTCTTTTTCGCAAAAACTAACATTGTTTCCGCGTATGAAGAAATAAATCATCCAAAACCCACTTTTCAAACAAGTGGGATCGTTCCCCACCTGCGGCAAGTTGTTTTTTCATCCACTTTCATTTCCATTAATTTATCGTTTCTTCAGTTCATTTATTAAGCACAAGTAATTTCCCTTATGTTGTCAGTGTTTGTTGGCTTCTTAAGATATGACTAATACAAATTGGGCCCCTTGGTTAACCCCTTTCTTCTCGCTTATAGCAGAAGTTAGTATGCCATGGTAGCCAAACCTTCTCAACTTGTTTATTGCATCGTCTTCTATTGTTATAGCAGCTTCCATGAGGTGGAAGTTGAAGTGCCATGGGCCCAACGTGTTGATGGTACTGTTTCTGTGGTTACAGTGTGTTCCAAGTTGCTATCGTGATGATTAGGTGATTATTAGAATGGCTGTACAACGTAATGTCTTAGTTTTTTTAGCAGTACCCATGATATCACACGAACACAAACTACACATTACATTTATAACTAATAATCGTAGTGATGCAGCATATTTATGTCACATCCATAGCAAGAAGCACACAATATCACTGCATTGTGATAACGCTATCAGTTCCACCTAACAAGTTTTCTCAGGCATGTTGCAGGGGACACCTCTAAGTGTTGAAGTCTACGCAAAATCAAATCACAAACTTTGAATTGATGGGTAGCAAAGTAATAAGCCCTCACATTTCTTTTTATCTCATGCTCACCATTAGGCCATCCAGGCTGTGATACTTTGACATCAGGGTCATCGTCATTTGTTTCAAATGACGGAGGCTCTTGCTTCACAGTGATCAAGACTGGGGAAAAGAAAGAGGACAGGTATAGACTCACATAGTCAAAAAGCTATTCAACTTTATGAACGAGCGTTGCCTATAGGCAAGACACCAGAAAAAATTTTTTTCTTGCCGAGTTTCAGTATTAAGCACAAAGTTCCTGCCTAAATGTCTTCAGCCAACACTAAATGACAAGCAGCAAGTGCCATTTGTTGGCTTAGAGCAGGGACTCGGGACATAGAAGAAGAAGCTTGGCACGTGACTCGCTTGCTTTTGAAAACACGGTCAGAGAAGACACCGATCGATGCAAGACTTTTCTGCTGCAGTGGCATCACACGCATAACATAAAGCAAACGCAATGTATACCTAAGATTCCCATGCACTGAGAGCTGTATGTACACGTTCAAAACAAAGCTTTAGATGTCTTGGGTGAAGTCCACTACCAATTTTCTGCCTGATATTGCCACCCTAGTGCTCAAAAACTTTTTGCAAAATATTTCTTGTTTTCCTCATTTATGCCGATTTTCAGTACATTTTGTCCATTTAAATGGAAAATAATTTTTTTTTTTTAAATATTTATATGTCGAGCTCTTAAGAGGAAGCTTTAGTTCGGATGCTCTTATCTAAATACATGTAAAAGGAGAATTTGTTTTTCTTGGCAACCACTGCACCAAACATGATGAGGTTTGTCGCATTTAAAAGAAAAAAAGTAAGATCTAGTGACGGTTGGTTTCCAATTTTTGATTTAGATCGTCAATTTTTTATTAAAAATTGGCTAAAATTGAAAATTTTCAGGAAACGAAACTACCAAGTTTACAACTCTGTAACTCAGCAACGAAAAATGATAATATAATTCTGTGGATTGCATCTAATAGTACATTTAAAGCAGACAAAATTCATATGTTATACGTGAATCTCAAAAATTTAGTAATGTAGAAATATAGCTTTTGCAGAACCCTTGTAAACAATGTAAGAAATTCACGTAAGATATAAAATGACGTATTGAATTTGTCCGCTTTCAATGGTCTAATGGATGCCATTTACAGACCTGCAATATCTGTTCTTGATGCAGAGCTATGAATCTGTAAACTGCGTGCTTCTATTTTTTTCAAACATTCGAATTTTTGAAACTTGTTCTAACAAAATTAAGGCTCTAAATCACAATTCCGCTTCCAACAGTCACTAGAATTTAACTTTCTCTCTCAAATGCAACAAATTTCATTAAAATCAGCCCAGGGGTTATCTCAGAAAAATGTTTTTGTGTTTTACATGTATTCGAATAGGCCACGTCGGAGTTGGCTCCGAGCTAAAGCTTCCTCTTAAATGGTTAACGAAGCATTTATTCATGGTCTTCTACCAGCATAATCACATGTCTAAGAAGATATATGGGAACACTGTGCAATGCAAGCTCTTCTTTTTCTTTAATTCGTCCACTAGTAACGGATGTGGAGGCCTCCAACAGCAAGCACTTAAACAGTCAATGTAGCATTTATCTTTCATGTGGTATCTCCCTATTGGTTTCAGCTGTATTGACACCCATGTTGGCCCACCGGTTAAGGCAACCTGCTTCTGAGTATGATGTCACGAGTGTAATTCCCAGTCATAGAGGCTGCATTCTGATAGTGGCAGAATGCAAAAATGCTCATTACTTAGATTTAGGTGCTCCCCCAACAGTCCAAAGTAACCCAAGCCCTGAATTATGACATCCCTTATAAGCTGCTCTCTGGCTTCAGAATAGTAAACAGCACAACTTTGCTTTGTGCACTAAACTCCATAACTTCCCTTCTTGTAAGTAACAGGCATACAGTTAGCACTCGGGAAGTACTAGGAGAATGCCAGCAAACTTGAAAGTAGAAAAAATTGAGAAGCAGACATAAACAAAGCGATAGGAAGGTGGCTGGTCCACCTTCTTGTCGCTTTGTTTATGTCAGCTTCTCGATTTTTTCTACTTTCAAGTTTGCTGGCATTCTCCTAGTATAACCATGCAACCACTAGCCCAACAAGCCACTCTCTTGGGAAGTACTGCCTGAGAAGGTGGTCTATTTCGCTGAGATCAGTAGACAAAGAGCAAGTTTTATTTGAACTGCTGCAGTGGAAGTTCTCAAAAGCCCTCATCATTCAAATTGCTTTGTGACAGCATGCATGTTGTCATTAATGCTTTTCCTGGGGAGTTTATTGGCCAGAAATGATAAAAAAATAAGAATGTTTAATACAGTTTTTTTAATTGGGGTAGCTTGATTGCAGCCCCGGCAGGAGTGAGTGTTTCAGCAAGGAGGAGCCCAGCTCATCTTCGCAAGAAGTGATACAAACAGTGTAGACGAGCTCAGCCCTTTTACAGTAGGGAGAAGGTTGAGAAGACTGACATGGCCCAAAGTCCATAAATGGCTGTGGATTACACCTTGAGCGACCTTACTGTGAAACCAGAGCAAGAGACAGCCATTGGCCCAGCAAACATGCCAATTTCTTTGGAGTCATCGTGAAATGTAAATTTAAGCACGTTGTGTCTAGATATTGAAAGTTGTAATCATTAAAGCAAGCTTTCCCCGAAGGCTTTGTCGATTTGTTTCTGTGTTCTTGAAATTTTTGCTATCGTTACCCATGTTGTAAATATAGTGAGCATGAGAGCCTGTGCTCAGCAGTTGTTTGGTCCATTTGAAAACTTGTTACATTTGATGATTTAGGGCTCCCGTCTCACTGTCTGCACGGCCACTGGCGAAAGGAGGGCATCAAACACTGATTCCTATCACCTGGCAGCTGCGGATGTCCGAGTCACCACAGAGTGCGTCACAAATATGCATAAGTTAAAGAGCCTAATTTCAACAACATGAGTGAAAAGAACTTGATAGTGAAGAAGGCTACAATACCTATTTGCTCAGCGTGAACTTCAGGGCCTCTGCTTGAAAGAACATCTGGACTGACCCTGCCAGCAGTATTTCTTGAGCATTCTAGCGGCACCTGTTTGTCCTGGGGTCCTACACAGTCGTCAAGAAAGGCTATCATCACTGATAAATTAACATACTACGCTTAATACATAACAGGCAATCCTACAAAGGCTAGAGTCATTCACTCAAGATTGCAACCACGAAGCAGTGTGTCACATATCAAAGAAAGATAAAGCTATGCATCAATGTCATTTGATGTAACATCAAATTCCATACTTTTAGGTCGCAAGATATTGCATAGTTATTACACTAAAGGCATCACACCTCTGAATCTATTGGCCACCGAACCATAGTAGCTCATGGCCAACCTGAGCTAATATAATCTGCCACAAGACTGACAAACAAACAAACAAAATAAAAAGACTCCATTTCAAGCTTACCATCACAAGCTGTATGCAATAAAAATAGATCTACCAGATATATACAGAATGGAGAAACAGAGTCGCAGCTTGACCTATTGAGTAAGAACCCTGAACATGCAAGCAAATAATGACCCAAAAGACAAAAACAAAGGCAAAAAGTAAAAAGAAAACAAGTCTGGAACCATAATTTGTATCTTTCCTGGTCATTTAATATCCTCTCTTCCCCTATGAGGCCATTCTCAATAGAAACAGCACATTCTAACATGTGAAGGCAAGTGACAAAAGGAAAATATATCTGCCTCAAAAGCAGTTGATGCAAATACTACAGAACAGGGCTTTAGGCACAAATTCAGACAGGACAGAGTGAGAAACGCAGAAAAAAGTGAGACACAAAGGACACAAGCTGACTTTGGCAGTTTTCCTGTGTGTTTTTCTCAGTCCTGCCCAAATTTGCACCATAATATCATGCTCCATAATACCTGTAACCAACTATATACCATCTTACTTGCTGATTTGATACACAACCTTGCCCATGAGTAATATATCTGATACTTACAAGATGCAAATATCAAAACAAGAACATATACACACATTTTCCTTCAGTGCTTCTGTCATAGATGAGTCCATAAAGAGTCCTTTGTAGCAACTAAAAATACAAGTATAAGAAAAATACTGATGGACCACCGCAGTTCAGAAACTGTACAGTTCCACCTCTTTATAAAAAAGCCACATTTGGCACAAATATAGCTTAATTCTGTCTGATATTCGCTATAAACATGTATTTGTCACACTGTAATAGTGGTGAGACAATTTTTCATTTGCTTTGTTACATCAAATTCATTATAATTAACAATTTGTTATATTTGATAATTTTTTATATCCATGTTCATTGAGGTTTGACTGTACAAGGCACAATGTGATGCTGGCTCTCAGTAAGCCCCGCAAGGGATATGTTCACTGCGTTTCATCCGTCACTGTACAGTCCAGCAGCAGACACAGGTGATGAGCACCTCTGACCCACTGGAATCACAGGATGGACAGTGGGCGGGATACCTTGGAGAGAAAGAAGAAATTGTAAAACAGAGGCATGCAACTAGCCTTTAAAGTTATTGCGGCCCTATTCATTGATCTGTGCAACACATTTGGTGATATCTTGGTTGAGATTAAGGCATGGAAACTGACAGGTCGTGCAATGCATGTTTGAGTGACATGTTAGAGTGACACTGACATTACATGGCGGTTTGTTAGAGTGACAGAATGAGTGCAAAGGGGAAGAAAAGGGCCTGATGGATTAGGTAGTGGGATTAGAAAGTGTGCAGGCATAGGACATACACAGCCGGAGTGTAACGAAGACTGAGTGTAAATGGAGAGTCGGAGTGTAACGGAGATCACCGAGAAAGGACTTTATCCTGCAATTAGGTACTGACAGAAAATTTGTCTTGTCAGTATTGCTTTATTAGACATGCCTCAGCCCAGTAATTGCGCTGTGGAGCCTCAGTTCCCCGAGAACACAACAAATAATTATGTTGCCTTTTACTGCGACCACTTCAAATGCACTCAACTGCAGCACGGCTTTATATAAGACACAGGAGAACAATCACAGCATCGAAACCTGTTGCAGCGTCTTGTGGTACGAGATACCACTGACGCGCATATGCAAACACATTTAGACCATGCAGCCCAAAGCCAACTCCATTCAACATTCGACAGGAAAAGAGAACAGAGTACTTCCCTGCGGGTTTCCAGTAGAAGCAAACAAGTGGAAGGGCCAATTCAGCAACTTTTGACTAATCATTGTATGGCCTTCAACCACAGCACCGAGCTGACTGGCCAGCTCTTAAGTTGTTTGTGATACGATGTGACTGCTACACCCACTTTTGGCGGCCTGCCAGCTTTCCTTTCTTACGGCTTAAGCTACACAGCCCGTGGGACACACTTTCAGTAGATGGTATAAAAGGTGCTGTGATTTATTATTTGTGATGCTCTAAAAAAAAACCTAGGCTTTAATACTATAGTTATGGAGTTGACAACTACCTAAACAAGGAAAGAAAAAGATAACAGACACAAAAGTTTCATGTCAGTAATCATTTAACACAAGTAAGCTGATGATGGTGGTGATGATTATATTTTTTCCCTGTCTACATGGCAAAGTACCTGCTTTCTCGACTACTGTAAGCAGCTGAAGGTGCCACACTTTTTAAAGGCCCTTTCTAACATGTGCGTCTATTAGTCCAGGCACATTTCAACAGTTCTGAGGCAGTTGCTGCTACCCAGAGTGGCTTAAACATGCAGCCACTTCCATTTGTACAGGTAAAACCTACCTGTGCTGCCGTTGCTAAGGTTACGACACCTTGTGGTGAGATCATGCAGGTCTTAATATTCTAGCAGAGAGCCTGCAGCATGGACTACAATTGTTCCAGTGTTTTGTTTAATAACTTCCCTATAAATAGGAAGAAAAATTATGGTCCAATCTATTTAAACTTAGTTTAAACTGCTCACCTATTGCATAAAAGAATTTCCATGGAGTCAAATGCCTCTACAACAAAATGACATGTATAACGAAGGATTAATTATGTTGTGGCCAAATTCCTGTTTTTCGTATGTATTGTGAATGCCTCTGCAACGAAGACTCCTAAAACAAATGTGCCTGTAAAATGAAGAAATTTAGAATGGTGCTGCCAGTACCCTCTGTAGAAGCCACTAAAGCTTCACTCAGTGCTAACACAAATGACAGTGCAAGCAATGCATCTGATGAGCATGCAATGTCAGTGAGTGTAGGCCCTGCTGCCCCTTTCCAGGAATTACGTAACTTGTCCACAGCTTGTTTTAAAACAGCAGTGGGTGCGACGGCTGATGAATACATCACAGTTGATGACGACATGATGATGTAATTGTAACTGATGACCAACGACGTCATTAAATTCATCTATGGTGGAAAGGACACTAATGCCAAGAAAAGGTAACAGTAATGAAAAGCCTGCTAAAGAACCAAGATTTTTGATGGCAAGGGAGGCGGTAGCAGCATTCAATGATCTGCAGCTTTACCTTGCACAGCTATGAAGTTTCGCCATGGAACATACCCTGAATCTCGGTGCCATTAGGTCGGTTGCAGTTGCAAATTCGGTCAGATGAAGCATGCACACACACAAAAAATTCTACTATGATACTGCCTAATGTGAACTTTGAGCGCAGCTGCATAGATGGTCAAGATTTGTGATATATTGTGGCAAAGAATTTGATTCTGAACAACAGGGTCCTCTTGATGGCCGCGCTGAGTCTCTGCTCGGGCAGCTCATTTAACAGCAGTGGCAGATGGAGCGTTTGCCCTGGTTGCATCACTCATTGTTCGGGAAGAATTCCCGGGAACACGGGGACACATGGCATGTGCGGAGTGCATTCTCTAGCAGCGGTTGCACTCGTGAAGTAGCGCGTGCACAGAGGAACCGAAGCACACACCAGCGCTTCGTTTCCATAGCACTCTCCGCACTCCTGGTTGCCGCCATTGAGCATGTCTCGTATGGCACTCCGCTTTCCTCCTTGCCCTTTTGCCATACTCTCCTCCTCCACTTACTGCTGCACCCTCCTCCTCCGTTTTACTCCTCGCACTCTCTTCGCTATTTCCGTATTTCATCCGCCGCTGCGCTTCACGCTTGGCTCTTTCATCCTTCGCTGCACTCATTCGCTCAGTTATGAGGGACACCGAGGGACGCTGATGGTCAATGCAGGAATGGGCGCCTAAGAGCAGTGCTCTGAAGAGTGACTTATTTCCCTAAGTGTGTCTCAAATTCATGTTAAATTAACATTTTCTTCTGCTGGACATGCTTAGAAAGCTCTATTAGCAATGCAGTGAGCAATCTTTACAACGAAATGACTTGAAAATCATGAGCCATTCCACTCTCTGAAGGTGGATGACCAGCAAGGCTGTTTAGAATACGACACAGAGGTGACACAGAATTCTGAACATAGGTACAGACTCATTTACCATGATTTTTATATACATTTGCATGGATGGTGGGACCGTCACCCTGAGGAGCCGAAGGAAACTAGACACGCGTGATGTTTCGACAGGACTGCCACCATGGGAGGGTGGAAAGAAAGGAAAGGAGACATGCAAGTGCTTGGAACGCCGACAGAGACGGGGCGGTGCGAACGTAGATATGGCCGATGCAGGTCAAAGTGTATTATTTGTTCTTATCAGCTTAATATCCGACATGGGTTGTAGTTGGACCCAAGATATTAAATTTATTTTTGGAAATTGGCAGAGTGCTTCAAGACTGCTTCACCTCTGCCGCGGGTCGGCCTGGTATTGCACTATCTTCGGGATCGGCCCACGGTTTTTGGTCTAGTGACATCGATCTGCTGGAAACTAGCCATATACAGCTTCGCTGTAGTAACAAAGGATTTTGGAGGTCCCCAAGCACTTAAAGATTTTCAATTGTATATTGTTTGTTACAGAACCATCCAAGAATGAAGATTGTGCGTGGAAATTTGATGAAGAAGACATGGAAAGCCATCTTCTGGAGCTTTTGTGCTTCACCTTACGTGGATGTCACTGCAGAATTCGATCGCGAGTCATCATCAAGCACCTTCACCAAATGTTAGAGATAGGAAGCACATGACACAAATGTGCCCATAAACTATTACACATATGCAAACACATATGCAAACAAGGTGATGCACTAACCACTCCAGCAAAGATCTTCATCACTTTTCTACGAACAGTTGTCTTTCTTTTACACAGCTCCATGACAATGTCTTTCAATAATCTGCATTTAAAATTTTCTTTTATTATTATAACCTGTCGTCTGTCGTGTTCTGTATTTTGTTCCACTCCCTTCTGTAACGCCTTCTGGCCTTGAAGGTACAATAAATAAATAAAAATAAATAAATATCAAGAGTGCGTACCAGCTATAAGTCAACAGAAAGTGACAACAACAGTCAACAGAAAACTTCAAGCAGAAGGCAAGTGCTCCAAGATAGGAAGCTTCCCACTGTACACTTCATGTGCTAGGGTGAAGCACAGAAAAACATGCGCAGCGTAAAGCACGAACAAGAAAAATGTGGTTATATAGATATATGTTAGCACATGTGTCAAAAACTCTGAGAAACAGGAAGCAAGAGCACCAAATAACAAGAATCTGGACACTGACAGTGACGACAGTAGGTGAACAAAGAGCAGTGCTTGTAAGAAAGCAGAGCAGCTGGGACAACTTGCATGAATGATTTTATTTGTCGGTTAACTCAATGGCGGTTAGAAAATATGAAAAATTAAGGTCATTGACAAAGTCAAAGCTTAGTATACAACAGGTTTCACGGTGACCATTAGATAGTTTTGTTGAATGGCACACCCCTACTTAGCAATTTGTCCTGTGGTGATACGCCATGGTTGTGGCCCCTAACTTACTTCAGAAGAATTAATGTCATTGTCATTCTCCTTAACTACTGTCATCACTTATCATGTCATGGAAGTGATAATTCACTTAGGTGGCATTCTTTACTTAACAGCAGGTAAATTTGAACGGGGGTAAACTAGCTAAAACAAGATGTTCCAAGTGTTCCAATGATTATGTCCGATCATAAAAAATTCAGATTCAGAGCAAATGACTCTTGCGTGTGAATCTGCATTTGCATTATTCCTTAATAGTACTTCGTACTTTCTGCATGACACCCCATTCTGCATTTGTAGCAGGAATGTTTCATTGACTGTCCTATGCTAATGTTGGATTTCAGTAGCTTCGTTACTGTGAACCTTGGTACTTGTACAGTAAGATTCAAATTTTAGGTAAGACGTTAAATCTAAACAACTGAAAAATATAAGAAAGATAAGTATTAGGAAGATGCCTCAGACTAGTGTCACTTTAGAAAGACAGATTGTGCTTGCCTTTGCAGAGGAAAACAAGTCATCATTGGCTGGTGAGGCGGTGGTGCCGATAGCAAGCCTTTCGCAGGAAAGCTGATATGCACTGCTTACACTTGAAAGAGCAAAGCACATGCAAAGAGGCAGCGCTGCACTCAATAGAATGAAACATGCGTGTGTATAGAAACTGCTGCAAATGAAAGCAGCCCCACACCTTCTTTTCATTGAATGTCACATTTGTGCACACAACAATTTCCACAGGCTTTCAAGGCATGGCTCCTTTCCCAAGTGTACCACCTTCTGAACCCGAGCTCCAGGCCAAGGGGCACTTGTGGCCATGGTGATGAACAAATGGGTGCCCAGAAGCAGTGAGAACGGAGCCCACGACTTTCTATGACTGTAGCAAGTGCGCTACCATGAGACCACGTCTGCGGTGATCAACTAGCCACGATCGATTTCAACATCTAAACCGGAACTAGCATCTCTATACATATCTGTAAAGCCTACAAGACCATTTGGATACAATGACTCTGACTTACACGTTGATGTACTTAAGTGTTGTAGCCATGTGGGGACCACCAGCTAAACAGGAACTAATATCTGCAAGGTATGTATAGCCTAAAGGACCATTTGAGTATGAAAAGCCCCTACTCACATGTTGATGCATGCAGGTGTTGTAGCCATGTGGAGACCATCATGCTGCACAGGTGAATATCAGCACTGAAGCCACTTGTGCAGATTCTGGGATGCACAGCAGATGTATCATAACCACATAGCATCTGCACCAGTGTTCAATGTTCCTCACACCTTTCAATGTTCCTGCAATGTTCTGCCGGCATTTGAAGCATCATAGCCTAGATACAGAAGGAACATATTCCCACTCTTCTCCCCCTTCTGCACAATGTCCAAAGTGCATTCATTCAATACTTCTATTGAACTCGAGAAAGTGTCGATCAGTGCACTGGCACTATTTCTGCATGCTAGCTTTAACGGGTAAACATGGTGAATGGAACAAATCTTACACCCACACTTGGAACCCTCTGTTTTGCAAGACCACATTTCTTAATAAGATTGTTTTCTTTTTCATCAAGCATCAGGTTCATGATCTGATTGTGTTTGCTGTCAATGAGCTTGAACTGAATCAGCTAATTCAATGCATTTAACATCAATGGCATTTATACAACCACACAACTGTGTCAACTAGCATAGCTTAATTGTTATCAGGAAGGAACACATTTAGTATGATGAGGGCCCAAACTGCTGAGTCATTGAAGCCATTTTCAGCAAACTCATGGTAGCTGTAGGAAACATGTTTACGTTAGTTACAGGAAGAGCATCAAAAAATGTAACTGGAGCAAAAGTCAGAAATTGTGCTGTTTATTTATCACCAGACAATGCAGACAATCACCACCATGCAGACACTTGTTCACACATCAATGAAACCTTCCAAAAAGGATTAAACCTTTAAAGAAAAAACATTCATGTGGATCTCTATGCAAAGCAAAAAGCAACAAAAGAGAGAGAGAGAGAAAAGAAAAAAATCGGGACCTTTGCATGACAATAAACAGCTCATCACTGAACACTCTTGCAATAACACGAAGCTGAAGAAAAAAATAAGAAAAATACCATCCGTAATAATTAGTTATACCCCTCTGCATCATCTACTATATTAATTCTACTGACACGTAAAGACCAACAAGAATGCCTTATTACAGTACATTCTCAAAGTCATGTCTCGGGGAGCTCTTCTCGAACCATAACAGTGTGAAGCCTGGATTTTTTGAGTGACACTGATACTAGATGAGCGTCGCAGCAGCCCACGTTTAACTTCCAGCCATATGCATGTGTGCAACCGACTTAGTGCCCAGTCAATTATTTCAACCAGCTCTACTTTTGCCAAGACCACGTGGTGCAGCTAAGATGAAGCTACCAGCATAACTTTAAGCCCATTTCCATTGTATTTGTACCAGACTTTGCTTGAATAGTAACTCTAAAAAATTCTAAAGTTTCATACGCCAGAACCATGATCTAACTATAAGGCATTAATTAATTTTGACCACCGGGGTTATTTAATGTGCATCCAACACAAGATAAAAGAGCACTTTCGCATTCCACTCCCATTCGAATGCAGCTGCCTCAGCCAGGATTGCCCCACAACAAATAAACAGTCCTGGGAAGTAGGGTGAAATGAGCAAGTTGACAGGTGTTCATCGTTACAGTTAACTTTTCAATGTGAAAACTGCACTAGTACTAAAGGTAGACCCCCACCACACAAGCGCTGCTGCGTTCTCACGGTGTTTTGTATCAACACAGTGCATGAGCCATGTGGTTGTGCCTTTAGTCCTACAACTCTAATAGACCCCCGGTTATCTGCTCTATGCATTACATGACCTAGAAGAACTCGAAACTAGAAAAAAAGCTAGTTTACTAGTTCACATCGCCATCCTCCCGACTCTTAAAATTATGCCTATTGTTATTTGCTACATAGCTCATTGAGCAGCCATTAGCTTCAACTGGAGCTTCTTTGTTATCCCCAAGCAACTGCCCTATAGGTAATCTAATAGTGGCACAATGCACTGATTCAAGTGCTTTTGTTTTCATGGATATCAATAAGATGCCACTCATGGAAAAAGAAAATGCAAATGCGATGATGCAAAACGTCCTCCCCCACCCATTGTGGTGAACAAAGAATCTCGCAAAATACAGTCACAGCAGCTATCAAGTGTTGCTTTGCTTCGATGTACATTTTACAAGCTTCTGTGCCTTTACAGTGTGTTTGTTTCCTTACTATGGCTGTTTCTGGGCCTCTTGTAACAAAGTGCTGTTTATAAGGAAGCCCGTGCCCTGTTCTGATGACTTCATTATAATGAGTGTTTGCTGTAAGGGCAATTGCGCCCTGAAGTGAAAAAAGTGCCGACAACAATTTCTGAAGCTTGAATTATGCATTGCATGTTAAACTGCATGCATTCCGCAGCAAACTGGCAAAATATAAGCCCATTCGGCGAGGTAGAAAGCTTGCGTTTGAATTTTTTCATATGTAACAGCTGAGCAGTACAGCAGTCTGGCAACAGTGACGGGGGACGAAATGAATTGCATTCTGTGGTGGTCAATGTGCACAGTATATGCATGTTGTTCTTTTCACACCCGCATCTTGGCAGTCACACCGAGACAGTTCCTGCAGGGTTCTCTAGCTTGCGCTATTTCTTTTGCACAAATGAAAACATCGTGGGCACGATGCAATCATGGTGCGCTTACTGCTCCATCGGGTGCCAGAGATTGTGGAGCGAAGAGCGCTTGGCAACAGACATAATTTCGGAATGTTTCAGAGCAGACAACACATCAGTGGCACATCACAGCGACAACACAAGTGGCAGCCTCACTTTCGCAACGGCTTTTATGTAAAAAAGAAAAAAAATTCAAGTGTTTATAGCTTCTTACAGAGCGATATTACGTTAGAGCAGCTTGAATATACAGAACAACATCCTCAGCAACAAGCAAGCTTCCTTTCAGTTGCACTAAGTGAAAAAGAACTGTGAAAAGCCACGAGCCACGAGAAAGCTGTTAAGTGGAACAAATTGACTTTATTTTTCATAAATTGCTTTTGCAACAAGCTTTTAATGCAATTAACATTATTGGGTTACTTCAAGCACTTCCCATGATATCACGAACCGTTTTCCTGCCAACTTGGGTCACTGGAGAGTCCATGGCCTAATGTGTAGAGCACCAGGCTCCCGTGCTAAGGGGACCGGGTTCGAAACCAACCGCTGGTCACTGAGCATGCGACAATGGGCAGGTGCTGCCCTTCAATGACAAGAAAAATCCTTTAAATTTTCTCTGATGCTGCGCGAAATGTAACCCACGTCACATATATTCAGACAATCTGACCATTTATTCAGACACGCGCTATGCGCGTACTTTACATTGACGTCCATATATGGCACAGTTTGTCCAAAAGGAAGATAGGGTGAAGAACCCAGCTGCATGCGTGTCTCGGGCATGAAGCATTGCAGCGGCGGCAGTATAGGGTATTGCTACATTGCTTCACTGCTAATTGCATTACCATTGAGATTTATCGAGAGATGGGTTCTGGAGGAATTTTTTTCACTTCATTATTGCTTCTCCCCTCAGAAGAGAACTAAGAGGGCACTGATGCTAGAAGAGGCTCAAGGTGAAATCCTTTGCATTATGAATAGCCTTTTGGAAAAGAAATTGTTCTCACCATTGAATATACGTTTCAGGCTTGCACTGATGAAAAGTGAAAAGCTCGAGACCCAGGAAAAGGGGGCAGAAGGTGTTGCGACCAATAGATGCCATCATTAGTATGGTCAGAAGACCTAGTATAAAATTTCGGGAACATACAGAGCAAATAACGGTCATAAAACATTTGAACTTCTCCACTTCGTTCTGCCTGCATGCAACGACATCTCATGTGCTGAAGCCTTGAGCAAAGTGCTGTTATAGCCAAATGCCCATAAATACTCAGAGTACATAAGCATTAAACAACTGTTGATACAGTGGCTGACAAATAACGCAGCTGTCCTCCAACAACTTTTCACACACATCAACATACATCGTCTACAGTATACAGTGGACTCTCTTTAAACAGAACCTCAAAGGACCAGGGCAATTCGTTCCGTTTATCACAAGTTCCATCTACTGAGAGACAAAGTGGAATACAATTGCATGAATCATGAGAATGGTGTTCCGTTTAGGAGCCAGCTTCGTTTAAGCGATTTCCGTTTATCACAATTCCACTGTAGTTCAATCTGCGAGGAAATGCCTAATTTGTAATAAAGCAGACACAACACCAATGATTTTCTACTTTACTGGGAGAAAGCATCTTGTATGAAGAATTTGTCAGGCATCTATAAATACAAAGTCTGCAGGCCTCCATATGATATCTTGCCTACAATCAACGACAATGTGCTAACCTGGTATTCCCACTTAGAGCGTACCATTACTGTACATTGTACATAGCCTAAAAGAGAAAAAAAAAGGCAGACAGCAGCTGACAGTTTCGTTAAAGAATTTCAATAAATTGTGGTCGCCATGCTTAACCTGCATGTTAACACAACGACCCTGTTAACATGTGGCAGATGAAGTTTCTTCTAAGATTCCAATAGAAAAGAAAAATGTATGATGATTTCATTGAAGAACTGACACTTTTGAGATGTTGTGAGAAAAGAACTCCACAGTGCAGGAGTGTATGAATCTCAACAAACAAATGAAGCTGAACCAAATCATTGCCACTAGTGTGGGAATGAAGCCTCTGTATTGTGGTGAAGCAATACATCTTTACTTTGAAAGGAGCTGAAACACTTTTCTAACAAATCCTGGAACAGCCTTACTATTAAAGCAGTCCAGTTTACGAAACTCGTGCCAAAAAACTTTGTTCAGATCAATTAAATGGGGTTAGATGCAGTTATCACACTGATGAGTAGCTTTCTCACTCTTTTCTCTCTACGCAGCTGTCATGTGTGGACTGGCAATGCAAAGACAAAATGCCTCTTCTGTCTTTTGGAGATGTGCAGACATACATATTTTTCATTTATTTACCCTAAATTAGCAATAGCACTCCTGGGAATGTTCTCATGATCACAAAGTCAGCCAACAGTTCTTAAAGGGCCCCTCACCAGGTCTGGCCATTTCAAGCTGACAAGTGCCGAGCGTACATTGTGCGACAACGATAGTGTCTGCAAAGTATTACATCACTCTGTGCTGTGGAAAGATCGGAAATGTCAAATTGAATGCTGTTTTCCTTTCTCCTCGCGGCCGCCGCGCTCCAAGCCGGAGAATGATGTACGTGTGCTAGTATGCCTATGTACACGTGTTCGCACTGTGACGTCGCTTGTGGTGACACGTGACTTCGAGAATTATTCAAGGCCCCATCTGTTATTTGTGTGATCTGTTGCCTGAACTGACAAATTGAAGTTTAGAGAAATAATAAAACACAAACGGAATATCTGCATGCTTTTTGTTTTACTTCACACCGAAGCAAGAGAGGTGTACTTCTGCTTCATTTGCTTGTTCACACGGTCGTGCTGTCACATGTGCAGGTACCGAAACTATGCGATTTTCTACCGTGTTCCAGTGCTTTATCATGCTCTACGATCCACTCGTTTTTGCCTCAGTATTCGTGTAGCACTGAATTATACCACTAGTCATGTGTCCTTGTGTACAGCGCGGAAAATCGTGCACTGCGCAAAACCAGACAGTTGCAACAGCTCGTGCGCAGCGCCGGAAAAGCGAGAAGAAAAAGAATGAAAGTGGGGCCCATGACATCACGCGATCCTTGAGGTCCGGTATGGGAGAATGCAGGGAAGGAATTGCGCTAGCGGAGGCTAGACGAGGCGAGTGGAGAGAGAGTCTCACTATGCAGAGAAGCTCGCCTCCTGAAATATTTCTATCTCGACTATTAATGAGCCAATTTTTTTAATTCTTGCGGCAGAATGCTCTCTAGAGGACACTTAACAACTTCCAGTGTATAACCGAAATTTGCTATGAGGCCTGGTGAGGGACCCTTTAAGGGGCTTCAGTGCTTACGATGACGACATTGTGAAGGCGAGAGCTAGAGATTTCTGACTGTTTTTGACACAAGATAATAAATTCTCTGCTGCATGCAGTGCAGTAATATTTGGCTCGCATGTTTACAGAAGCCTCTTTTACATATCGACAATGTTTTCCTACTGTATAAAATATGTCTTTCAGGGCCCCTTTAAAACAAACCCATGAGATTATCAAAATGCCCCCAATTTCACAAACACACACACACACACACACAAACACACACACACACACACACACACACACACACACACACACACACACACACACACACACACACACACACACACACAGCAACTGTAAATAAATTCTCTAAAATAGACTTGCTTGAAAGCTAGACTATACTGTCATGAACGTCTTACCTTCATGTTTTCAAAACACCTGTCTCTACATTTTTAATCACTCTCATAAAGTAATAAACATCACAACTAAGCAATGCCTTTGGCAAAAACAAAAGAGGAAGAACCTTATCAGTGAGATGACTGTGGGGCCATCTAGCGGCAAAGAATGATACTGCTACACCAATACTATGGCAGCAAAGTTGCCTATATTATTACATAGAAGGAAATCTGACACCACCAGCTATGCATATTTCCTAATGAATAGATAGTGCCTCCGTGGGAATACTGGAATATGGGTGTTTCAGCTTGCCTTGAATACGGCATGGCCTGAAACATGGTTATGGCTGCTCAAATAACTACAGTTAAACCTCAATATAACGAAGTAGCTAAAATCTGCAATTTGCTTGTTATATCGAAATTTCTTTCTATTGAAATTCGACCTTTTATGAGAATAAGTAGTCGTCGATTGATTTTTCTGGCACGGAAGGGGGCTGCACAATTTCCCGAATTATCCAACGAGCAATTGAAGAAAGCAAGTTTGAATGAGAAAACAATTCATTTTGATGAATTAGGAGTCGGCGACGAATGATACAGTTTCATGCCATGTCGACGATATCTTCACATTGGCAGTATGAATTAAAGTGTCCGTCACCAGGTCTGGCCATTTTGAGCTGACAAGCACACTGCATACAATGCGTGCTAACGATCGTTTTTGCTAAGTATTATATCACTATGTGACATGCAAAGAGCTGAAATTTCAAACTGAAAGCCATTTGCCCCTCTCCTCACGGACGACATGCTCCAAGTGACGTATATGTGCTATTGTGCCTACGTACATGCGTTCGCACTGTGACATCACTCATAGTGACACGTGACATTGAGACTTATTCAAGGCAACATCTGCTTTTTGTGTAATCTGCTGGTTCGATAGAGGAATCATTGTTTAGGTATAATAAAACGCACAAACTGAATGTCTGTGTGTTCTTGTTTTACCAGACTGCAGCAAGAGAGATGCACTTCTGTTTTGGCTGCTCGTTCCCATGTAGTGCATAAGCGCACACATACACCGAAACTATGTCATTTTCAACTGTGTTGCAGCGCAGGATTATGCTCTGTAATCTGCTTGTGTATGGCTCAGTATTCGTGTAGCAGTGACTTATGCTGCTAGTCAGGTGTCCTCGTGCACAGTGCACAAAATCGTGCGCTGAGTGAAACGAGACAATTGCAACAGCTCACACGTGACACCGTCAGCGGAAGTGCGCTGCGCTGCAAAAAAGTGAGGAGAGAAAAAGAAAATGAAGGCGGGGCCTGCGATGTATACGTCATGCAATCCTCGAGGTCTGGTACGGGAGAATGCAGGGAAGGAATTTCACTTGCTGAGGCTAGACAGAGCAAGTGGAGAGGATGTCTCTCTTGGCAGTGATGCTTGCCTCCTGAAATCAAGGGTTTGTGGAACTGAAATATTTTGATCTCAGCTATTAATGAACCAATTTGAAAAATTTTTGTGGCAGAACTCCTAGCGTATACCCGAAATTTGCTATGTGGCCTGGTGAGGGACCCTTTAAGGGGACCCTGAACCACCCCTTGGGCTTGGTGAAATAACGTAGTCCACGGGTTGCATATGCTGCTGTGAACATCTTAGCGAAGTTTTGCTGTTTTACAGCGTGCATGGAGCTTACAAGCAAATCGCGAGGTCACCTTTCTCTCAAATGCCCTCTTTTCAACAGAGGGCCCTGTCCTCACTCTCTTCTGCACGCTTTATTTCATCATTGGAAGCTTTATTTCGTGATTGCCTTAGACAACTGCTATTGGCCGATAGCTAATCAAGCACAAGGCGTAGATATCGCGGCCGCCGCGGGGTGCCGCCACGAGTCCACTGGCTAAGTGCACTGCGGCTTGCTGAGGACAACTGTGTTTGGCTTATGTTTAGCGTGTCACAGGTCCCAAAGGCGGAAATTATGGCATGTATGTTAACATCCAAAATTAAATTTTAACTGTGCGACATGGTGACATACAGAAGGCGGAGCATTGTGGGCACATCAAACTGCGCCATAGCCTTCGCAGTGCAAGGCATTGAAGAAGGAACGGGAGCACAACGGAGGCTGTGTTTGATTGCCAATAATTACGCCACACTTCTGACCACACTGAAGTATATGTTGTGGCAAAGTATTTCTGAAATAGCCGATTTTCAATTCAAATGCCTTCTCCACTTCGTTCAGAGCCCCTTTAGGTGAAGCCAGTCACACTTTCACATGCACTCCACCCCCATGGTTGATAGCGTCGCTCACACTGGGACAACGCTATTAGAAAAGCGCCGGGAGCATGGAGTGAACGCTTCATCTGCCTCTTGCTCCACCAAGTCACCGAAAGTCGAGATTATGCAACCTCCAATACTAAAGACGCGGGAAGACGCCATCTCGGCATGGCCACTCTTTCCGCACATGGCAGATTACCTCTAAAGCACCGTGTGCGGCTGCGTATGTGCTCAGCCACGCTTGCAGCCATGTGCAGCTGCGGCCGAGATGCGTGCCAGAAATCCACTTTGGCGGTCACTCTTTCCACACTGCGCGCAATTTGAGAGGTGCATTTGCAAGCAGTTGCTTGTAATTCAATCATTTGCCCATCTCTGTCTGCAGAAGTTTCCATTTGTTGTCTCTGCATTCGTTTGCGGTGGAAGCGAAATTCCGTTATGTTGAAATTGCATACAAGGACACTTCATTATATTGAGATTCTAAATACATGACGTTCTATGGAGAAGAGGTCATGAAAAGTTAGATACTTTGTTATATCGAGAATTTCATTATATTGAAGCTCGTTACATCAAGGTTTAACTGTAATTCTTAGACCAAGATCCTTTTCTTAACCTATGTTAACCCTTAATACATTGCTCCTTAAAGTTTACCATCTGAATAGTGCAAAATCACCTGAAGAATATATATATATATATACACACACACACACACACACAACTAAAACTGACACACGGTGAGTACCCCTTGTCATGTTTCCTACAACTATAGCGACTGCCTGGTAATGCTCACATTTAATATAATTGTATGACCCAGCACAAGCTATCACAATTCAATAAAAGACATTCGCCCACAAAATTGCGCAGATCCCATACACTGTGTGAACAAACATTATGCGATGTATTTCCCAGACAGCTGGCTGTGTAGCATTGTTTAGGCTTCCGCAAAGCGTAACCAGTTTGTGTGTTTGTGTTGTGTTACGTTTTACCCATGTGGTTGTGTAAATTCAGTATTTGTGTGTGCGATGCAAGTACAGTGAACTAGAATCATGGCGAGAATGCATGCGTGTGATGACACCAGCAAGACGACGACAACGGTAGCTACAACTTCACAATTTCATTGAACGATCAAATTGATGCGACCGATCGGCACAAAGGTGCGAATTTCTGGGTTATGGTTGGCTCCTTTGAGCAAGCTGCAGGAGGGAGCCAATAGGGTCTTGCTTCGGGTGACTTTAAGCATGCCGGGCATGCGAAAGATGGTGTGAAGCAACGTTTGCCTGTTCCGTTCCACACCATTTCCACGGCACCATGGCACCACCTCTCTCCACTGATACGGGCGCAGCATGGCGAAAAAAGGTGTGCTGACGGAGAGGGTCGTTCGCTTGTGCAGCGCAAATAAGCACCCTGTATAAAACTAGAGGTAGGGACATTCTTTGATCTTGCCGCCCGAGCCAGCGAGCAAAGGCAGGTGAGGAGTTCTGGGGCTTATCAGCATCTTCCTGTTGGTGGAGTGGGATCGCATGGTTGTGCTCATGCCGTTTTTGCAGAAACAAGCGTGCGAGCATCCGCATGCTGCTCGCGGTGCCTTTCATTTTCATGGTATTTTGTTCTCACTTGCGCTGGCGCCATGACGGTTTGCTCTTGATCGTGGAGTGCAACCCCGCAATCGCAGTGATCGTGGATTCAGCTATTGTGACGAATCAGCATGCTCAAAAAAGATCAAAAAGAACAAACAAAGAGCAAGCAGTGAGGCGAGGCCAGGAGAGAAGGAATGTCGCCACCTTTAGTTTATTCAAGGGGTCTAGGCGCGAAAGGCGCTGAGTGCTGCCGTGAGTGCGCAACTGCTCGCCGCTGATTACACACGGGTGCAGCATGGAAGAAAAGGGTGTGCAGGCAGCGCAATGACATAGCTGGCGACAAAGAGGATTGCTCGCTTGCCTGGTGCAAAATGCTTCACGCAGCGCGAGAAGTGCTGAGCGCTGCTGTGAGTGCGCATATGTGCCTTGACAGTTCGCTGGACAAGGAGCAACTTATTGGTTTGGTTCGAGTAAATCAGCTTAAAATGTATGTGCTTGGGTCAGGACAGTGAGAAATTTGGAACGAAGCGATGATCTGAGTAAAGCGGCTTCATTATAACGACGGCTTACTGTACCTTTTGTTTTAAAGGATTCCTACGGAGATGCCCTTTCATACCAGACACACCCCTATATAGGATTAGGTGATTGGTCGAATAGCCTTTAGAATGACCAGTTAGTACTCTACCTGCAATTAATTTTTTTTAACTGTACCTCATTGCTTGAGTTCATGCGAGCAAAATCAGGCAAGCGTTGGCACCCACGCTGCCGCATGCTTTGTTTAACAGCAAAAAAAGGAGAACGACAGATTGAGCTACAATATTCCAACTACATGAAGGCAACAGACAATGAAGATCAGGAAAATGTCGGAGAAGTTTAATTTAAATAATAAGAAAACAGGAATAAAACAAGGATGGAAAGACAAGTTGCCATCAGTGGGAAGTGATCCCATGTCTCCCGCATTACACATGTGATGCTCTACCAATTGAGCTACGGAAGTCGCTGTCTTCCGTCCACTTCTCTCGATCATAAAATGCATATAAGACAGTGGCTGCCTGTTTCCCGAAGTAAAAGTCGTCCAAGCCCACTGCCCAAGACAAATGGACAAGTAATACCCTCAATGCAGCTGGACTTACGACTGTGTCAATGTGAGATTTATATGCTAGACCCATATTCACTCAAGCAAGGTGCCACTGATATGATATCAAATAAATATGTCAAGATTTCACAGTTTGGTTTTAATTCAATTTAGGTACAAAAGACATGTCAGTACCATATGTACATAAACTGTACGTAAATTCACAAATTGGGTTATTCAATTATTTACTTATTAGGATTATTCCAGATACTTTAGTAAAATATTTTCATCAATGCCCAGCCCTGCAACTCACAAATGTCATAAACGGCACTGCATTAACCCTTTAAAGGGGCCTTAAACCACCCGTCTGTCAGTGAAAACGTACATTCTGCAGATAGCACAGCATGCTGTGACCATCTCAGTGAAATTTTGCAGTTTTGAGTGCAATGTGATGTTCCCAAATGAAGCACGAAGTTACCTCCTTCTCAAACACTCTCTTTTCAAATGCAGGCCTTCTCACCTGTTTTGAAGCTGCCGGCAACTTGCATGTAGTCGTGTCATTGTTGTCATGCAGGAATATGACACTTTTCCCACACTGCTTATTGGTGTCATATCCATTGGATCTCGCTAATTGCCATTCGTCTTGAACACCAAACTAGCGTCCAATGACACAAGCCTGAAGCCCCAGACCACACGTAATTACCCTGCTTTACTTCATGAGAAAGGGTGGTTAGCATCTACAACGGTCGCACGATAGCGCGCGCTCGCTCCCGGCTACTCCTGGCTAGACGTGTTTTGTATTGAGCAATCGACAGTGCTTCAATATGTGCAATCTGGATTTGCCTACTATCTGTGCAAGGCAAAGTCTGTCTGCACCACATAGCATGGCCAGACCGGAGTACACAAGCATGAGCGGGCACTCCACCCCTGCCGTGCACCACAGTTGCATGCAGAGATAGCGCCTGCATCTGCTACACAGCGTAAATATCTCGGCCACTGCAGGGCGCCACAGATGGCACCACCCCACTCCTTCAGAATGGATGTCGCTGAAGGGGAATGAGGAAGATGAGTATTGCACTCAAAGTATCTGTGCTCGTACTAGGTCTTTTCAAAAAAATTATTTTGTTAATATATTCCAGGGAGGCACCATACTTATTCCAAGGTGGTTAACCAACGTCAGACTCTTCAGTGTGCCTTGAATAGACTGGACGATAGGCCATTCATAGAAGCAAAGATCTTGGGAGCCTGGCCTCACAGTTCATTAACCCAGAAAGCAATTCGAGCTCTTCTTCCCTACCTGAAGGCAACAAGCTTGAGTGCCCGACTGTAGACATCCTGCACCTAACTTTGTGCATGTGAAAGTGCTATATAGACTCCCGTTTTCTCTCTCTTTCACTCCCCCATCCCCCTCCCCACATGTAGGGTAGCAAACTAGACCCAGTCTGGTTAACCTCCCTGCCTTTTCATCCTCCCTTCTCTTTCTCTCTCTCTCTCAAGGTGTTTTTGAGGCTTGAAAGAAAAGTGGTTCAGGGCTCCTTTAATGGATAAAATGGCAAAATGAAAGAATAATTGCAAAGTAAAGGTTAAAGGTACACACAATTTTACCCTCAAGCGCAGCTTCACTTGAAATGTGCTTTGCACTGCCAAGAAACAGCCCCCAAAGTCAAAAATTTCTGCATACATGCACTGTGCAGTGCACTGGAACCACACAGCATGAAAAAATTAAAGCAGCCGTGAAAGAAATGGCAACAGAAAATACAGAGCGAGCTTTTGTCTGAAGCTTGGCTTCTTGCAAACAATGAAAACATTGCTGTATGCTGTTATCTGCATGGTCTATATAAATTTTCTTTTCCGAGAACTGTAATGGGAGTGCAAGCTATGTACAGGTCATACACTTTGAAATACAGAGCAGAAGCAGCACAAAGATAGGAAATGCAACCCTTCCAGGAATGAAAATTCTACAGCTAGTTATCACACATGTCGCATTAAAAGCTGCCTCCATCAAGAGCCTGAAACTTGCCTGGTCGAAGCACACCTCGCATCGTTTTGCAAGGTTCCACAGGTAATGCATGTCTAATTACACTAAATCCGTGGAAATCTAAGGAAAAATTTTAGGGGAACAAATATTTAGTTAACTTAACAAATTCTACAGACTGAGGTTCTACATTGCTACAAAAAGGTTACAGATGATAAAGGGTGGTCAACTCTATGACACTGCTTCATTCCTGGGTGTTATAACTGATATGCAGATTTCTGTTCATTAACCAAAGCATGGTTTGCACACATGTACAGGGTCCTCTACTCTTAATGCATACACCTCAGAATTATTCAGTTTCATAAAGTTTCAGCATTATCATTATTTAGGTAAAAAAAACAGCACATATAATATATTAAGCAAACAGGTGTTAATGAAACATTTGTCGTCTGGTCTTCCTTACAAATATAGGCTGCTAAGAGCTTTTGTAGCTACACTGTTGTCGTATGTGTCACTTCTGGTTTAAATGTCACTTTGACTATTTCTAGTTGTCTTTCACATGAGGGCTGACTGACAGGGGCCTGCCTTAAGCCCCGACTTCTTGGGCAATGGTTGTCCAAAATAAACCGAAACAACTTGAAACTGAAAGCTAACAACAGCATTTCATATGAGAGTAAACCACCCTGTACAATGACTGCTCTTCAACAAACCCTTAGTATTTGAAAAGGGCATCATGCAATGCGAGAGAATGTTACAGTTGAGGTAAACACAAAACGTCTCTCCACTTCAAAGCACAACAACAGCAAAATACTGAGAGTTCTGTTTTTTCAACAAATGTTTCGAGGCAGACTCTCTCACCAATCCTTCTCACTTCGCAGTTGCATTGGTAACTTGATCTTGGAACGGCATGTACAAAGCATCTCTGACAGAAATGACTCCTCCGACGAGCAGTTCAGAAGTTGCGGAAGGCGAGTGCACAAACGAGACATTCACCGAAACTGCCACACCCAAATTAACAGTTCACCTGGCCAGACTATCCTTCCTAGTCACTCTCTGGCTTGCTGGAAGTGCTGGTCCCCGAACGGCCACCTGTAAGAATTTTAGGGCACTCAGAGAATTTCAGCACATTCGGCCTTCACGTGATAGATACGAGAAGCATTAAAAGGGGTACTAGAGACGGAAAACAAGTCAATCTCCGTCAGCAAATATAGATTACAGTTGTGACTGTGATGCTTTAGCATTATGAGATCCTACCATTTTATTATTATCTGCTGACATCCGTTTCACCTTTCCTATCAGTCATCAGTGAGTTATACGACATTATGATATAGTATACTGCTGCTGTCTATGAGTCTACAACATCAGCTACAGTCCAACTAAAACACAACAGAAGAACGACTGCTTTTTGTTTGTAGCTCCTAAATATAACACTTTAACACCACAATCACTACATAACATATCATGCTGCTATCCCAGTTGCACACACCGCACACTGACCATACCTATCACTATTTAACTATGCAATACATGCATATGTCTATGCTAATCACAACTATTACTTTTGCACAACCAACTATAGACCTGCAAACCTCAGAATTAAAAAGATGCTACAGCTGAAACAAAAAGATTAACAAATTGATGAAACGTACTAAAATTTGTATGATTACTAATATGTTAGTCGTTTATTAAAGATTCGCAGTTATAATGCTATGTGCCGAAAATAAGAATTTTTGTGAAGTTTATTCATAAATGCCTACAACCATGATACATTAGCTGTTAAAGCTGGTGAAGCAGCTGCAGATAAGTCAGAATAATTGATCGCTTTGAAACCTCATTCAGTAACTGCATTGAATATTTTTAAATGAGTTTTGTTTTGAACTAAATGCGAATAACAAATTCTAAAATTACAACAATCGTAAACAAGCTTTAACGATAGGGCACATTGTGATAAATAATAAAAGTTGGCATATATGCAGTTAAAGTCAATGTCTGATTTTTCATATTCCCTAGGGGCCATGAAAACATCTGAAAAATTGGGCAGTCCAAGGGCTCAAATTACCACAAGCATGTTCAAAATTGTTCCGAAGGCCTGCCAGTACACTAAGTAGGTGTATCGGTGCTGATATTGGGACAGGAGATGGCAGGTGCACGCGCGTATAAAATTTCGGCAGCATGTTACACTCCTGTAACATGTGAAAGCAAATGCCTGCTGCACACTTGGTAATACGTCATCTCGCATCGTCGCATTGCTGCTTTCGTAGTTCCGCTCGTTTTCAATGCTTAGCTGTGGCTTCGCACGCTTATGAAGCGGGGTCAGACTTGTGCCAACATTTCTCGACACTACATTGCATCCTTTCAGCAGGGGATTGAAACATATGCTGTTGTGTATGTTGTATGGGTGATGTCAATGAATGCATGCACTGTTCGCTTCACTTTGCTGAATGCTTGTAGCCTCAGCCTTACAGGGATATGAGCCATTGCATTTCTTGCTTGCTTACAGGGGTTTGAGCCGTTGAGAAGTTCGCATGTTTTTTTTTTTAACAACTAAATTAGATGCCGCATTTCTATTTGTATGCATGATTATGATGAATGTGCAAGGTTTGTCCATAAAGTAATGAGACTGAGTCGGGTAAAAATAATTTATTCATCTGATCGGAACATATTATTAAAATTCTTCGAGATAGACTCCTTTGGCGTGGTTACACTGCTGCCAACGTGATTCCCATGCTGCAAAGGCTCCCTGGAAGTTATCTGCCGTAACCTCTTTCAGAGACTTCGCGACAGCCTGCTGGATGGTGGGAACATCCATTGTCGAAACGGTGACCTTTCAGGCTTCTCTTGAGCTTTGGGAACAGGAAAAAGTCTGCTGGGCTCACATCGGGGCTGTACGGTGGCTGCGGCAAGGTTGCAACCCCTATCTGGGCTAGGTAGGCAGTCACAACAAAGGCGGTGTGGGCTGTAGCGTTGTCGTGGTGGAGCTTCCAGCAATTGGCAATCTCTGGTCATTTCCGTATTAAGGTTCTGTGAAGGTGCTCAAGGACTTTGTAGAACACGGTGTTGACAGTTTGTCCCAGAGGTGCAAGTTCTTTGTGGGCCCCCCCACACTTGCAAAAAAAAAACAAAAAACAATGCACATCGTCTTTACCTTGGACTACGACATTCTTGCTTTCTTGGTGTGTGGGGAGTTCACAGTTTGTCACTCCGAACTTTGGTGTCTATTTCAGGGCCGTACTGGAACACCCACAATTCATGGGCTGTTATTACGCTGCATAAAAAGCACCGTTCCCTTTCTAATTGCATCAACATCCGATGGGAAACATCAACTCGTCATTGTTTTTGTTCGTCACTCAACACTTCTCACACCAATTTCAAACAAACCTTCTGGATGTTCAAATTTGGAGAAATAATTCTGTGAAGCATTGTTTTGCACATGTTAAGATCTTCGATAATTAATCTTACTCAAACGACAGTCAGAGCCCAGGAGATTTTTTTACTTTGTCCACATTTTCATCCAAACAACTCTTTGAAGAGAGTCCAGATTGCTCCATGTCTTCAACAGTCTCCTGTCCATTCTTCAACTCACTGAACCATCGAAAAACCTGGGCCCTTGACAGGGCATCATCTTTGTAAGCCTTGTTAACCAAGGCAAGCCTTTCAAAAGCGGTTTTGCCCAGGTGAAAGCACAATTAACTGCTGCTCCAGTGAATGCTCTTATATTTTTTACCTTTCCTGCCATGACAATAGCTCGAAGACAGCTTTTGTGCCAGTTCAGATCCTCACGGCATCAGAGCTCAGACGAGACTGCCTCACAGTGTGTTACTTAGCTTAGACTCCCCACCACAAATCCCGCCTCCAGGGAGCACGCTACTGGTGACTGCAGCGCCGTGCAGCAGGCAGTCTCATTACTTTACAGAAAAACCCTGTATGCACAGTACGCTTCACTTTGTTGAGTGCTTGTAGCCTCTGCATTACAAGAGGGATGGGCCATTGCACTTTCTGCTTGCTTCAGGGGGCATGAGCCATTGCTGATGATGACAGTTTTTGTACCATCGGACCAGATGATGCATTTTTTTTAACGCCATCGGGAGTATGAGCCATACGGGCTTTCACCTTAATAAAGGAATAGGTACTGTGTACCAAGCGACAGTTGCCCCTTTCTACTCCTTGCATCTTTCACCGCAATACATCGCGTAAGCTTCACCGCGTAACACTGCTGTACAATGGCGAAGCTGACTTTTGGGAACCAGCTTTATGCAAAGTGCTGTGTTTTTCACACTTCGAAGCCATCGGCAAGGATTACAAAGGCGGATTCGGTGCCATTGCTGACAAAGACGAATTTTTTTCCGTGAAAAACGCGGCACCGAACTGCAGAAAGTTTGGCAGTGAATGTAGAAGTAGCTAGGCCTAGCGTTGCAGCGGTAGTGGCTACGGATGCCAGCGGATCGGCGTGTGAGAGCCTGGTTCGAGGCTGTGAGAGAATCAAAATGACGGCGGTAGTGGCTTCGATTAATGCCGTTTTTAACCTGCAGTCACAGCAAAAAGTGTGAGAAGTCGGACAGCAAAGGGCTTTTGTATACCAAGTTTTCAACGCTATTATACATTGACTCTATGAATACGTACGTGGCTGTACCGCGAAGGCATCCGATTTATTAAGCATCCAAAAAATTGATTGTTGACTGTATATCCAGATCAATGAGGTCACCAGCATTCCGATACCCAGCATGTTCACTGCACGCTTGTACAAGCCGCCAGCAAATCCTCCTTTGTGTGCCTCTCCATATGTCACACCACTCTGCTGTCCCTCCTTCCTCGCTCTAATACCATACTGTCCTGTGTATCAGCAGTAGCTTTTTTTATCCAAAATATTCTTGAGTGCATAAAACCAGGTGTGCATCATACGTGCATTTCTTTTTATGCATACAAGAAAATGTACACAGTGGCATTCTGAATGATATTCAGTCTTCTTTTAGCAGTGGAACGACCAAGGCGACAAATTTCGAAGCTTCTAGGGCTCAGTGTGTAGGCAGCATGGTGGCAGCATTAAAGGCCGTCATTGTGGCCTCTGTGATATGTGACTTTGTGATTGGAGGTGACGCATACTAGTTTGGTCTAACAGTTTAGTTTTTCCTAAAGTAACAGTCAAAGCCATGTAACTGACATGATAAATAAGAAAAGGCATCAGAATATTTTACTGTTATGCTATGGAGCCTAAAAGCCACCTGTTAAAAAAAAAGCACCACTTGGTTATAATCATCAGCAGTTGCTCGTGCGAGAAGCAGTGCAGCAGTAGTCACAGTGCTTCCAGCTTCCAGTCAACATTTCGTTTTTGTAGCTGTGTGTTCAGGCAAGATATGATCGCTGTTCATGTGTTTATGATCCTAAGCACACCACTACAAAGAGGGAACACCAGCAACATGCTTCACAACGCTTACAATGCTGCATGAAAGTTATTCAGAGGCCGAAGACGGCGAGATGCTGCCAGCTGAAATGGCTGAACTTTTTGACAGTGAGTCAAAGGATAAAGCCTTCAACGGCTTCAAGTGAAGTGCAATAAATTTTAAAAAATTTAATTATGAGGTCTTAAGAGTCAAAACCACGATACGATCATGAGGCATGCCATAGTGGGGGATTTCGGATTAATTTCGATGAACTGGGGTTCTTTAACGTGTGCCCCATGTGCAGTACAAGGGAGTCTGTGCATTTCGCCTCCATCGAAATGCAGCCACTGCAGCCGGGATTTGATCCTGTGCACTCGGGCTTAGCAGCTCAATGCCAAAGACAATGTGCTACCCTGGTGGGTGCAATAAATGTTGATTTCCTGTGCCAAAGAGGAGTGGTGGTTCAAGTTTTATTCTGCTCGAATTTACAGCTCATAAATATTTTGTTTACGGAAGTTTAGTGCCCAGATATCAGTCTTAGTGCAACATTTCAGAATGAGCGTGCAAGCATGTGTAATCCTGTTTCATGCAGACCGAGTTAAAAATGTTGTGCACAGGTGCATCTCATATACCATTTTTTTCTACGAATGTCGTGACAGGAGGTGTCTTAAGCTCTTAAAAACACAGTGCTCTCATCACTTGTTTCATTAAAGACATATTTCCACACCCTTCAGAATCAGCCCATACTTTAAAGCCTGGGTACAAGGCCAATTGAAAATTATATTAAGACCCAGATACTCGCATTCTACACACCCTTTTGCATATGCATGCAAAATTTAGTTACAGTCAACAGCCGATAATTTGAACATGCTTGATTATTCATACAGTCCCACAGCAATGCCACTAGCCCCACAGGCTTAATGTATAAAGACAACTGCAATTTCGGACACGTTACAGAAGGTTGAGTTATAAATTGGACTCTGACTGCACAAGAGTGTGCTAATAAGACCACTGAGTCAAGCTGAAATAGCGATACTTTTGTTTCGAGACATCGCCAGCACTCTGCAGAAGTGAAACTAATAGGCCTAGTGGATCAAGTAGTCGCTGATGAGAATTTGGTGCATGCATTGGCTTTCTTCTATCTGTAGCAACAGCATGACAATGGCTGAGATATGGGCCGCAATTCTGTAGTAATACTTTCCGCTTGATTCTATGCGACTCTCACTGTCTACTGTTCATGGCCGGCTGATTCTGTAGATAACGCATGCGGAGCATTGCTCTGACCACTGAAGAAGCTCTAAAAGCATGAAAAGAAATATCATAAAAGGCATTGCTAAAAAACTGTTGCCACAGACAGTCTAAGCCAAGGGCAAGCATATGGGTGCACAGCAACGTGCGTTGACAAACCTAGGTCGTGCTCTCAGACGATCACTTTTAAAAAAATATTTCATTTTCAGAGTATTTCGCATGACTAGTACCGGGTATGTTTATGGGCAACAGCATTTCTGCACGGTGATAACACAACATGCTTGGGCATTGTGCCAAGAATGCCGTCGCTTGCAGACACCGATGCATCTGGCGTTACAGTGATCCAAAATTCAAGGTACAGACGAACCCGCTTATAACAATATTCAAGAAAATTCCATTGTTATAACCTATCATTGTTATAACCGGGTTGCATGAAAAAATCAAGATGGGGGATGGCAGAACTGTTGTGAGAAAACTATAATGGCGGAGAGGCCATGCTTCTCCCCGCCACATTCCTCCATCCAGCTGCTGATTAACTGCTTCCTGCACACTCCGATCACATGTAACAAGCCGCGGCTGTCGGTATGCAAGAATGGCACCACTATTCAAAGCAGGGCCACAAGCGGCGTGGTCATGGTGGCAAGTGACACGCGAGCTCCACCAATGCATCCTTTTGGTGGCCCCAAAAAGGCTTTTTAAAGAATGAAAAAATGTTGCCGCAGCAGCCTCTCAGCTTGAGAATTCCAGAAGAAATGCTGGGACGAGATCACCAAAAGTATTTCGCCATGTACAGTGCAGTCCACTTTTAACGATACCACATATAACGATATCTCGGTTATAACGATGAGTTGACATCAGAGTATCAATTTATGCACTAGGGCTCTGAGAAGAAAACCATATATAATGATATGTTATTCACCACATGTCAGATATAACGATCGAAATTCTGCCTTTTGGTGGCGTTTTCCATGCAGAATAATCGTGAAATTTGCTTTACTAATTTTCCCTTAACCGAGACGGTGCGAGAAGTCTGCCTACGCAAGTTGACATTTGCCGCCATTAATGTGCAGCGCATCCCGCCAGCACGCCGATTCAGAGCATCGCGAGTTGGCCCGGCATGCCACAAGATGGTGCCAGCTGCTTCGCGTCCATGTCGCTGGCGAGTGTCCAGAGGGAAAGAAAATGCGAGAAGCGAACCATGCTTGCGCTCCCTTTCTACAATCTCCCCCTCTTCCTCGGGGTGTGCGAAAAAAAATGCGCTGCGGAAGCAGTGGTCGGTGCACCGACAAAGTGCAAAGCTGTGTCGCTCGAGCTGAAGCTGCAAATTTTACAAGACTGACACAGTCGATAATATCGATGATTCTGAAAACCGCGAGCGCCACTACAATCATGAAGGCTAGACCTACTCACTACTCATGAAGGCCAGTGACCATGCCGATGAACAGAAACGGCAGGCCTTGTGCGCAAGGGCAAAACCCCCATGTGTGAAAACAACAAGGTGGCAGCCGCTGACATTGCCGAACTGTGGCAGCACATTGCTACTGGCGATAAAATAGGCGGTGCTTCGATGGAGGAGTTTCTGAGCGCAGATAGCGCTGCCTCGTTCTGCAAAGAATCTCCGACGGGGGGATCATTGTCGCGACCGATGGCAGTGTTGTGCAATGGAGGCGATGAGGTTGACAATGGCCAGTCTTTGAAACCGACCCCAATGTTCACGCAAAGTGTACTGTCGTCGATAGAGTCGCTCATTGATTTCATGCACGTTAAATTATAGCCACCAGTGCTTGCACTGCCGCTGGACATGATGCACACCGTGGTCACAAACCTGAAACTTCTGCAAAAGCAAGTGCAGATTTATGACTATTTCAGCGTGCCTAACGCTTGACACACTGTTTAGAGGTATAAACAAACATCTTATTTTTTACAGCCTTCTTTCTACAATGTCAATTCTTTATCATCAGTGGCAAATTTGGTTTCAGAGCAACAAAAGTATGTGCAGCAGCTTTTCTTTTTTTCTTCTTTTTTAACGGCAGTCCAGATGTAGCAATAATTTTATAGCGATCGGATTTTTCGTTCTTGATATCGTTATCAGCGGATTGCACTGTACTTCTCACTGGCTTGGACGAGTAAACCCCATGTCTGTCAGCTTTGCTTGTTTTACGTGAAGCTTGCCGACGTCCTTCTCTAAAAGATCCAGCTTCTCCACTTAGTGCCGTGGAAGGTCCCTCGCAAAAACGAAGCCCCAGGGGAACTGAATCCTTCGCAGGGCCTCTTGTGAGGACAATGTTGAGGCAGAGTGCTCTACCGCATCATTGCTGCCATCGTTGCTGTCACTGTTGCTGTCGCTATACAATGCAAGCATGTTCGCGATGATCATCTCATCGATTAGAAGCACTTTGTTTCCAAATCTATAGCGATGTGCTTTCTTTTTCACTGGCAATGTCGTGCATTGCCAATGATCAGCGGGTAGATCAGCTATCTTCCATTTCGACGGCAAGTCAAACGAGGCTGAGAAACCACGCGGCCAGGAATGACTTCGACACAACAAACAAAGACAAGCACGAGCAGCTCAATCTGTTGGCAGAACTGCGCAACATGAGGGGCCACTGAGCAATCTGGGAGCAGCACCCAGCACTGTCAGTGAAGTTGGTGCAGTCCATTTGTATTTTGGAGGGTGGCACGGCATAGAGCTATGGTCCCAGCCCATTCGTGTACGGAGGTGTGGAAGGGTGATGCAAGAGAGAAGTGTAAGGCTGGTGATGCGGAGAAGGCTAGAAAACACCATACGGTGGTGTGCAGCAGCTTGAATTTCTCTTTCTCTTTTCAAGAATTTTGCATTGCATTACCTTTTGACAGGACACCCAGTAGTCAGACTTCATCATTATAACCGATAATGTGGCATGGGGGCATTGTAGTATGTGGGTTATTGCACCATAGAAAACATACAGAAGTTGACGGTGCAGCAGCTTCTCATTGTTAGAACCAACATATCATATCAAGTGGGTTCGGCTGTATCTACAAAAGTGACAATCAAAGAATATGGCACATCATTTTTTGACCACTTGTGGAATAAAGTCCCTTGTTTTTGTGCAAATCCAGTAATTCAGGCTCCTGATTATTCAGGCATTTTGGCCATTCCTTGAGACCAAATTGTTGGTTGGTGACTAATTTTCGGCAATTATGGTTATGTGCATTTTGGTAAACCACTCAACAACACTCTCAAACATGGCAGTTCATACTTCACATTTCTTATTTAAATATTGAGGCAAACCAAAATTAATTCTTTAGCTTTATTGCAGTCTGTACACTATGTGGAACAATGTAGGCAATTTTATAGGGGTGTGTGAAAATTAGAAATTTTTCAATAATGAATCGACTAGTGTCCTATTAGATTCGGTCTGCAAATTAAAGTCACTATTTTTAAATGCAAATGTCCTTCAAATACATTTAGAATGTTTCCAAACATCAACTGCGCCCAATTAAACATAAAATTAAAGCAAGAGTATATTAAATTTTCACCCGCGTGGGCATATAGACATAGAACACGACAAATTGCGTAGGGAAGCAGGCTACGTCACTTACGTAGCCATACTTTACAGGCAATAAAGCGATCATTCCCACTTTCTGAAGTTACCTGTGCATGCAAAGAAACTACTTGATTGCTCCCAATGTTCCATTTGTGCTTTTAATAAACAATGCTTCATAACGTGCTGTGTAATAGAAACATAATAATTTCAAGAATACTATGTGTGAACATCCTTTTATATTAATTGTGACAAAGGCTGTTCACTATTTAAAAACTATTCTATATTCGATTCCGGCTCTTTTCAATTCATATTCAATTTGCTCTCAAAGATCACTATTAACACAACTCTGCAATTTATAACTTTCTCTTAGTCATGATATAAAGTTCCACACTTACACAAGAAACCTTACTATTTCCACTTTCAGGGGCACAAGAAAACAACTGATTAAGATTCTGGTAAACTAAAAACATTTTTAAAATGGGAGATTGAATTCTACAAAATGCATAAACTTATGCAGTTAGATTTATCATTAGTGAAAATTGATCTTTTAGGTGCATCTCCCCTTAAAATAGGGACATAGCTTTGACTCTTTTCTTACCATGGGAAAATTGGCCACTTTCTATTACTCTTTCTCTACCCCATTTCAATATATCATCCCTGAAAAATTTTAGTAATTATTATTTTTTTACTAATCCTTTACTGACAAATGCTGCTTATAGGCAACATAACAGAAAGAAATTTGTTTCTTGCCGAGTTTGAGTATTGAGTACAAAATTTCTAATTAAATGCCTTTGGCCAATACTGAATGATGGGCAGCAAGTGCAATTTGCTGGTACAGAGCAAACAGGACGAGGAAGAAGTTTGGCACGTGACTGGCTTTATTTTGAAGGCACGGTCAGAAGAGACAGACCAATGCAAGATCTCCAGCTGCAATCACGTCGCACACACGATGCAATGCAAATACCTTACGGTTCACACATGGTGATAGCTGCCTATACTAATTCCTAATTCCAAGAGAAGCCATAGGTGGCTTGAGGTGAAGCCCATTTCCAGTTTTCTGCCTGGTGTTATTCTTGTATTGCTGAAAAATATTGCACGAAATATTTCTTCTTTTTGCTTATTATGCTCATTTTCGATGTGCTTTGTAAATTTAGATTGAAAATAAAGAGTTTTTCCAGGTATCTATATGTGCCATGATGAATGAATTATACGGTGAACAGCCAATTTTCGGACTCCCAGGGGCCGCGAAAACGTCCGCAAAATTAGGTAGCCCCCCCCCAAAAAAAAGAATGAATGCATGCTTCTTTTATTGCACCCAAGGGCTCAAATCGCCAAAGGCACATCAGAAAAAGCTCTGAAGGCCTGCCAGTACACTTATTAGGCATATCGGTGCTTGTACTGTGGGAGGAGACGGCGCGTGCACGCGTTTATAATTAAGGAATGCATACCGTGTCTATTGACAATTGCCCCTTCCCGTTCTTGGTATGCTTCACCGCGTAACACAATTGTATCGAGGCGAAGCTGACTTTCAGAAAACGACATTGTGCAACGGGGTGTGCTTTCCGAGCTTCTAAGCCATTGGCAAGGATTACAAAGGCGGAGACGGCGCCATTGTTTACAGCGGTGAATTGTTTCAACGAAAAACACGGAACCTAAAGGTAAGAAACTTGGTAGCGAACGTCGAAGCAGCTAAGCCTAGAGTTTCGGCGGTGGTGGCTACGGCTGCCAGCGGATCTGCGTGCGAGGGCGCCAGATAGAGGCAGAGATAATCAAAATGGCGGCAGTGGTGGCTTCGATTAATGCCGCTTCGGCCCTGCGGTCACGGCAAAATGTCCAGAAAATCGGACGGCGAAGGGGTCTTGCCTCCGAAATTTCGGACGTTCTTATACATTGACTGTGATGTGGCGGTGCCGCGAAGGCCTCCGAATTATCGGGAATGTCCGAAAAATCCGTTGTTGACTATATTATCATGGTTACAATGTCATGCTATATATAAATCGAAAGCTAAATAATTGTACTTTCTAAAGATATAAATTTAGAAACAAATGTAAGGACGTATGTAATATTTGTGAAAAACAAAATTTATTGAAAAAGGGAAGAAATGTTTGCATTTTGCATTGATAACCTAAGAAGAAAAACAAAGGAAGAGATCTCAAACACACAAAATGTTTTTACATCAACTGCCTATAGACCTTTTTCACGGTGATCCCATGGGTGCTGCTATGTTTTATTACAAGGGTGATGCGTCTATTGGTTGCCTCAGCTGCCTTTGTGTTTACAATGGAAGTCCATGAGGCCGGTGCGCCTGACTAGATGTATGTTTCAGTGGATATCATGGACAGTGACTGGGTGGACGACACGAAGCTTTGGCCACAGCTTCAGAGGACATGTAAATGATTTTGGAGCTGATTACACATTGTGCAAATGGCACAAGTAGCGTATACAGTGCCCGTACAAGAAGTGACGCTGAAAATGTATTTCAAGTGCTCCAAACTTTCCACATATGAATTAAATCAAGATGAATGTGTATTTCTCTCGATTCTTCATTTGACTAACACTTTGAAGCAGACACATGTCACATTTCTGACTCAGTAAAATTCCTCAATGCCGTCACTATCGATTGTTTACTTTCTGCCTAAACACTTGAGGGTGCACTCAGTTCCAAACGATTTGCTCCTGCTTCGCAAAAGGGGCATGGAATGTAAGTGCTCTATACTTTGTGATACCATATTTATTCGAACCTAAGCCAATAGTTTTTTTAATAATAATCGTATACCAAACTCTAAGGTTGGCTTAGATTAGATGATCTTAAAGAACATGCCATTTTTTAATTGAAGATGATAAATATGGTGCATAACTAGCACCATCTAGAAAAGTCAGTATTGCACCGCTACTAGCCGTGCCAGTACTAAAGTATATGACTGATGTCACCATTTTGACCTGTGTTGTAACAGTGTGTAGTGTGGCTTTGTTGTAATGGTGCCAAACAGGTGATGCCACTATAGTGCTACTTGCAAATGAAAAGTTGTGCTAGCTGTAGAGGCATCGTCAAATGTTCAAGCTGGGTCGGACTACAGAATTGACGAGAAAAACATTCACTGTTGGAAGGGGCAACGGGAGACACTTTTTGCATGTGCCGTAATGAGGACATGACAGCAATAAGTAAGACAGCAACGAGGCTAGCAGCGATGATGATGCAGAGTGAGCTTGGTATGTTCATATTTAATAAACGCTGTTTTCATTTTGTGAACGCTGTACTTACTTTTTTGTACGGCCTACATTCGAGGTAGGTTTTCTTTTTCTTTGTCTTCTTTTTACTGGCTTTAGACATTCGGGGGTCAGCTTAGAATTGGGCCAGCCTAGATTCGAGTAAATACGGTATGTTGCAGCAAAGACGTATTATCACTAGTCACTCGTTTACTGCCTGTGGAATGTCACAAAATGTTCAGCTTCAAATACGCATGTGTTGTCAGCGTAGTCGCCATCACCCATGCTTCAGCGCATTGATTCAAGTGTGCACCCATTCACTTATTCATTTATTCTTGATACGTTGGCAATAGAGTGAGCATAAGTTTGCATGTGAGTTAGGGTGGATGTTTACTTGGTGGATGCTTACTATGCCAGGAAGCGGTGCTACTCTCTGACACTGTGTAACAAGTGATATATTCACTCATGCCAACATTCTGAGTTTGAGGTTCTTTCTTCGTAGGTTAGCGACACAATGTTGGCAGAAGAGCGGATTTTTTTTTCGTCAAGGAAAGCAATGCATTGTGAAAGGGCAGCAACACAGGCAGTCCTTACGTGGCATTCAGTATGTGGACTTGGTCACAATGATTCATTGTATTCCTTAAGGGGCAACATGGCATTGAAAATCAACTTCCTTATTTCTTCATGTATATTGATGAAAATTGGCACAAATGTTTAGAATGTCTCCCTGATGCTTTCATACAAATTTCAGAGCAATACCTTGCAAACATTTTATTGAAATTTATGGAGAAACATTTTTCTATCTTGCACTTTCTGCAGAGCCTAGTAAGCTTAAAAAACGTGATGGAAGTCTTGTTGAGTATTAACTGCACAGCTGAATGCATGCTAAAGGTCGTGAGTATTGTTTTGTTTTTTTCAACACAAATTTTATGTTATGCCATTTTTTATGTTACGTTCTCATCAGACACACTTTCGGGGTGAATGAATAGCCACATCATAAATTTATAAAAAAATTCAAGATAAGAAAGCGAGACTGTCATGACCTACACTCTCGCCCCAGATACATGACAAGAAAGAAACAGTCAAAATAGGCTAAACGGTAACAAAGAAACCAGTTCCAGCAACTGAGCAGAAGGCAAAAAACAGTTCTGAAAGAAAAAAAAAAAAGGCTTTTGAAGTTTCGCCTCTCCTCCACTCTTCTAAAATGAACCAGGATTGTAATCTTTGGTGCCCTTAGCAACGTGGGGCTTCTTAGGCATGTAACCTTTTATCTGATGTTCTTTCAATGCCATTTTTTCATAGGTCCTCCTTTTCTGTGGCTCTTTGAAGAGAATACTTTCCTGGCTTAATGCCAAGTGAGGCACAAAGCTTTCTGTGTGCACAAAGAGTTCCGGCATTGTACTTGCAGGCTGCCTCATTGACAGCTGTCTCCGCTGCAATCAATGAAGCATTTTGCTCTTTTGGTAGACCGTAGGACAGAGTGGAGACTCTTGGCTGCATTCTGAGTCTTCCTGCCTTGGCAATGGCCGAGTAGCTGAGGATCCGAGAGGCCCTGATACACTGGTAGCAATGCAGCTGCAACGTGTGTTGCTGATTTGTACTTGTGCTGTGGCGGAGCCTTACCTTCAGCTTCTGCAGCCCAGTGTCTGCACCAGCTCAGTGTAGCTGGAGGGCTGAGTTCATGATGAGGCTCTTCATCTGTTGAAGTGATATGATAGAAGGTTGCCATTATGGCCCTTTGCATATCACCTACACCACTAGTGTTACGTACGGCCATGCCATAATAATTGGTAAGCTTTTTGATTAGGTCTTCGGTAGGTCATAATTGGTTTATTTCTTCTGCTTTTTGAGACAAGAGTTCTCAAGGCTGTATCCATCTTCTTTTTCACGTGATTGATACAGCCCTCTCTGTTGAATGCAATGAAGCCATACGCCTTGGCTTCACAAAGGGACTGGAAAGTATGACTATCCCCATCACAAACAATAGATGTGTAGTGGAGGTCATTCCTCCTAGTGACCTTCTGAACAAGAGCAACGCTGCCTCGACCTCCATTCGGCTTGAGTTTCCATCGTTCTTTTGACACACGTGAGTCTCTCTACATTCACTGTAGCCTTCATCGTCTTCTTTTGGCCCAAGCATGCATCCATGGCATCTGTTTGAGAGGACAATGCAATCAAGCACCAGCCCAGTGAAATATTCAATTATTGTGCCTACACCAATATGGGATGCATGAACCCATGTCATACATGTCCCGTTGTAGACTACGGTCACATTTCTTGTGGATGCCGACTCCACTTTGCTGTAAACTTTCAGCGTGGCTGACACAGCATCATAAGAGAGACTTGCTGCAGTTACCTCACCAGCAGGCCTAAATTTTTTATTGCAGATGTTTTTGGAAGGTCTCATGGCGGAAGCCTCTGTGTGAAACATCTATTACTGACCAAAAGCAGGTCAGTGCAGTTGCCCCTCTGCCGGTAGTTTTGATTGCTGGCATTGCACGCATATTCACATCAAAAGCCTTACTACCCTCTACTCACAGCAATGACCATTCACTTGAAACAATGCCACAGGCATTGCAGGTCAATCACATTCGTGCAGCCAACCTATGCCTTGTTCCCAAATGAAGAGTCAGTCCCGGCTGAAAGCATTCTTGTACAAGGCATTCAATGCTGTGACCTGCACAACCGAAAACTCCTCTGCCAGCTCCCACATCGGCACAACTGTCACTCTCGCCTGTTGCTTCACTTTTCTCCTGGTCGCCAAAACAGAAATGAGTTATACCTGCTCTGTCTCGGCACACCCACGAGAAGCTTCTAGCGATCATGTGGCTCCAAGTGAGCCTGAATTGTACCGCCAATTTTTGACTGCATTTCACCCATGCGCGAGGTGCTTGGTTGGGAGTCCGAGACGTCGGCTCATGAGGTGCGTAGTTGCGGGTCCGAGACATCGGCGCACGAGGTGTGTAGCCACAGGTCCGAGACGTCAGTGTGTGAAGTGCACAGTCGTGGGTCTGAGACGTCAACATACGAGGTGCTTGGTTGCAGGTTCGAAGCATCTATGCATGGAAGGAAATGCTGCGTGTTCACAATGTTCGCAACGCACTGAACATCAGCAGAGTCGGCAGTGGAAGCTGTTGGCAACCCTTTCTTTTTGGGCATCGGAGACTTGCGCTTACGGCTGGCAAATCGATGTGCAGTTTTATATTTCTTTTCGTACTGTGCCCGATACATGATTAGAGCCGAGATCCTACACGAACTTATACCACGCACTCATTCAGAGCCACTAGCGAAACTATGCAGTACCTTGTAATACGGGTGATGGATAACTTAGCTACGGGAATAACAGATGATGTGACGGCACTTCGCACGCTGTTGCCAGGGGCAACTGCTCTGGAGACCAATGGGGCAGCGCGCTGCTGTCACGTGACACGCGCCGCCAATCAGGAACCACCGCAAGATCTCAGAACTTTTGCTTTTTCTGCGTTTGTTTTTGCTCCGAAAGGCCAAGAAAGTGGCAAATTTGGAGTTAGAGAAATGCTCTTTCTGATGAAACCAAGATGGCAGCGCTTGGTTGCGCTGTTGTGGAGATATCATGACTTCAAAACACCATCTTTTCACAATTGCCGCAAAACTTCTCGTCGCCTTGGCTGATACCACAAACTTTTTAGAGCACATTTATCTGTTTTTTAGGGATGATATTTTGGAATGGGGTAGAGAAAGAGTTATAGAAACTGAAAATGTGATCCTTGAAAAATAGATTTTTCAGGCCATTTCGCGCGATGCGAAAGCCACATCCCCCCTTAATATGCCAGTCACTATCTTTGAAGTCAACTACTGCATACGTCTTCTCTCTACCGTTCCAGATTTTTGCAGCATAAATGGAGCACAGGGCGCTAGCGAACAATCAGTTGCATTTCTGACAGCTTATCGCACACTATCAGACAGATGTGGTAATGGTTTCGTACTTGTGCACTTTCACTGAGGCAACAAGTGGCGCACCACCAGTAGCACCATCTCGTTCTTCTGGAGCAAACTGTTCCGTGAAAAGGGTCTACAACCTGTGAAAGTTTCAACAGAATAAATCATAAGAAACATGAATTGCAAGAAAATGTTTTCCGCCTAGTGGTTCTGAAGCTCATCTCCATCGTCCAAACGAAAATCTGATGAACTCCATTCATCCTCAGAGTGACTGCTGCCAGACGCATCTAAACAATCACTTGAGGATGCAACAGAACCAGAAGAACGTTGTTCGTGTGAACGTCCGGCAGCCAAAGTGTCTGTAATCTTCACGATCAAACGATATGAACCACACTCTGTGCTTCCGTTAAAACTCACCACCGCTCAGAAAAAAAAAGAAACAATAACTACTCCGGGAATGAAACTTTAGTTCTTAGACAATAAACTAGATGGCACAGCAAGTCCATATATGGATTCGGTAGTCTCAAATTTTCGTGCAGCGCATATTTGACATATACAGTTGAACCCACTTACTGGAGTCGTCTTCAAGTTGCAAGAAAAAATCGCATTGACATACAGTTAAACCTAGATGTAATGAATCTCTATGTAACGTAATCCTGAACTTAACGAAATTTTTTCATTCCCCAACGCCATCCCCATAGATACCCATGTATTTCTGACCTCCACATAATGAAGGCATTGTGGCAATTGACGACCTTGGTGTAACAAATTTTTTGTGTTTACCATTCATTATCGTGAGCAGTAGCTCTACTGAAAATTCGGGTAAATAATGCGTAACTTTTGCAATTGATAAATAAGGCAAGCAGCCGATCACAGGAGGAATGCATGCAACCACAGCAAGCCAGAGCAATTGATCCAAAGCAATGATGACTATGATAAAACCCGCCAGCTCCCCTAGTGCCACACAAGCAGATCAGCCTCTGCATTTTATGCTTATGCATCATGACACCAGGTGTCACAACCATGCTTGCCTGCCTTTTTCTTTTTTCGTTCTCATTTTTTTTTTCTTTAAGGCTTATGCGTGTTGGCGTGGCATGGTGGCAAGTGTGCAAATGTGAGAGTGGACATGACATGAGTGTTAACTTCAGCAGTGTATCGCACATTTCTCACGGTGTTCGTTCACTTCAAAAATGAGTTTGGCAAGGAAGCGGAAAGTTTTGTCTTTCAAGCACAAGCTTTCAGTTGTGAATGCAGTCGCTGAGGGCAAGAAGAAGGATGTCGCTGCCCGGTTCAATATCCAAGCCAGCACCCCGTCAACCATCTTGAATGCGAAAGAAGGCGTTCACAGTGCAGTGGAGTTGGGCACAAGTTCAAAGAAAAAAAAGAATGAAGTTGTCGACGACCTCCATGTTTCTCTCGCCCTCGATCTGGACAAGGCTGGGTTCACGAGGTTTTTGGACATGCGGGCACAAAACGTACCCCTTTCACTTGTGAATGCAGTTGCCGAGGGCGAGAAGAAGAAGGATGTCACTGCCCGGTTCAACATCCCAGCCAGCACCCCACCTGCCATCTTGAACGCGAAAGAAAGCATTCGCAGTGCAGTGGAGTTGGGCACAAGTTCAAAGAAAAGAAAGAATGAAGTTGCCGACGACCTCCATGTTTCTCTCGCCCTCGATGTGGACAAAGCTGTGTTCACGTGGTTTTTGGGCACACGGGCACAAAACGTACCCCTTTCACTTGTGAATGCAGTTGCCGAGGGCGAGAAGAAGAAGGATGTCACTGCCCGGTTCAACATCCCAGCCAGCACCCCATCAACCATCTTGAATGCGAAAGAAAGCATTCGCAGTGCAGTGAGTTGGGCACAAGTTCAAAGAAAAAAATAATGAAGTTGTCGATGACCTCCATGTTTCTCTCGCCCTCAATGTGGACAAAGCTGGGTTCACGTGGTTTTTGGACACAAGGGCACAAAACGTACCGATAAGTGACGTGATCTTGCCGCAGGAAGCGAAGGATTTTGCGTTATCCTGAGCCATGAGGACTTTAAAACTAGCGACGGCTGGTTGCAAGATTTTAAGAGCCGAAATGGAGTTTTCGGGAAAATTATTAGCGGCGAGCCTGCCTCCATGGACAGCGATGCTTCTGCATCGCGAGTGGCCGAGAAGTGGCCTGGCATTTTGAGCTGCTACGAGGTGGCCGACGTTTACAATGCTGATGAGATGGCTCTGTTTTATGAGATGTTGCCAAATCGCAAGCTGGCACTTAAGGGAGAAGACTGCAACAGTGGCAAGCAAAGCAAACTCTGCGTGGTGGTTTTGCTTTGCACCAACAGCGATAGCAGTGACAGACGAATTCCGTTAGTTATCGGGAAAAGTGCCCAGCCCAGACTCTTCAAGAGAATGAAGCAAACGGCAGTTAAATATGTGGCCAATTTTAAAGCATGGATGTCACAGGCAATCTTTTCCAACTGGATCAAAGAGTTCAACGAAGTATGGATAACCAGTGCACCACTGAGTTACAGAATGGGTGCCAAGAGAAGAGAAGTGCAGTAGAGGACGGCAGAAAACTAGGTGAGGTGATGAAATTAGGAAATTTGCAGGCATAAGTTGAAATCAGTTGGCGCAGGACAGGGGTAATTGGAGATCGCAGGGACAGGCCTTCGTCCTGCAGTGGACATAAAAATATGCTGGTGATGGCGATGATAATTGTTGGCTATAACAATTAAATCTGGCTACTCAGTGTCTGCAGAAGAAAGAAAAGAAACATGAAATCCAGGAAACAAAAAAAAAAAACCTGAGGGCCGCATAGCTATGCCCGCCTTTGTGCTGTGTACCACACACTTTGTTGCCCCTCTCCAGTCTCCCTGCCACCCCTCTGACATTTTCAAGAGGGTGGAAGGGAGCCAGGAGAGGTGCATACGAGGCCAGTGACGGATGCGACAAAGGCATGTCATGCAGGGTGCACAGCATAAAGGTGGACATAACAAAGCGGCTCCCCGCTTTCGGGGGTACGTATAGCTTTCTTTTTTCTTTTAGCAGACACACCCGGTAGCCAGATTTAATAGTTATAACTGATAATGAAGGATGGGAGCATCGTAGTAAGCAGGTTATTTTACAATAGAACGCATATAAAATTGAATATGCATTGGCAGCTCATTGTTATACAGTCGAAACCACTTATAACATTCCCAGATAAACAATCTATCGGTTATAATGACCACATTTCAGTACATTTACGATTTTCTGACCTTCCCTATGGAAACTGGTTCCAGGTCACTGCGTCATGACAACACTGAAATTTCCACAGAAGCACAACACTCATGCCGACAGCGCCAAGACTGCTCGCTTAGCGCTCCACTTAGTATCCAACTGAGCGGAGCGTGTTCACTTGGTTTCTCAGTCATTTTGCAGCTAAGCTGATTGCGCTTGCTCGCGTCTTGGCAAGAGGTGTTTATGAAATGCGAAATCTATGCAGTTCCCTGCAGTGTCTCAGCTTGCGAAATCTGAGCAGAGCAGAATCGTAGCAGCACTAAACTAAAAGTGTCTGTTATCAGTGAGATTGCAGCCGGCCATGAATGGCGGATGATAAGAGTGGCGTAGAATCAAGAGGAATTCACTACAAACTCGCAGTCCTGTCACTTTTCGATGATATCGCAGTGGCGCACAAAGTATGGAAAACTTTGGTTAGTGACTTTTTCCCGACACTCTTACAGACGAAATATTGAGATATCTGGAGTGCGACGCAAAAGAATTTCAAGAGGTGAAAAATACATGGAGTTGACACTGAGCCAGGAAAAAATTTCGGCTTGACCGTTGTTTTTGACACATCAGTTTGAGTTAACGAGGGCTTACTGTACGTCAGTGAGTGAGCGCCAGTGAGTGAGAATAGATGTCAGCATGAGCCTGAGTGGGTGCCGGTAAGTGTGAATGGAAGTGAGTGAGTGTTGGCGCGCGTGAGTATGAGCATTAGTGAGTGCCAACAAGTGTGAGTGTACTTGAGTATGAGTGAGCCCATGGCACACAAAAATACTGGTGAGTGGATGTGAATGAGTATCCGCTTACTCTGCTGAACTATGCTGGTGACTTAGCCGCACCGGCAGTTAAGCTCACACCAGTGCCATCTGTGGCAAGGAGCTATCAGTTGCCTCCACAGCTATGCAGACGGTGCTACAGAGCCATCCTGTGGAAAGGAGGTGAAGCAGCATCATAGAGACAGAGCACATAGGAAGGAGCAGATGCAGTCGCTATGCATTGTGCCATCACAGTTGAACAACCAATCAGAAGGGTGATGAAGGTAAAAGAAAGGCACTTCTAGAGCAGGTTAGTGGCAGGAGTTCGCAAGGGACAGATCAAACATGGTCCGTACAGATTTAGTACGCATCTCAAGACCAGCACAAGGAAACACAGATTGAAGATGAAAGATAGGCTTTCTTTTCTTTCCTGTCCCCTGTTCTTTCACGCTGGTCATAAGATGCACACTGAATCCACCCCACAATTAGCCCAATACCTTAATGTTCACACAGCTATAACAACTCACAGAAACGTGTATGGCTTTCTGATGGGCTAGTGGTTTTGCACCATGGTGAACGTCTTGAGGTGTCCCGCAAGCGTTATTTCCTTCTCTAACTGGTCCTTCTTTTTTTGTTTTTTTAAGGCTAAGGCACTCATCACAATCGCAGAAATGGCCGGGAGTGACGCTAACGCAGCTGTGTGCTGCCATAGAGAGCTCACCGGTGTCTGCCCTGTGTGTCTTCATGTGCAATGCCCGGTGGTCCTGGCGGGCAAACCGCTTGGGGCACAGCGAGCACTTGAATGGCTTCTCGCCCGTGTGGGTGCGCAGGTGCTTGACCATGGTGGAGCTGAGCGCAAACGCCATGGGGCACATGCTGCACTTGAAGGGCTTCTCTCCCGTGTGCGTGCGCAGGTGGTCCATCAGGTTGCTCTTCCAGCCGAACTTGCGCTGGCAGAAATGGCACTCGTACATGGGCCGACCATCGCCGGGCACCCGGTACCAGCCGACCGGAGGCTTGCCCCCGGCCCGGTCATTTGGAAGCTCGTCCGAACGCAGTGGCTCCGCCGGCAGGGGCTGCTGCGTCTATTTATTTATTCATTTGTGAGTACCTCACAGGCGTACAGGAAGGCATTGGTTGAAGAGGGAACTACGGTCACAATCACATAAAGCAGGCATTATTCAAAAAAGCAACGAAAGGCATCAGCGTAACAAAAGCACTATTCATACAATGAAATAGCGTGCAACATCAGAACAGTCAATGCAAGAATACAGTTAAAATGAAAATTTTAAAAAGTGCATACGGTTTTCCCGTGTGCACTTTTTCCTGTTTTTAATTTTCATAACTAATACTAATACTATTTTCATAACAAATACTAATAAATATTACATGAAGACAATTGTGTTACCGGGTAGGCATACAAATGTGAGAGTAGCCAAATCAACTGGTGAGGATGGGACTGACAAACCATACCTACAAATGCATCATGAGGTTATAGCAGTGCAAACTAAAACCCCTGTGTCTCTTTCTTTGTGCACATATTTTAGTTTGTGCTGCTATAACCTCGTGATGCAAAACCAACTGACCCAATCTTTCATCTTATTACGAATGCAGTCATTGCGTCTTCGGGTTAAAAAGACACTAAAGAGATACAGTCAAACCCATTTATAACAATATTCAAATATAAAGAAAATTCCATTTAAAGAAACCCTGAAACGATTTTGACAATTTTGCACAAACGTACCGAGTCGTAAGAGTAGGTCCTTCTGATCATTAATTGACGCGTCTAAGTTCTCCGCATAAAGCTTGAAATGTATAAAATGTACATGTACACCTGGCTACCGGGTGTCCATGCCGAAAGGTAATGAAAGGCGAAATGGTTGAAAAAAAAAAGGGAAGAGACATTTGAGCTGCTGCAAAATGGCCCGCCGCTCCAACAGCCACCACGCGCTCGCCTTCCAGCCTTCTCTACATCAGAAGCCTTGTGCGCCTCTCTCCCGTCGCCCTTCCACCCCTCTGAACATGGATCGGCTGCGCCCATAGCTCCTTGCCGCATCACCCTCCGGAACACAAATGGATTGCGCCAACTGCGCTGCTTCCAGATTACTCCCTCGGCACTCATTCTGCACAGGTCTGCCAACAGATTAAGTCCCTCGCGCTCGTCTTTGCTGGTTGTGTCAAGTCGTTCCTGGCCATGTGATCTCTTAGCCTCGTTTCACTCATCACCGAAATGGAAGATAGCTGATCCGCCTGCTGATCAACAGCAATGTACAATGTTGTCGGTGAAAAGAAAGCGCACTGCTATAGATTTGGAAACTAAGTGCTTCTAACCGATGAGGCGATCGTCGTGAATGTGCTTGCATCAGATAGCGACGGCAACAATGGCAGCGATGATGCAGTAGGGCAGGCCGCCTGAATGCTGTCCTCACAGGAGGCCCGGCAGATTATTCAGTCCCTCCGGGGCTTTGTTTTCGGGAGGAACCTTCCATTACACTATGTGAAGCACCTGGATTCCTTGGAGAAGGATGCCAACTAGCTTTGCATAAAGCAAGTAAGGCTGACGGGCATGGGGTTTTCTCGTGCAAGCAAGCGAGAAGTACGCGGACGGTAAGATGCTTGTGGCTATCTTACCCCAGCGTTTCTTCTGGATTTCTCAAGCTGAGAGGCTGCTGCAGCAACCTTCTCGCATTTTTTAAAGGGCCCCTTTTGGGGCAACCAAAGCGATGCCTCAGCAGAGCTCGCATATCGCTTGCTGCCCATGAACTCTACTTACAGTTGTTATAGCAGTGCTATTCTTGAACGCCGAAAGCCACGCCTTGTTACAAGCGATCAGAGTGTGCAGTAAACAGAGTTAAACAGTTAAACGAGTGAACACACTCAGCAGCCAGATGAAGGAAAGTGGTGGGGAGGAGCACTGGCCTCCCCACTATTATAGTTTTTTCACAACAGCTCTGACATTTCCCTATTTTGATTTTTTACATGCAACTCAGCTATAAAAATTATGCCATAACCATAGAAGTTTCGTGGCACTTGAATATTGTTATAAGTGGTTTCAACTGTACAATGTTTGCGTACTACATTATTCCCTATAACAAGTAAATCTGGCTGCTGGGTGTCTATGCCAAAAAGAAATGTGAAATTCAGGAAAAAGACAAAAAAATGACAAGCCGCTTCGCCACTCCCACTTTTATGCCGTGCACTCCCCATATGGCATGCCTTAGTTGCCCCTCTCCGGTTTCCCTTTTACTCCTCTAATGCCAGAGAGAGGGTAGAAGGGAGACAGTATGGGAGTGGGACAAAGCCATTCCATAGGAGGTGCATGCACAAAGATGGGTGTAACAAAGAAGCTCACATTTTTTTCTTCAAGGCAATGCGACTAAGGCATGTTGTGTGGGGAGGAGGTTCGTGTGCGACACAAAGGTGAATCTGACAAAGAGACTCACCCCCTTTTTCTTCCCTAGGATTTTGCTTTCTTTTTCCTTTTGCAGCACATGCCCCGTAGCCAGATTAAATTGTTACAACCGATAACGTAGCATGGGAGCATTGAAGTAAGTTGTTTATTTTACCATAAAATGCATATAAAACTTGATGGTGCATCAGCTGCTGGTTGTTATACCAATACAAATGAGTGCAGGGAGTGTGCCTCCGTGCCTCTTCAGTTTATCAGGTAATTTAGGTAATTGGGTCAGTTATTTCAATCTTAAAGTCTATAAATTAAACATGGCACCACTTTCCAGACTCGTTGTGATAGCTATAATGAAAATGTCATAGTTGAGAGCAAAATTGTGAGACGTTAGAGACGATGGTAGCGATGCATTTTCAGTGCTGTTGCACATACACTTGCCGAAATACAGTCGCGAGATGCAAGTACGCGTCTTCCACCTAGCTTTGACATGAGCAAGCGTGAGTACACGTGTGATATTGAGCACACGACGGGCGACTTTGTAGTCATCAGCGCTTTGGTGGTTCACGTAAACTCCATGACGTCAGGTACTCACGATTTACGTCATTTAATAAAGGTTATCCACCAGGCGGGAATTTCGAAATCCAAAATTGTGAGAGAGAAATTGTTTTACATTGAATTCTAGGGGACACAATAATGCATATGCTGACTGCTAGTACCGTCGCCTAGATGCTGTGCATCACCCAAGAGTAAAAAATAATCATAGGAGAATTTGGTGCCTGCACTCCTTTAATAGCACATAGAGACACGTCAGCTGGCCTTGCACATGAAAATAAGTGCACCAGGTGGTAGGGAGCCTGAAAGTTCCAAATAGGTGTAGGTGATCTTGATACGCGTGACAAAGGCTGCCGATAGCGAGCAACACACACCTATTTTTTTCAGACGTGTGAAAATTCTTATTGGTGGGTGTACAGTGTAAAAGAAAAAAAATGTCGTGGAGATTTAGCGGTAAGTGCAAGAGAAATGCGGCAGCATTAAGTTGTACCTCTTAGAGGTACAAAAGTCATGATTCAAACCACATTGAACACATTGCAAAGTGCTGTTTGGGATCTCACTCAACACACGCCCTACCTCTTCGAGGAGTGAAGTGCAACTGACAGTGGTTCGGAGCAGACCATTGTCAAGTTGCACTGTATGTATACACACCACACATGCTCCTTCAAGCTCTCCCATCCCCTTTCCACATCTAACACATGAGCGGCTTCCTTCACTTCACATGCATAGACTTTTTTTCCCACTTTGACATTGCTAATGCTAATGCATTTGGGTTACACTGTACACCATTGTGTGGCCACACTATTGTGTGGGTATTATGTGTTGTAGTGGAGCCTATGGATGAAGTTACTTTACGCAAGGGTTGTAAAGCTCAGACCACATGTATGCTTGCCAAAGCGCGCAAGATCGCATCTATGCACTTTGCACCTGCCGTGCCTCGCGAGGAATAACGGTTTGAACCTACAAGAGATGCGTGTCAGTGCATGCCTACTGCTGGTATAGAGTTAGACATGTTGGCAGACATCACCTCGTATTGAGCTATTGATATTGCTTCAAGATATACAATTTAGATTTTGGTTTAGAATGACAGAAAGCTGAGCTAGTTGGTAAGGATCCATTATGCAAAAAAGAGGTGAGGCACACAGACAGGACACAAGAGTAGAGAAGCGTTCGTGTTGTCCACTTCTCTACTCTTGTGTCCTGTCTGCACGCCTCACCTCTTTTTAGATTTCGGTACTACTCGTCGGTCGAGCTGGTGCAGGACAAAGTCACTCTTCACCACATAGCGCAGCCAGACAAGCACACGAGTGTGAGCGCATACTCGAACCATGTCGTACATATAGCAAACATTTGGCTATTCACACAACATGGCGTTAGGTGCATGGTGATGTGAGCCAGACCGAGTGCCCATATCTGTCTGGAACATATCTCTGCACTCGTGCTGCGCTTCGACTTGCACCAGTTGTCCCGCACCATATATGCACCATGTGGAGGTGCACTGACACGAATTTGCACGTGCCGGCATGTGTATGTGTGGTTTAGCCTTAAAGGGCTCGTGAACCACCCCTCTGGCTTGGTAAAAAATATAGTCCGCAGATAGCATACACTGCTGTGAACATCTCAGCCAAATTTTGCAGTCGTGCGCAGTACATGGAGCTGGAAAGCGGAGCGCGAAGTCATTTTTTTTTTCTCGAACGCTCTCTTTTTCAACAGAATCCTGCTCCTCATTCTTTTCTGGGCACTTTATTTTGTTATGTAGCAGATTCCCATATGCGGTTGCTATTGGCCGATAGGTGACATCAATCAAGAAAGATGCTTGCATCAGTGCACTTCTTCCAACAGTTACCGTGTCTATTTATTTACGCAGTTTAATAAACAGGTTGAAGTAACCAAATACCTGCTATCAAACTTCGATTACAATTATGTACTTCCGGAAGAAGCCAACTATCATCTGCTCACGCTCAGGTGTGGTGGCCAGCGTAAGAATTAAACTTTGGTGACCCTGCTTATCGATGTCGTAGCCGTCGAGTCTCACTAATTTCGACTTATGAACACTCAACTAGCCACAAACCATGCAAAACTTAAGGTCAGACCCCACGCACACTTGCCAATGTGCACTCACTCCTGGTTAGACGCCTTGGCAAGCTTCACTTTGTATTGAGCTATCGAAAGCGCTTCAATATGTGCAAGTTGGATGTGGCTACCACCCATCAGTCAAGCTGGGGCAGGACAAAGCTGGTCCGCACCACGTAGCACGGCCAGACTGGAGCATATGAGCGCGAGTGCACACTGAAGCCTTGTCGCGCACAAAGCAAACTCTGCGCATATGCGCTACAGTTGCATGTAGTTGCGTTCTGCTACGCAGCATAGATATCATCACCGCCGTAGGGTGCCGTGTTTGGCATGCCGTAGGCACCAAAATTGGAAGTAGTGGTGTCTACATAAACATCCAAAATCAAATCTGAACTGCACGTCCCAGTGCATGATGTTCAGTAGATGAAGTGCTGTGGGGATGCCCCACTCTATCGTAGCCTTTGCAGTGCAAGTCATCGAAAAAGGAGCGGAAGCATCGCAAACGGGATCATATGCGACCTTTAGTGGCCAATAACTCTGCTTCTGCTGAATGCATTGAAGTACTTATTGCAGCAAAGTATTTCTGATATAGTCTAGTTTAACATCAAATGCATTTTTCGACTTCAATTAATAGTGGTTAAGGGTAGCTCCTTTCTATTATTCACAAAATGATGTTAGTATTAAAGAATTTGCTGCCTTGCAAATCTCATGCCGGCAATTTTTTTCAAATCCTTCAAGTACAAACAGAGTTATCGCACTAATGCACAACTTCCTCTCTCTTTTCATCTCCGCTAGCACGCTGGAAGCTACACGGGGGAGAAGCCAAGGGGCAAAGCACCACCCGAAAGTTGAGTGCCTCGGCGGCGAGAGGACTCATCGCGGCACCCCATGGCTGTCCCTGTAGACTACACTTTGCAGCACACTGGTGCTATCTCGGAGACCACACGCAGCAGACACAGCTACATGTAACTGTTGTGCGTAGACCGGCAGTGCAATGATTCAATAATTTTTCTGTCTTTTTGAGATCACAGGCATAACTATGTTTCATAAATATGTTTCATAAATATGTTTCATTATAGGGGCAATTGGATGAACTATTGATCACAGTACATGTAACTCGGCAAGTAGCTGTTGGTGGGTACAGTTGCACTTGCGATGAGGCTGCATGCCGACACCACAGAAGGAAGAGTTAGAAATTTTTCGCTGTTTTTGACAGGACATTGCAAGTTCCCTGCTGCATGCAGGTCAATAATATTTGGCTCACATGTTCACAGGAGCCTCTTCTTCTACGGATTGGCAACATTTTCTTACTACATTCAAAAGAGTGTTTCAGGGCCCCTTTAAGTAAATTGCTTTGTTGCACAGTCAGAGCTTGTATAATTATTGCTGTGGATACAGACATGTTCGTAAGCTTGAACTCAGGTTTGGTAGACAGAATAAATCCACAAGGACAAAGTTATTGAGGTGCGCAATTACAATAGGAAAGCCAGACACCTAGAAAACTGGGCAACATTTCCAACTTCAATACCAAGGGGCTAACATCCACATTGAAGCAATAGTAATCACTGACGTCGAGTGCCAACTCCTTTAGTCGACAATAAAGCCAGAGAAGTAGTTAAGGGCAGATCTACTCAGAAAGCTTCTTGTTTAAATATTTGTGACAGCTCAATGAAACTTTCACCATTTAGAGAGTTTGAGCTCCTCTTTTCAATTCTGCTCTTAGTTTTCTGGTAACTAATTTCGTTAATTTCTTGCACACCATGCATTTGTAAAAACAATGAATTTTTGCACGAGCTTAGGCGATAACAATGAGCACAAGAAAACACTAAAAAGTAGCTCATGCTGCTCCCAATGAATAGCAGAATTCAATAAAGCAAAAATATAGTGCAACATTTGTCCTTAAGTCTGTGTTTCAGTTTTATCATTCTCAACGAAGAAACTTTTGAAATTATTGTACTGAATAAGTTTATGGAAAGCTCTGAAAGTTGTTTCTTTGAATTCAGGACATGTTAAAGCGTAAGCATGCTAAATTTTATTATGATGAGGCTACATAAAGCGCACAAATTTTAATGCACAAACTCTAAAAATGCTACAAAATGAAGAACTGACAAAAACACACTTGAAAGTTAAAAAGAAAAGAATGTGACACTAGGCTTCGGCGGGGAAACAATTCTTCTTTTCTTTCTTTTTTTTTTTTTGCCTTTTCAGCAAGAATGTGGCACTGCCTAAGTAGGCTCCGAGATAAGAGGGTTAGGCCTACATCCTCATGAAAAGTCGAAGAATTCGCACTTTCACAAACCACCACGAGTGTTTTAAAATGTTCACTAACTTGTTGCTTTTCAGCTTTGATATTGCAATACATAAAAGAAGAGGCTTGGAGGAATACAAAACACAAAGTCAAAATATTTCTGAAAAAATCATGGTTCTCTGACCCTCACCTCCCCTTAAAAACCACGTAACAAGTGACAGAATGAAAAATTTGAGGTGCAACATTAAAAGACAGGACAGAGGTGTGGATTAAAGAGCAAACAGGGGTAACCGATATTCTAGTTCACATTAAGAGGAAAAAATAGAGCAGAGGAGGTCTTGTAAAGTGTAGGGTTGGTAACTGGTGGTCTATCAGAGTTACAGACTGGGTGCCAAAGGAAGGGAAGCGCAGTTGAGCACGACAAGTAATTAGCAAGCGGGATGAAATTAGGAAATTTGCAGACATAATTTCACCTTGCTAGCGCAAAATAGGGGCAATTGGAGATTACTGAGAGAGGCCTTTGTCTTGCAGTCAAACATAAAAAATAAGTTGGTGATGATGATGCTCTCTTGGCAGGATGAACTATTGATCACACGAGAGAGAGATAACAATGCAACCAGCGGAAACCTCCATGTCGTGAAAACGTCAGAGATGTTCCAAGTACTTATCCACAGTTGATAAGCATTGGGCCTTAGCCTCCTGCAATGTCGTTTAGTGAAGTGCCATTTAACAATGAGACACAACTGTCGCCTATGAGAAACCTTACAGATTATCATGCACAAAAAGAGATGCAGCCGTGCACGCTGGCGTTTGCTTATCCCATTAGAATACAGTCACCGACCGATTTTTCTGGCTCCATAGGGGCCGCGAAAACATCTGAAAATCGGGCAATCACTAAGATTAATGCATGTCTTTTACTGCACCCAAAGGCTCAAATCACCACAGGCACGTTCGAAATAGCTCTGAAGGCCTGTCAGTACAGTTATTAGGCGTATCGGTGCTCATACTTTGATAGGGGACGGCGGGTGCATGTGCTTATAATTAAGGGATACATACCACACGTGTACCGCAACAATTGCCCCTTCCCACACTTGGTATGCTTCAACGCAATACTTTTGGTGTTTCACCGCGTAACACGGTTGTATCGAGGCGAAGCTGACTTTCGGGAACCGGCATTATGCAATGCATCTTGCTTTCCGTGCTTCGAAGACATTGGCCAGAATTACAAAGGCGGAGTCGCCGCACGGCATCGAACAGCAAGAAACTTGGTAGAGAACGTCGAAGTGGCTAGGCCTAGCGTTAACCCTGGGTGCCCTGGGTGGGGTGACCAAGGGTGCAAGAGCGCCGGTTCGAGGCGACGAGATAATCAAAATGGCGGCGGTGGTGGCTTCGATTAATGCCATTTCGGACCTGTCGCCACGGCTAAAAGTCCAGAAAATCTGTCGGTGAAGGTTTTTGCATCTGGAATTTCAGACGTTCTTGACTCATTGACTCTATGGGGTATGTAGTGGTGCCGCGAAGGTGTCCGAATTATAGGGCATATCCGAAAAATGGGGCGTCTGAAAATCGGTCGCTGACTGTAGTGCTAAAGGAAAATAGAAAATTTAGGCTTCGGACCAATTATTGCATGATTAATAACCAAATCAATATGTTTTCATTCTCTATGCTATGCACTGACAGCATTATTAATGAAGTGGGAGGCTGTCATTGTTTTCCTAGCATTGACCTTTGTAAACATAATTTTCAAGAAATAGCGAAACATTATTTCTCCACAACAAGAACAATGTATTTTTGTGAATAAATAAACATATACACTTTACCCTGAAGTGTTGTTTTATTTTCAAGAGCCAAAGGTGTTTCTGGCGCACCCTGTAGTTGTAATACGAAATAGTTTATCTGTAGAAGTATTCAAAACATCAAGGATTAAAAAAGACAGCCCTGCAAAATGCGTGCAGTGAGATTTCAACTGCACTACTAACGTAGCTTCTGTGGCTTTGCCTGCTAAGTATGAAAGTCATTATCGTTATTGACTTCTATGATCACATTACACATGCGTAGCTTGCACAGCATTGCCTGGAGAGTATAAAATGGAGCATGAACAAAGTCATTATCATTATTACCTGTGGTCCCTCGGACTCCGACAGTGGCGTCAGTTCATCCAGACCTCCCCCTCCTCCTGTAGCCTGCTGCTGATCAGGGTACGATGTCTCAGATGCCAGCAGACCCCGCAGCATCTGCCCTTCTTGGTGCAATGCCCCAGATGTTGGTTCGTCAACCACTTGAGCTCGCGGAATATTCGTCTGCTGCGCTGGCATCACCAGCTCAGAAAACGCTGGTGGGAACCTCCAGGGCTGTGCGATGGATGCGCGCATCGCCACTCCACGCACGGGTGCTCGCATTGAGTCTGGAAGGAAATGTAAAGCAGAACTGTCGACCATGCGGCTAAAATAACTAACCACACACCTGGCTCCTACACCCAAACTTCTCATTTGCTCCTGCCACTTTCAAATCAGTACTGTTGTATAAGACTTTGGTGGATATTAAGCTTGAATTTGCCTTTTGTGTTTGGGATCCTCTTACAACCTTATTTACTTGATTATAATGCACACTCAATTGTAATGCGCACTTGATTTTTTCATGGCCAGAAGCCAAGAATCTAATGCCCTCAATTTAATGCGCACCCCTGTTTTCATACTTCAGAAAATGCAAACTGCAATATTTTGAGGCTGCTGAAGTGCAATTTAAACCCCAGCAGGGTGTTTAAATTGCTTTACTATTGGACACCAGCGGGTGGTGTTCAATATTAGAGGAACTGACAACCGGCCAGAAGGTCATCATCAGGTCATGAAAAGGCCATGATTTATAATGATAGAATTGAGCATGCTGTTTGCAATTTAAGCAGGAATTATCATTTTAAATTGGCACAGAAGGTAACAAAAGACAGTAAGTGGTGTGAACTGGCAATGAAACCTTGGTATCTGAGATGCATTCAAAGAGATTACTGTATGTAAGTCTGCTGTTATTCAGCATACCATACTTATTGTTCAAAATATAATACAGACATTTGCACTTTATTCTATGTGTATTACGAACTAAAAAATAAATTCATCCTCCCGAGCAGTGCTCATTAGCATGAGAAGTTACAACCACTGCTGTATGCTGTTAATGTCAACGTAAGTATTCACCCTGGAGCATGCTATTATACTAAGATAAATAGTGTGATGTCAGTGCTGTAGTGGCAGTTGACAAAAAAATTTATCGGCAAAGAAGAGGAAAGCCTGCTGATCGCACCAAGCTCTCTACCACGTGGCTGAGACCTGAACAACTGTGGGGAAGAACGAACGGAAAAGCCACCAAGATAGAAAGGAAGAGAGTGCTTGGAGCTGATAGCTCTGATGGCATAAGTTGTTCTGCAAATACTTCTGAAGCACTATTTGATGAGTACCACACACTTGGCCTTTCCATCGACAATGCCTTCACTGGCCGTGTGGATCCACTATCGTACAATGTAAAGCACATTGTAGTCTGGCCAACTTCACTGATTGATCAGGATTGACAGCATGCCTAATGTACGTGAGGTAGCAGGATTAAAAGGTGTTAAGTAGTGCGCTCACGGTGAGAATTGTAACTTTCAGCATTTTTGCCAAGTGCCTATAGTGTATGCAGAGTTGCGTATGCCATGACAGTTGAGGAAATGCTAAGACCTGTGCTACACAGCAGTGACTAAAATCCAAGCAAGTCAGTGGTTCAGATGATTATGTAGGCTTGAAGTGGTCAACAGTAGTCAAACAAGGAATGTAGCCGAAACCATTTCAAGAAAAGGTCATGGTTTTTGGGAAGTTACAGCAAAAATCCGAGACTTGAAGAAAGGGACAACACGAAACGATAACACATAAAGGTGCCTACTTTTGAAGTAATGTAGCATAGCAGAGTGCGGGCGTAGGCCAGTTGGTTATTGACGATTTTGGGAAATTACAAGAAAACACGAGACTTGAAGAAAGGGACAACACGAAGCGGTAACACATAAAGGTGCCTACTTTTGAAGTAATATAACGTAGCAGAGTGTGGGTGTAGGCCAGTTGATTCAAAAGTAGGCACTTTTATGTGTTACCGCTTCATGTTGTACCTATCTTCAAGTCTCATGTTTTCTTGCGGTAACTTCCCAAATTCATGAATAACCAACTGGCCTACACCTACACTCTGCTATGTTACAAGAAGGGGTCTTGTCCTCATTAGTGCCGTGGCAAAGACAAGTGTCCTTGTCGGAACATTGGCTGCAGCAGGATTGCTTTGTTCTACCACTGTTATTCAACAGTGAATAAAAACTACATACATATTCAATCTGTATTGCAGGGCTCTTTTAAGCAAAGAGTTTGATATTCCTATTGTCACAGGCAACTGAGTTCACCTTGTACGCTGGCTAAAGGTTTTAACATGGACTCTCCATGTTGCTTTCTTTCCACCAATGTCTGGGCGAAACAAGAATGTGCTTAATCACATTTTCAGCTTAGCTTTCTTTCAAGTTTTTCTAACTGTCAAACTTCAGCTGTATAAGCTAGCACCAGCAGAATGCACTGATTGGATACACTTTCCTAATAATGGGTACTGGTAAACTGCAATTCATGACTACAGAGTGCTTGCAAGATGCACTCTAACCAAATTTCTACTTCCACATTCAAGCACACACGAGGACTAGAAATGCACTTGTTGAGCAGCTCCTAAGTTAATTTTAGAAAGTGTGTCTACACTCCTTGCATACCATCCAGTGAAAAAAATTATAGTAAAACCTCATTAATTTGAACTTTCACATCTCGAAATGTCAGTTAAGTCGAAATTTTTTCCCGGCTTGGTGTCAACTCCATGCATTTTTCACCTCTTATCTCAAAATGCTTTTGTGCCACACTCCGTATATCTCAAAATCTCAACAACGAAAATAATGGGAAATTTCACGATGCGAAGGTTTTCATACTTTTTGCACTGCTGGGTTACACTGTAATGCAAAAATTGCACAAGTATACTGACATCCAAGCAGTGCAAATCGCTGACATTTAGAGCGAATTCAACAATATTTCACATGACTAGGCTTTGGACACGTCAGGTAAACTGTGTGTGAGGATCGCTGTTGCATGCAGACGCTCAACGTGTTGGGTGCCGAGTCACACAATATCTCACAAAAGTGATTGCTTAAAATACCACTCCTGGTATACTGAGCTTTCGTAAGAAATTTAGCGATTACTGGTGCCTATTTCAAGAAGCTCTATGCGGTTTATATGCGGCCAGGAGCTTATATTTTTGTGAATTTAAAATTCCACTTATCTTGAAAATTACCCATTTTTACAAATTCGAGGTACCTCTATCATCACACCTATTCATATCGATCACCAGTGACTGATGCCCTAAATCAGCGATTTCGACATGTTTGAGTAGCTTTTTATGCACTTAGCACCACCCAATGGTTAGTGCAGGCTTGTACATTTAGAATCAGTTTAAATTTTCCCACTCTGGTGATGTTGTAATGTTTGACGGACCTCTTCGCGAACTAATGTGTGTGTGTTTTTTGTAGTGAAAAGGGGTGTGGCTGTCACCCACTGCCGTGCTTGAGAACGAAGCATGCCGCTCGTGATTACGCTGCCCTAACACCCATTTTTTTGATCAAAAGAATCACAGCAAGTGAAGAATCAAATTATGTTTTCAGCTTTGCCATCTGACAGTATTGAGCAGTGATAATTAATAGAAAATGATGCCAGCTGTTCAGTAGTGAGCTTTGCTTTAGAGTTCCAGTAGTTTTATTTCACCAAAGTACATTTCTTAAGGTCCACCGCATGTACAACATGTGGACCTCGCATTTTCAGCCAGTTTCCAAGAGTTTTACTTTCACTTCTCTTCATGATGAGGGACGCTGCTGGTGTTCCTACGCATTTATCAAAAGTCGCTCGCACAGCAGCGGCGACCCGGACTACTGCGCTGCGAGAAAAATGTCCCGTTCAGAAATAAGGTGCACTTGCGCCTGAATTAAGTACTAAGGTAAGGACCCGAGCTACAAGTCTGAAGATGACAGAAAACCAGACTCAAGCTCTGACGGCAACAATGTTTTGAGTTGGGCTGGGACATCTGTAGCTGCTCACCGGAGAGTTTCGTTTACGGCCTTGAGCAGTATACTTCCTAGTACACACTTATCTGCCAATCCTTGTGCACGATCTGAGAGCTGATCGTGACCATTGCTTTAATGATATTGCAGTTGTTTTAAGCCAAGTTCCAGCATAAAACAAAGGTGCGCTGGTGTTCCGTAGCACCTGCACTTGCTATCTTTAGGCCACTGCTGCCACCAGTCGCTGAATTAGATGGCTTAGTGTGTAACAGTTCTGGGCAGTATTGAAGATACATCTTAGATACTATCTTAGGTACTCTTTGGGTATCTTGTACCAGTACGATGATACATCTGGCAACATGTGTATCAGTATCTGTATCATGATACATATGGCAAGACGTGCATCAGTATCTGTATTCTTGATACTACATGAAAGAATGTATTGTGTATTTAAGATACAGATACTGTTATCGCAACATAAGCGTGCGAAACCATAAACATTGGCTGAACTCTGCTTCGCAATCGAACTCGCAGAAAAACGCCTATCGAACTCGCAGAAACGTATATCGAACTCGCAGAAAAACGCCTATCAGTTCGATGTAAAGCATAATTCAATATAAGCCTGCCAAACAACTGAATGCCATAAAAGCACACACCATTTATAAAATCACTTTATTGATGAAACTAGCTTAGTTTCGGACGAAATAGTCCTGCACTTTCTTCTGCTTGGGCAATTTCGCTGTCTGCAACACACGCACTTTCCCACATTGTCTAAGGAGTCTGAGCAGCTGAGGCCGCAACCTTCCGCATTCGCGCAGAAGCACCGGACTAGTGCGGGCGCACCAATCACTACGGAGGATGTGGGCAAAGGATCGCCGTTGCTTTCCTCATTGTGCCCACTTTCACTTTTGCTTGGTACGATGTCGGCAATGTAGTCTTCGTTTTCGGGCTTTCTTGTTTGCGACACATATATCATTTGCGCTCACAAACTTGTCCACCATTGATTCGTCAACAGCTTCCGGAAATTCTGACAGCTCGCTCCAAACTTCAGCAACACCGGCAACGGCTTCGTCGCATTCATCAGAATTTACAGTCATCACCGAGCACACAGAAGCAATTTCAGACAAACCACTCGTACACGGCCGTGCGTAGGCATCGGGCGCCACGGGCACTGGGTCGCGAGTTTGGTCGCTTTAGCCCTAATCTCCCCCTTATTCTTCAAGATTGTGCTGAGAGTGTTCCTCAGAATCTTGTACACTGCGGCGACATCCGACTTCTTACCGCATTCGACCCGATTTATGATTTTGAGTTTCACGACGAAAGGCGAATTCTGCTACTCTATCACGGCAACACTGCGGGAGAAGGCTGTAATGATTGGGTTCGGGCATGAACTAGATTGTAGCTGGCCCATGCTGTCGTCCAACTTATCCACGCTGAGGACGACGTTGAAGGGAGAGACTTGTTCTCATCGAGAATGAGGAATATATGAGATTTATTTACAATATCTACATGAGAATGTTACAGTTCATCAGTCTAGCATGACTGAAATAGGAATGCACACCGAACAGCCGACGACGGCTCCTTAAATACACTCTGTCCTCCTTAGATACCTAGGCGAGGGAAAGCAGCCGTTCAACCATCGACCGCTGGGAGTGTCCAAAGTCATCGTCGCCGACGCACCTTGGAGGGGGAGGGTTTACACACTCACTTCCGCACAGGTTTCACTGACCATACCGACATGACAGGGTTCTCGCAGAGAAGGGTCCTGCCCCGAGCAGGCGCCTATTGATCCCAGTGTCGACTCCTCAGACAGTGGCCGCCGCGTCTGTCCATTGACTAACAACTTCTAAGAACCGTGAGACGGCGTCACAAAACTTCTTCCTGGAGTTCCACCGCTTCAAACAAACCGTGACCGGTGACAACAAATCAACTAACAATACTTGGTCCGCCGAATGCGTGTAGACATCCCGGCGTCGCACGGCTGGGGACGTGGCGCATCGTGGTCCTTACAAAGCAAGTCATCGCAGCAGACATGGTGGCACCGAAGGGCTGGGGACTGACGTATTGTCATCCTTTAAAGCGAGTCGCCGCAGCAGACATGCCGGCGCCAACAGGCTGTTGACTCGGCGGTCGCTTCTCCGTAGATCACCAGCCCCGCAGCCGCGGTGGGCTGGAAGAATTTTGTAGGTCGGTACCTCTGCAGGCCGTTTGTAACAAGGCCCATGGGGCACACACAATGAACCACAAAAGCAGCGAGACAACGCACTCTCGTCGTCTTGTGCGACGAGAGCACAAGAGCCTCTGATTGGCTGTCTGTGCATGCGCTGCGGGCAGGCCAGGATCATTTTTTGCAGGGGGGTGTCGACAGCTCATCCGAGGCAGCACGGTCACGGTAGGGAAAGCGGTTGGATGGAGCTGCGCTGCCGGGTTTCCCTGCCACCGCGAGAGAAATCCAACTTCTGGGGGCACTTTTCCGCCGCTTGACGTTCAATATATTGGGAGTTGCTGCTATTTTTGTTCGATGTAAGCATAATTTTTGCAACATATATTCACTGTAACTATACCGTGTCCAGAAATTGTTCAATATATAGAATAATTCGATGTAAACGAGTTCGAGATAGTCGGGTTCGACTGTATAGCCCTGGTGTGTAGTAAACACAATTGAAAGCTTAACTTGTAGCTGGAGATGTTAGCCTGGTTCGCAGAGCACACATACCATATACACTCACGTAATGAACACACTTCTTATCTAAAAAAAATTGAAGCAAAGTTGGGGGGGGTTGGGGGGTGCATTTATTATGCGTAGTCAACTTTATGGGAAAACAGCAAAAATTGATAAGTAAGCCGGTAATGATTTGAAAACTGCATTAGATAACTTATCTCTGCAGCAAAAATACATGTACACTATTTGCAAACCGTAACAGAGTTTTTATTGCACTTCACTCCACGTCGGAACCACCAGACCTGTTGTCCAGGTCACTAGCAGCTTCATCCACATCGTGGTGCCACAACAGCTCATTCTCACAGCCACTTCCAGCTGTCTGCTATGATCGTAAGCACGATGCTGAAGTGCTGCATTTCAGCACCTATTGCTTGACAAGCATGCGGCGTACAACTTTTTTTCTTAACAGTACTGGTCATGGGCATGTCAAAGTTTATCAGCATTTTCATTTTGTGAGCAGATAAATTCTCTGTCCTTCAGCAGGCATTTAACTCGACTTGAGGCCCATCACACACGCCGAAACCAAAGAGGGCAGAAAGTGAGCAACAGACATGTGAATTCGACATTATGCCCAACTATGCCCACTATACTGACCAAGTGCCAGCTTCCCCTTTTTCACTTAGACTTTCCCGTGCATGGAGCCCAGCTGTGCATTGTGCACACATGCTCTCCTATTACGTCAGAGTAAAGTCCATAAACTGCATTGCAGCGAGCCAGTTGCAGTTTCTTTCTCTCTCGAGTACGCCAGGTGCTTTTGTGCCGGCACTGGTGGCAGGCATGGGGTAAGAACACTGAGCATTATCACGGTCACTCTTTCTGTCAGGTCCCAAACAACCAAGACAACTTGCAGCCTGTTCTTACTGAACGCTTGCCACCAGTGTTCTCTCTCTTTGCTGTCAGCTTCTCAGTCATCAAACCACTGCCCCTGCAGGTGTGCCGCAACGGCATGTTTGCTGCTAGCGTGGCTGTGCAGCCAACATAAGTTAACTGTAGAATATCGTTCACATTATCTCGGCATTTTTTATGTGGCATCATCATGTATTTCTAACACAGCGATGGACATAGATAAGTGCACTTGCTTTTCACATGTGCGAGAGCAAAAGATTCTAGTCTCCACGAGAAATTACAGCACAGCCGTTCGATCATGGGATTGCACAGTAGCAAAGTTGGGGGAGCGATTATTCTGCGAGGGATTACGCCAGGTGCTTTTGTGCCAGCACTGGTGGCAGGCATGGGGTAAGAACACTGAGCGTTATCATGGTCACTCTTTCTGTCAGGTCCCAAACAACCAAGACAATTTGCAGTCTGTTCTTACTGAACGCTTGCCACCAGTGTTCTCTCTCTTTGCTGTCAGCTTCTCAGTCATCAAACCAGTGCCCCTGCAGGTGTGCTGCAACGGCATGTTTGCTGCTAGCATGGCTGTGCAGCCTACATAGGTAAGTTAACTGTAGAATATTGTTTACATTATCTCGGCGTTTTTGATGTGGCATCATTATCATGCATTTCCAACACAGCGATGGACATTGATAAGTGTATTTGCTTTGCACATGTGCGAGAGCAAAAGATTCTAGTCTCTACGAGAAATTACAGCACGGCCGTTTGATCATGGGATTGCACAGTAGCAAAGTTGGGGGAGCCATTATTCTGCGAGGGAAAACAAAGATCCAAAATTTTCAAAAGCAAGGTTGAGGGTGCATTTATTAAGCAAGTGTATTCATTACACAAGTATATATGGCAATATAAAGCATGCAGACTGAAATAGTATGCCATGACACAGGTGGAAGCATGCCATAAATGGCAGTTCATGAACACAGGCAAAATATGTAAACACATGCAAGTAAGCAAAGCTTTACATCCGATTTTCTCTCAGTGCATGCTGAATGCCCATAAACGTGATGCAATTGTTTATAGCTTTTAAGTTCAATATGTTATTTCAACTGTAAATTTAGTAGAAACATACTGATGTACAAAATCGAATTTCTTTAACAGCTACTACCATGACACTGGCACTTACAGTAGTAGATATCCACGTGTTTAAAACCAACGAAATATCCTGAAAAATTTAGCAGGTGACAAGTGGTCAAAGCACACACGCACACAATGCCACATGGGTAACATGGAAACGCAAGCATCATTCTACAACAGGCGATTAGCCAACAGAAAGCCAAATTTGCATCGCTGCATACCTCGTCATGCATGGGCCACTGCAGGTGATGCAACGCTACGCAGCTCTGGATGCAAGTAACAAGTTTCTGCACCAGCTGTGGCTTGAGCCACAAGGAATCTGGCTTGCCGGGATATTAGCTGGAATGCTTTATCAGGTAAGTCAGCACTCCTGTGCATCTCACTCCCATGCGGGGGACTTTAGAACTTTTTCGACTTTGCTCGCTCGCTCGCTCGCTCGCTCGCTCGCTCGCTCGCACGCACGCACGCACGCACGCACGCACGCACGCACGCACGCACGCACGCACGCACGCACGCACGCACGCACGCACGCACGCACGCACGCACGCACGCACGCACGCACGCACGCACGCACGCACGCACGCACGCACGCACGCACGCACGCACGCACGCACGCACGCACGCACGCACGCACGCACGCACGCACGCACGCACGCACGCACGCACGCACGCACGCACGCACGCACGCACGCACGCACGCACGCACGCACGCACGCACGCACGCACGCACGCACGCACGCACGCACGCACGCACGCACGCACGCACGCACGCACGCACGCACGCACGCACGCACGCACGCACGCACGCACGCACGCACGCACGCACGCACGCACGCACGCACGCACGCACGCACGCACGCACGCACGCACGCACGCACGCACGCACGCACGCACGCACGCACGCACGCACGCACGCACGCACGCACGCACGCACGCACGCACGCACGCACGCACGCACGCACGCACGCACGCACGCACGCACGCACGCACGCACGCACGCACGCACGCACGCACGCACGCACGCACGCACGCACGCACGCACGCACGCACGCACGCACGCACGCACGCACGCACGCACGCACGCACGCACGCACGCACGCACGCACGCACGCACGCACGCACGCACGCACGCACGCACGCACGCACGCACGCACGCACGCACGCACGCACGCACGCACGCACGCACGCACGCACGCACGCACGCACGCACGCACGCACGCACGCACGCACGCACGCACGCACGCACGCACGCACGCACGCACGCACGCACGCACGCACGCACGCACGCACGCACGCACGCACGCACGCACGCACGCACGCACGCACGCACGCACGCACGCACGCACGCACGCACTCACTCACTCACTCACTCACTCACTCACTCACTCACTCACTCACTCACTCACTCACTCACTCACTCACTCACTCACTCACTCACTCACTCACTCACTCACTCACTCACTCACTCACTCACTCACTCACTCACTCACTCACTCACTCACTCACTCACTCACTCACTCACTCACTCACTCACTCACTCACTCACTCACTCACTCACTCACTCACTCACTCACTCACTCACTCACTCACTCACTCACTCACTCACTCACTCACTCACTCGACTACCTGAGGTTCTTAAACATGCACCTGTCACAGGTTCGTCACATATCTCCTGATTGGTTCAAACATTTGAGTTTCAGATACCATCAAGGACTTCAGCGACCGGCTCGTTATGTGTCTGGTATGCAAACTGCATGCATTCTTACCGCAGACAAAACAAATGACAACTCACCCATGTGAATTCGCATGTGCAGCCCCATGCTGTGCTTCCAGGCAAAGCACTTGCCGCAGTAGGGACACTTGAAAGGCTTTTCGCCCGTGTGAATTCGCTGGTGCGGAACCAATTGGCTGCGGAAAGCAAACCGCTTCGAGCAGTACTGGCACTGCAGGCGGCCTGCCTTGGACCCACTGTCCTGAGGCTCACGTGAGCCACTGTTGGCAGCTGGTGGCAGCACAGGGTCAAAGCCAGAGCCATAGCCAGTGCCGCTGGTGCCCCAAGGGTCTGTCGGAGAGGCTGCCAGAACCTGCTGCTGCCATGCTGAGAGAGAAGGGGGCTTCATGAGTCGTCAAACAACTCCCTCGATAGGACTAATCTCAAACACACAGGGCAGACGACAACGAAGACGTTACTTACTCAATACAATTTGAAAGTTATGATGTTACTTAAATCTGGTCCATAAAAAACTAACAGCATGTCTCCAGCTATTATGTTTAATTCCTGTGATAGCATTACAGGGGTTTTACAGCACTTCACATATACTTCAGCTTTAGCACCAACAGAAGTGCTGATGACTAAAATGATGTGGTACACTGATTAATTCAGACTTGGCCTTTAATTAAGCTGAGTGAACAAATGGCATGTCTATGCAAATGCATCAACACTGCCCCTTCTAGCTATTAAAGAAACCATGCTACAGTTTTCCTGAGCTCAAGTGACTCATAATGATTCATCTAATATGCAGTTGAACTTTAACCAAAGGTAGACGGGTCTACCAAACAATTTGTAAACCTTCTCTTGTGAAATTACCCTGCCAAGAAAGGCACCATCTGCTTGAGAAAGTGCACTATCTGCTGCTTCAAATTTGAGCACTGACCAAGGGACCAAAAAACTGCTAAGACAACTGTATGCTAAAGATATGTACCATGCTCCGAGATTCATATGATGCTTCAGCTGCATTTGAACAAGTAAAAAGCATGACTAAAGAGTTTTCTCTTTTTTTTTAAATGTGGAGAGATAAGGCTGCCCAACAGGTTGTTGTGCTGGTCCAGTTTTTCCTTGCACATATCAGAATAACATGCTGAGACACAAGACTAAGGGCGTATTCATACCAGCAACAGACAGGGATCGCACGACCAGCCATGACTGGCAACCAAGGGGCAACACATGGCGACCGATTTTCATACCAGCCTTTGATGTGTGACTGGCTACCTGCCAGTCACCACGTCAAAATGTGTCATGATTGATGCCATTCACATCTGCTCGAACTGCCATCGGTGCGTAAAATAAGCGTCAGCATATACGGACATCCTGTTCCTGCACCATTGATGGTTCAGTAGATTTGCAATGCACGGCTGAAAATGGAGCAGCGAGCAACTAAACCAAAACAGTCACTTTTCGACCAAAGTGGCCATTAGCAAGTACTTCAGCTTGTCAGCGATGACACACGATGTCAATGAGCTTTGTCACACGATGTCTGTGAGTCACCAGTACGAATGAGCCCTGAGAGCAGGATGTGAATTTGTTCACATCCTATCGTTAGTCTCACATTACAGCACAGTTTTTACAACACTGCCCTGGCCGTGCTTGTAGCAGTAGGTTCAATGAGTCAGAAGAAAGGTGCTAACTTTGCACTCTCCAGACAGCACTGGTTACAACACTTAGTTAACTGAAACAAACATGCACGAATGGACAGACGTTAAAAATCATACACACAGTACAAGTAGAACTTGCACAGAGTTCTGGTACAGGACAAACAAATTAAAGCACTCAGATCTGCCTCCTGTCATTAACGCACAGACAGACGCAGTCACAACCCAAACCATTTCACACATAAACACTGCATCACACAAACACGTCACATAAAGCAGCCAACTAATTTTGCTTAGTCAAACACACTGCTTTCCATTAATTGGGGAAAAAAATTATAGCTAGAAAGTGAGATAAAAGAAAAAGCCAGTTTCCTACACTTCGTCTCGCCAACTCCGTGTGGTGCAGCGACAACTAGAGCTCATGTCAGCCAATCAGTAACAAGAGCCAGCTGTTTCTTCTGAGAAGAAGGGGTGATCACCCATATTCCACCACCAATCTTTCCGTTAAGCTTCTATTTGGTCGGTGTCATACGGAGGGCAATCATAGGCAGACAATGGAGGAGCCCTTCATCTCGTTTTTTGTCCTGGTTGGCTGGCGTGACCTGCAGCCTTCACTGCACAGAGTTGGTCAGGCAGACTGCCATGGAGTGTACATAGAATGACTACGCAGCAGTTGATGAGATCTATTCGAATCGTCCATCATCTTATCATACCTCTTACATAATACATTCCAGCCTCCATCTCCTTCACTACTTCTCCACCCATCCCTGTCCTGTATTAAATAATGCTTATGGTAAGTCTTATTCACCACAGAAGATGCAGGGGGCGGGGAGGGGGGGTGCTTGGGAGGATCGGACCAGAGCAGTATCCATATCTGCTAATCTGTGATTGAACAAGTAACAAGTTACATACTGCGCAAAATTCAAGAAGAGTGAAAAGAAAGACAGGACAGAGTGAAGTATCTGTATACTCTTTCACAAAGATAAGAGAGGTAATCATTTACAAAATCCCGCGGGCACAACGCTGAACGGGGAGGGAAAGCGAGGACGGCAAGCATTTTTTTCTTAAGCTTATTACCCTGGGCACAAGCCTTTCAAAGGATGACTATGCCGTTTATTAACGATTACTCGCCTTCAGATGCAACACACAAGTGGCAAAAGACTTGGTGCAGCAAATACTGACAAGTAATGCATTGTCTTCAGACATCACAGCAAGTTTTTGAGTGACTTTGGCGCTGCTGAATTCTCGTGCTTTAGGTACTTTTCTCTATAAGCTTGCTCTAAGAAATTGATACCTCTGTGCGAATCAGACCTCCTGCCCATTCCCTTCCACTGTGAGCAGGTTGCACTAGAAAAGATACATGCGGATGCTACGTTAACACCAGCTGCAAACTGTCTGTGGATTCAGGACCATAGGACAGCCTTCAGTGCGACTTGTCCCTTCTGTCCTCACTAAGCTGCCCTCACAGATCTACCACGACTGCTGTGGAAATTTCTTGGACAGCGTTCATCAAGGCACCACTGCCTCTCATACGTGGGTATACACCTGAGCTGCCCACCAGACTATCGTCTGTGGATCTAAGGTCCACACCATAGACCCCCCTTGCTAGATTTCATAAGACATAATCAACTATACGTGTATATATAGCTTGCATGTGTGAAACATTTTGTCCCTCAAAGCAAACTTTAAAAATAAAAGAGATAATCTTAAAATGCACATTTTGCATCATTTTATCGTCGGAAGACTCGCAATGGAAGGTTCTGGGGCCGACAAGCAAAACTTTTGCAAACGGAGCTTACTTTTTGTCAAATTTGATGCAACCTTGGTAAAATCAGCCAAAATTCATAAACTCTGCAGCAAATTTGGGAGAGTTGGCAAGTGTGAGAGTGCCTATACGTAACCTGAGGCCTTTCCGCAGATATTGCAATGTGCTCCCACTTCGCCACACGATAAAGCTTCTCGGGATCTTGTCTCTGAGCACAATTTAGTTGTCACTGCGGCAAACTTCTGCTCACCAGTCTGTCAAGTCCACCAGTCTCTGCCTGCTGCCTCAGCCTATCAACACTAAGCAACCCTGTCAATGAGCCTGCCGACTTCTCAAGCATAAGCTGTTTGCTTCCTTAGAGGGAAGCTTTGAGACATTAAACCTCATGAATAAATCCATTCCCAAATCTTCACAACCAATGTATCCCCTACGGCTAGTACTCTGTGACCGCTCTATGTGCTCCAGATCAGACACTCGTTCACCAAGGCAACAAAAATTTCAGACTCATCAACTACTGCGCAGCAAAACAAACGAGAACTGATAGAATCTTCTAAGTACAATGCACGAAAGACGAGACACAAGGAATCAAAAGATAATGGACCACCAACTAGCAAGACTTACAAGGGCAGTTTGTAGACATTTACAGCATTGCAGGAAAAAATGGTGAGCTATGTAAAGGCCTGTAAGCAGCCCATAACAGTGCATATTCTAAGCTACAACAATACAAGCGATTTTCCTTGGGAAAGAGAGAAGACTGTGAGCGATTTTGCATGAACACTCTGACCAATATCCTCCTTTCTAACAGGACAACTGATGCAGTGAGGTAGACCACAGCAACCTAACAGTCAAAGGTCTCTGCTTTCCACATGCAAATGTGATCAAGGTTACTTTTCCTTACAAAGTGCTCAACAACTGTTTCTGGCTAATCTCTCCCATGCTTCTTGCATACTCCCAGGTTACCTGATTAGTGAATACACAAAATAATACCCTGAACAATTATCTGTTCAGCCTGAAGGCTTTTGATAGGCTGAAAAAGTCTCCAAGTCCTCTGGTCTTCCCGTCAAACAGAGCATATTGGAAATGAAATACTAATCCCCTTGCAGACATGCTTAGAAGAGCAATCTGCAGGAAAGAAGGCACCAAATTAGGCCCTGCACTGTATATGCAAGACAAAGTTCACCATCATAACACTGTCTCTGTTTGGTAGTATAGTGCAACGCTTATCAAACCTATAACATCAAGAAAAGTATGCAATGACTCCTCACGCGCTACCTAGTGCCAGCAGGACACATTTATCATATCAATACACAGCATGAGAGATGCCATGCACAACAGTATAACAAATCCGCATAGGCGGCTTTCAGATTGACTCTTTCAGACTGCTAAACAAATTAGCAAGAACAGATGTAAGACAACAAATGTGTTTATAGGCAACTACTTTATTCCAGAAAAACCCCAACCCACACAGACCTAACCAAATGCAGTGACCAAAGAATGTGCATCCTCAAAAATGCCATGAATATGCACACTTCATGGAAGATTGGCATCACGACCTCGGCTATCTACCCCAAAAATATGAGATCTGACAGAAAAGCCCCATTAAGACACACGGACCACCACAATGAGCACTTAGAGTTCAATCTTGTATATGTGCTTAATTGACTTACAGTGCTTAAACTCAATGCCCAGTAATGATTAAACTGAACAAGCACATGCACAACGTACTGCTCTCCCATCAGAAAAAACAAAAACAAATTCATCAGCACTCAGAGTACATGCAACCCTAGAATGACTACACCTAGACACCGGTGTGCAAATAAAATACCGAGTAGTGCAGAAGTTATTACAAGGTTCCAGAATGCAGAGGCACCGTCCTACCTTAAATCATTCCAATTTCACATCACTTGTGCATCGAGCAAGACATACAGTGTAAAATTTCAGCACACATTCTCACAAACAAACTGCAGCACTAGTTATGTGAACAGAATTGCACGTCTGTGTACCTTACTTAAAAAAACGCTGATACCATGCCCAGCCAGCACTGCACACAGACTATCTGTGGACTATCTCCTCACATGATACCGATCACAAGCAAAATTTTCCAACAAATCACAATTCAGTGACCGAAAATATGCATATTCAGCATCAATCATGACATCAAAAAAAGTTTGAGTTGACAAAAAATTGTTTGTGCCAGGATGTATCATGCCTGTACATTCTAGGGCATTGGTAAGCCGCTGCTCATTCCTTGGGAATATCTGCCATACGCACTTCAACCCATTTTTTTATGCGTCAGTATGAATGTGCCGGTCACTGCTGCTGAGTAGGGGGTGCCCAAAAGAACTAAATTTCGAATACAAAATCGAACATCACACCATTCAATCTGTATTAAATTTGCAAATTCACTATTAAACATTCTTCGATACTTGTTTACATTTGAATATAAGAGATAAGAACAGTTAATTGGAGTATGCAGGGAAAAATATTGATGCAAGTGATGACCACAGTTCCCAATAACTCTGATGTTGGAGAGCTACAATAACTGCCAAGGGGGGCCATTTCTTGAGTGAATGCATGAAGCAGCAAGCTTCTGTTGAATAATTTCCAGTCACTCAATAAAGATTACATGATTTTAGATAGCCTACAAATTTGTTGGTGCAATAGATACAGAGCAAGTATTATTATTTAGCTAATCTCACTTTGCTTGTATTCATTTAAAGCAACATACAGCCCTGTGGCACAGTTGAATGCATTTATAACGATCCCATTTATAGCAATCTATTAACTATAATGACCAGGTTTCGGTAATTCTACAAGTTCGAGGCTCTATCTATTGAAATTAGTTCAGGTATAAGGAGTGCTTTTCGATGCACTGTACTGCTACAGCAAATGCTCTGAATGCTCTCGCAACAGGCACATACAAAAAATAAACACACATGAAAAAAAAAGGTGAGAACAAGTCTATTTTGGAGCTCCAGAAATGTTCAAGGTAATTTTCTTCTCAAGCAGCCTTTGGAGGAGCATGTGGAAAGAATTCGGCAGGGGTAGAAAAGCATTCAGCTGAGTACATGAGAAGGGCCTTACTGCTCAAATCATTGGCAGTTACCGATAAGCAGGGAAAATGTGTTGGAGACCTTGCTATGCTTGACAGTGCAACGTAACACAGACAAAAGTAGCAATGAGGAAAACAGACAGGATACGCACTGTAGCTATAAATCCAAACCAACCTGCCCATCTTTCACTCATTGTGCAGGGAGAGGACAAGGACCTCACTTTTGTAGCTATTCCTTCTGCTACATTAGTTTCCCCGCTTATCAGCCTTTGTTTACAATCGCCTGATTCCAATGATAACACAGGCAGAGCGTCACTACAATCACTCGCAAAGAACGAAAAGGAATAGCATCAAAGAAGGCATTGCTATAAATATGAGGAAATATTGGATATTCAATTCGACAATCAAATCTCATTTTCCTTAAATGTTCGTATTCAAATTCACCATTCGCACATCCCTACTGATGAGCCACGGCCTCAAAGATGGTGCAATGTTTATTGAGCCATTGTGCCATGCCACATACCATGGTGGCACCATGGTGGCACCATGGTACACCCCATGGCGGTGTTCAAGGGCGCATAGAGTTCGTACATGAAAATCTGCATAGCAGCACAAAAGTTAACTGCATAATTCCCCTGTATGCTTGCCCCAACACTAAGGAATTCAGCATATCCCTCACGTATCTAACCAGATTAAATATGCAACGCTTAAAATATGAGCCATTCACAATAAAATTCTGCAGGAGTTGGGCACTATGAATTATACAATATATCTGCGAATGCTACAATAAATTTTGACCGCAAAACAGCCGCTAGAGCTTGCCGTCACTCGTGACTCGGCTCTTACTAACCCTGTCGCTGCAGTCCCTCATGGAGATGCAACAGTGTGTAATGACAGCCCTCTGTCATGACAGCATTCCCTGTCCCTCGCTCTTATTTTTGTTTGTTTTTTGTTTGTTTCTGCTATGCTGCAAGTCAGCACTCCAAAGCATGACAGTTCTGCACACCAGCCAACTTGATTTCCTGAAACCTATGAAAGTGTGGCTGCAGCAGACATAACCGCACTAAAGTGCCCAGCATGGCGACTTGGTAACTACAGCTTTGCGCTGTTAAACACAAGGTCACAGGTTTCCCTCCCAGCCACAGTAGCGCCATTCCATTGGGGGCAGAATGCAGAAACATTCGTGCACCAAGCTATTGGTGCACAATTGCAATGTTTCCAATGCAGTATGTCGATACCCTGCCATTCACTGCGGCGAACTCGCTTGGCATTTATGGGGGTTTAGGATGCATTATAACAGCATGTAATGAGGTGCTTCTACTATAATATAAAGTATAGTCACTAACACAAAAGTACCTAGGCTAAGGTGCACAAGTACCCAAAGTATGAAATGCAGCACTCACAGGTCACTAAATTTAGAGGCAGAATGAGCAGTTTCTCACTCACAGTGCACCAGCCTCAATTAGTTTTTTACTGTTCTTTTGCTTACTTATTAAAATTGATTTATTGGAACCTGAAGAAATGCTTACTACATCAAGGTACTTCCGTTTACCAAAGAAATCCACAACCTTTGTTTTCATATGGCAAAAAAAATCTGCGTATAAGCTGCAGTTGTCGTCACCTCGTGAGTGATAAGCACTTGCAGCCGGCGAGGACCTCGTGTCTGCATCCGAACAGACCTGTTTTTCACTACTGTGCAAACATGCCTATTACTTTGTCAGGAGAGAGCTGACCGACAACTAATCATCTGCCATAATGCAGCTGGGGAACTTGAGGTCAGTGCGTGGGCAGCAGTAGCATTGCTTTTCATCCTGGACAGCTTCCACAGTGTTTAGCGCCGATGCAAACAAATATACTGTTGCCACAACCACTGGAGGCAAATCTATGGTCATGATGCTAACACCATGGATGTCAACTACACACTCCCGAGGGCACATGTAGCCAATGTGGTGCTGCCACGCATAGCTCTAGACAAAAGAAAAAAAAAGAGAGGCACAAGGTGTTTCTGTCATTCCTCCATGGTTCCGACTACAGCGATGCAGACTCTGCCGCTCTATTTTGGTTGGGCGCTAGCACTGTTTGCGCTCTTTTCATCAGATATGTGCAGCACACTGCATACTTCGAGCTTGTGCAAATAAACTCGTGCATGGCCAAATACATCCAAACTACCAAGAGTCTGATGCCATCAAATATTGAGTACAAACATCGGGACTACAGGACATGTCTGAATTACCCGATTTTCTGAATTAACGAGAATAAGGTTAACAAGATTTTACTGCATTACATGCAAGTAACCATAAATAAAAGGCGCATTACGAGAAAAAGAACACCTCATTTAACAACTTAATTCCGAGAAAGCTCTATTTACACACCGTTGGCAATTTTTAAAGCCTAAACCACACGTAACATATGGCAAAACTTCTATATCCCAGCATTTCCATAGTCGCAGCACTTATTAAGGATCTTGTACAGACAGTGTCACCGGATTTCTCTCAAGGTAGTTTACCACAAAACTCTATGGTACCCTAAAAGAACTGTACTGAGTTTACTGCATTGTTTTGCTGTTTCACCTTAACCAGATGGGGGTGAGGACAAAGGCTAAAAGGGACATGCAGTGCAAATTGATTGGTTGATTTATAATTTATTCATGGAGTTTAGAAATCCAAAATGACACTAGGTATGCGAGAGAAGTCATAGTGCAGGACTCCCAATTTAACTTTCAACCACCGGGCATTCCTTAACATGCACTTAACTCCACTGGGTGTCTGAAAAGTGACTATGTATGAGGAAATAAACAAAATGTAATAAATGTGAATCGCTCTGTATCTTCGCTTGCTATGTCATAGCGCAAAACCTGTAGTTCGTCTGATAACGTCTGCGGGGAGAACTCAAACAATGGGTGCACAATAAAAATCTTCACAGATTGCAGGAGTAACACAGCCATTACAAAACACACTGCACAGATAACTGCAGCAACCCCCCTCTGAGGGCTCAGAAATATGCACTGTTGTGTGCAGACATGTCCTCAAGCCGGTGGTGGACATTTTGAGCATCTAATGTAGTGATCATTGCACTGCCAAAGTAAAACCTCTAATTTTAGGACCCCCATTTCCTCTGCACATTTATGTTTTGGACACCTAGCAAATACAGGAGTGTTTTTTTTTTTTTTTTCAGTCATTTTGCACCACATTGAAATGCATCTGCTGCAGTTGGAAATCAAACCTGCAACCTTGTGGTCAGCAGCAGAATGCCATAGTCAGTGACCCAACGCGGTGGGTATACGAAGCGCCAATGTAGCCATGTTCTGAGGAAGACTATGTAAATGAACGCCCAAGAGTTGGAGCTGACGATTAGAATACAGCGCTAGATTTTCATCACTGACCTCGGAGACCTTACAAGAAACGATGATGTTAGTGCACTTCAAAATGCAAGCAACTTTCCCAAGGCATGAACATCTGTAACACAGTCCCACAAAGCAGGCAATACAGTTTTACGTCCTAGAGGTCTTTATGCATAGTCGGTAAGGTACACCATAATGGAAGGCATCAAATTGGTTTGCATTTTTTGTCCCACGGTTCAGAGAGATTAGAACTTCATCTAACTCAAAAAGTTTTTAAAGGCGTAACCCCCCCCCCCCATGCTGTGTCAACACTCATCCAAAACCCTGTAGTGACTCTTGTACTACGTGTGCTATATGACGATCTCAATAGCACTTTCTTTAAGTCAACTTAATATGCTGTGTTGAACATAAAAAGAAAATATATATATATATATATATTTACACAGCTGGAAAGACTTAGCATTCTTCCAACGTTTCAGCTTTCAAAAGCAATAGGTTGTTTTGAGTGGCACAATGCACTGCAACTTACAAAATACACAAGGCAGGCACAATCGGGATGAGTTCACCAGACTAAGCCTAATTAAAGACATCGGTTTCCACTAGCAGAGAATTCTACTAAAATGCGGCAAAATGTGTAAATTCACACAGCATTTAGAACACTGAATTTATCCACACCGAAAATTTTTTTAGTTTTCGCCTGCACCAAGTTCTAATGAGTGTGTTCTAATTTGAAAATGCATTGGAAAACAATATTCGTGTAGGGTTATCTTTATCGGCCTCATCTGTTATTAAAGATAATAAGCCAGGCTGTGGCTTTCAAAGATACTGTCCACAAGTATGCAAGCAATCAAGGCTCCCAGAGACTCCTTTCCTTTTGCTTTTGACACACGAGTCTCAAACTCGCATCATGCAGCGTCCCTCTCGGCAGCTTGAATAATTTAGCACACCGAACAAGGATTTGTCAAATCTCGTTCATTAAAATCCAAAAACCAGTGCGATCCATGCTTTCACTATGTTTATATTTAAAGCCTCAGTCTTTCCAGGGATGCCTGCTAGTAAATCTTCAAATACTTCCCATTACACCTATTGTACAATGGTTACGGACAAATGTGCACTTCTCAGCTCAGCTCAAACCTCACTGCAGAGAGGCTACCACGCAATGTTTTTCCCTGCCAGCACGGCACGCTAACGCCTGCATCGGCACGTCCGCACGTGGTAGTTGAGGTAGTCCTTGCGCGCAAAGTCCTTCAGACACGATGGACATTTGAATGGCCGCTCGCCTGTGTGCGTCCGGATGTGGTTCTCGAGCACGTGCTTACGGGCAAACCTCTTCGGGCAGAGGTGGCAATGGAAAGGCTTCAACACGGACGCAGCCGTGGTACGCTCCGGCACAGCCATTCCTCCGCTGGATGACACTGGTGCGGGGCCGTAGCGAGCCGCCGCCCTGATGCGCTGAAGCTCTCGCCTGAAGGGGCTGTTGATGCGCCTCAACGTCTCTGGTGCGCGGACCACTGTTGTGGCCAGGCGGCTACGTATGTACGTGGTCGTGTGACGTGATGACGGTAGGTTGAAGGTCATTTCCTTCAGGGACTGAAGCTCGCCGCCATCTGCAAGCAATGCATCAGAAATAAGAGAGGTCTGCATAAACTGGTCCTTCTCAGCTGTGAGCAAAAGGGTTTAAGCAGAAGTTTTTGCCTGTGACATTAAAGAAAAGGGTCTCAGGTACTCGCCACAGTTCCCTTTAGGTGCTACAGCAAACAAGCCAGATACTCAACATTGTACAATTAGGTATGTGGCACAGGTAATATCGTAAAGAGAATCATTTAGCAACAACTGCCACAAAGGCAAACAAAGCAACAATACTGTAACTTCCTGCTAAATGTTTGTTGTATTGCGATAGCAATTATATCATAAAGTACAAGGGCGATAACACCGTCGCTGCACATCATATGCTGCATGTGCGAGTGAAAGTATGCAGGGGAAGCCGACGACCGCGGCTCAATCTGGCGGGCATGGAGAAAGCGGAGAGCAAATGTGCAGTCTCTGTTGCGTGAAAGGACGTGGTGGGATGGGAGGGAGGGAGTGGGGGTGGTGTCACGCTTCGGCAGCAACTGCGCATTTCGCGACCGGGCGCTAGGGGAACCGATGATCATGGCTCAATCTCGCGCCCCATATATGGAGGAAAATGTGGAGGCAGCGTAGAAAGGGGGGGGGGGGGGCGTCGGCTTCGACTCCACCAACAAGTGCGTACTTTGCATGGCCATACGTGGTCGTGCACGCCTAACTTGAAAGGGATCTGCAGACGGCTCATACCTTTGTGCGCGCTGTGTTCTCGCCGCTCTTGCATTGAAGCAATAGACCGCACGAAGGTCACTTCGCTTGCTGCTACTGCCGCACTTGCTCCCACCAGCGTCCAGCGTTTTATAGGGAGTGTCTGCGCTCATCAAGTGTGATGTGTTCATGTTTGCGTGTGCGTGCTGACACTATGCTTGTTAATTCAGTCAGTAAGCGAATGTTTCTAGGTTTATATGGCCGATAAAACTACTATCCGTACTTCGTACCGCAGTCTACTAATTTGCTATATTTGCTATCGCAATCAACACTTCGCCTTTTGGGCAAAACCGTGACTTTTGTCACAAAAGATTGGTCGACAGAGTATACTTGCTGTCTCCTGAATTCGTGGACAACTTTTCATGGAAGCACTTTTAGACTTTCAAAGCTGCAGGACAGAGGCACGTGTGTGACAGTACACCCAAGTGTGGTCTTAAGATTCGATTACTGTTTTGCACATAACGGAGGTTTTTGTTAAATGTCATTAGCATGCTGTTTGGAAAAAAATATATATATATTCATTGCTATTTATATTTTTGTGGGAAAACAGCATGCCCACCACAATCAATAGGAGGCGGGAACATAGCAGCACCCATTTGGCTCCGTTCAGAATTGAAGACGTTCCAATAATGACTTCATCTCTACCCAGAAGAGCGGTGAAAAAGGGCTTTCGCTTTCTCTCACCTAGCCTCAACCACTTATGCCCACCCGTTGGCCTGCAACTCTTGAGAAGTGGCTGATAGACTCCTCCTCCAAATACATACAAGCCACGACTGAGCTGATCAAACAGCCCAGCTTGGCAGACAACAACCGATACAAAGTGGGTGAACCTGAGCTGGGGCTTTGGCAATAAAGTTTACTCTCTCTTACTGTTCAAGATTAAATTACAAATTTTAGTGCTTGCTGGCCAGTTAGGAATGAGAATTCAATGCCGCGTATGAGGTGTGTAAGGAAATCTGAAATCAATAAATACATAATGCCATGGGGCTCAATATTTAGTAACAACCATACGAAGCCAGAAGACAATGAAGCAAAATAAAAGAACAGGGAGAAAACACTTTCTTTTTTAACAGTAGAAGTAACTATGAAGTAAGGGCTGAAGTAATGCTAAGCTTCATATTCTTAATAAAAAGCAAACATCCCCCGAGCTAGGTTTAGCACATGTGCTTAACCATCCACCAAAACTGACAAGAGGGACAGCCATCACACCGAAAGTACTGATCGTTTAGTGTTAAAGAAAGGAAAGGAAGGCTGGATATAGATGACAATTGTTTGGGGACAAGAAACGCCCTGAAGGGCAAGAACTTTTGTTTTAGGTTATTGGTAAATCGATTTCTGTGCAGGTGCTCCTACCCCGCAGCTTGCACCTTCATCGCTATGGAAAATTGACCACAAGTACAGGTGTGCTCAGCGTGCATAAATTTGTGTAAACATGCAATGACCAACATTTTTTATTCTGGCAACCTTACAAAACAAGATTTTGCAATTACCACTAGTTTGTTATTGCTCAAATTTTGCTGCACAATCACTTTCTTTCCTTCTGATCATTAAATTCCAAACCCTTGGTATCAATGCTTCCCGGATTCATCAAGCAGAACCTTCGAAAGCAACAGTTGCAGGCGAACTGAACCAGCTTGTACAATGACAAAGACTGGTTTCCCAACTGCTGGCAACTTAAATGTCAGGACAAGTCAGGCCAAGAAGAATGCTAACTATTTTACTGGGTGATTCAGGCCACGAAATGCAATCTTGTTGCGAAATCTGAGCAAAAACAAGGTAGAGCAGCTTTAAGCACAAGATCTTCATTTTCTCTTTGTTCAGAATAAAAACCATCACTGTATATGATGTAGTTCAGAGAGGTACAATGGAAAGAATTACGCTAGCTGTCCATATAAGTGCAACACAGTCAAAAAAAAAAAAACAGAAGTGAGAAACATCACAATGAACAATTTGCAGGCAAGCACACTGCACTATGGAACCACTATAAGAAGTATGGCCACAAGGTGTAAAACTAATTATGAGTACCTGCAGTTGCGAAGTGCTACAGCAAGGCTACAGAAAAAAAGTACCAACAACACTTTGCCATATTTTGATGAAGTGGAAGCTTGGGCGAGTTGGTGATGCAATATCAACGTGTCTACACAGTGCAAAAGATGAGGAAAGAAGAAAGGAGGTCTGTAAGGAAATTTAAAACCAATGAATTAATATATATATATATACAACCATGGGGCTCTATATGTAGTAACAACCATACGAAGCCAGAAGACAACACAGACAAACGCCTGTATTGTGTCCTTTCTTCCGTCCTCGTCTCTTGCGCTCTGCAGACACCTCAATATTTACTAAATTGTTGGTGCAGGAAGCACATGCTACCCACCAAAAGCTCAGGCATGTCCAAAAAGCTACACACATCAATGTTTTGAGTGTAGTTGTAATGTGCAACAATGTTATGCCATAGAAAGCATCGCAGACCAAATACAACTGCACTGCAATATGGACAGAGTGAGACTGTACTACTTCCATGAAAGGGAAAATTTCTTATCTGTTAGAAGTAGCCAAAAGCTATGAGGCAACCTGCATGAGCTTCTGGAAAGATTCGCCATATTTTTACAGCTTCCGCAACATTGCCTGCTAAGCATGAAACAAGGTGTAGTAACCATTAAACAACAGAGGCACATCAAAGAGAGTAGAAATACTCTATGAACACACACAGGCCTGCAAAACTTGGTCTTATCACAACACACAGGAAAAGTTTGCTTGATAGGTTGAACTCGGTTGAAAGGTTCTCCGGAAGCGTGGCAAAGCTGTTGCTTGACAACGTTCGTACAGCAGATCACAATGTCCACAAGGAGGCGAGTCTTGCAGCACGAGCGCAGCCACAAGGTTGACAAACAAAATGGGCTACTGCAAACATTATGCACAGAAAATGCACTGTCCACTTTTTCGAGCCAACTTGCACCGTAGCCTTGCAAGCTGCAAAAGCAAAAAGCACGCCATGCTCACCAAGAGTGCGCTCATGTCACTGCACCGGAACTTTTGCACATCGCAAATGAGCAGGATGAACTCGCACAGACATGACAATGACCTCAAACTATCCTGCATATGCACTTAGGAGGAATGGTGCAGGTAAAAACGCATTAGTTATTGAATATAATTTTAAAGGTGTTGTTGTGGTTGTGTACCATTTAGTTGCTGTTGGCTCCTGGCGACACCATGAATATATGAATGCCAATGCAATCTGCATAACACAAGTTCAATAAGCTCATTGAGACCCGTCCCTGTGGCCTAAAGCATCCCACCTAACCATCTCGTGGCTGCTCTCAGGTGTGCCAGCATTTTTTCTATGATTTAGAGATCTAGGACATTCATTTAGTCACACACACACACACACAAAAAAGGAATGAGTAGACGAAAATATTATTCATAACAGTGTGGGGTTTCACATGCCAAAACCACAATGTGATTGTGAGGCACGCCATAATGGAAGGCTTCAGATTAATTTTGAACACCACGCCTTTTTTAATGTGCACCCATTGCACGGTACACGGGTGTTATTGCATTTTGCCCCCATCGAAAGGCGACCATTGTGGCCGGGAATCCGCGCCTTTGGAGTTAGTAGCCAAATGCCAAAGCCACTATGCTACCATGGCAGGTAGCCAAAAATCTCACAACTTTTAAAGGAACACCAGAGAGAAAATATAGGATTGGCTGCATAAGTAAATTACACGTCTCCAGTGCCACGAAAAGCCTTACTTACCATAACAGAAAGGTTTGACAAAATCCAGAAAATATGCGAAAATGAAAGACAAGTGGCAATGCCACCTTGAAGTTCCCACATACCGTGATGTCATAGATTTTGAGGTTATCGGCTCGAAGCCAGTGATTTATTAGAAGTCAACTACACTGTACTCAAAACTGGCCAAAGACAGAACTTCGCAAGTTTTGGGGCCTCTTACTATGGTCCAACCTACGGAAGTATGAGAAAATACATTTGAGATATATGATGTCCAGCATAATGGCGCTCAAATTTTTCCATGAAATAAAAAGAAAATACAATTGGCCTTCATCTTTTCTTCTAGTACTCAAACCCCATGCTTAGAAAGAATACCTTAAGCATCTAAACAGATTTGGCATTTCTCTTTTGCATTCCTCTAGAGCTTAATAAATGAAATGAAGCACAACATAATATAGGCAGCATGATTGAACAGTCAGGCAAGCAGATAGTGTCGTTGATGTGCTTTAATAAAAGAATAATGAAGCACAACATAATATAGGCAGCATGACTGAACAGTCAGGCAAGCAGATAGTGTCGTTTATGTGCTTTAATAAAAGAAACCAACTACCAAAATGAAAAGCAACTGATAAAAACAATAACACTTACAATTTAGCCGGCGGGAGCCATAAATGAATTTTCTAATGGCATTGCATACCTTCCTGTATGCGTGCCCCCCCCCCCCCACCCCCCTTCATATGGATATTCCAAAAGATAACAGTAGAGAAACAGTCAAGGGTGGCAGTCAATGCTGGCATAGGGTAACTTTCAACACCCCCCTATGAGAAGTATAGGCAAGTCAATAAATAGACAGGGCCTATGCACAGTAATCCTTTCTCTCTCTCTCTTTTTTTTTTCAGTGAGAGGTAGCTAGCTTTGCAGTGTGGCCCTAAACTGAAAGAATGTGTTACAGCCAACGCCATAAAAAAATGTGTCAACACTCACCAGATGGCTGGCTAAATCGTTGAAAGGACGCTAAAGTGCAGCTCTAATAGTACATTCGAGTGGTTAGTTTGGTTGCTCTGACAGCCCACTTATTATACACTCGGCTCTTTAAAATCAAGAACTCAGAACATATTTGCCAGATCTATTGCAAGCATTGAGCTCTATCTCAGAGTGCTTGAAGGTACGCTCACGTTCAAACAGGGAGAACAACCAGGATTGTAAAGAATTCTGGTCCCATGTTTCTGCTGGGGTTGGAGAGCTGGGGGGGGAGGGTTACCGAGCATAATTCTACACTTTAAATGGGGGTGCAAGAGGGCACTCCATGTAGCTGAGAGAGGAGCATGGAAGAAGGAGGGGAGAGATAAATTTTGGGGGGTCCGGCTGCCCCTTCCCTTACTGATGGCTACTCAGCCGTGGGAGCAAATAGACCATAACCTCCTGCTTATTTTTCAATGACAGTCAAGTGACGCCAGATCCAGGGCTCACTGACAGGGCACCATTTTTCCAGTAGTTGGTCAGCAGTTTATAAGGCATGGTTAGGGTCACATCATCAACTATCCTATATCGCACCTCATGCAGAAACTGAAGAGCAAAAATGGAGTGACAGCAATGCCCACCTTGAGTTTCCCATGCTCTAGCAACAACAGGTATACAACGACTGGGAATGGGGTGCCACCAAAATTGACTACTGGCTCCCATGCATTTGGCGTGACTGGGCAGGCATTAAAATATACAGGAGACTATGGCTAGACACACCGTTTTGAGAAGGCTTTTTTTTTCTCTAATCTACAAGGGGCTCAGCATCCTTCCAAAAAAGGTTAAGTGCAGTACAAGACCGCCAAACGAACCATAAGTTTGGTTTAGTGGAGTATTTCTTACGAGGCTCAACCTACATTTATTCGGTGAAAGAATGTTGGTTGTTTGCCTTGAAATAAAGGTCAAATTCACCCTTTTTTAATATTGTGTCCAAAAATCAGTAAATTATTATGTCCATCATTATTTGAATGTGTTCCGACATGTGTAGGGCAGCTTTTATTTGCAAGCATTGAGTAAAACTCACTATGTTAGGTTTCTTGGCTATGTTAGGTTGCGATTTTGGCCACCAAGAAATATAACCCTGAGCAGTTGTTGTCGAAACATTGCCGTCACAAGGAGTCACAGTGGGAACTCCTGCCCTTTTTCGTTTTTGCATCTTTCCAGGTTACCAAGACTTCGGTCATTGTAAAAATGTTTGTTATTCTTAGAAAGTAATTTATCAATACAGCATAACATTCCTTTTTGCCCTCTCTTTAAAGGGGTCCTGAACCATCCCTCGGGCTTGGTGAAAAAAAAATGCTGTTAGTAGATAGCATATGCTGCGGTGACCAACTATTGCTGCTACTGTACGCTGCTAGTCAACTATCGTATGCTCAAGCTTAGCTGCGGCAGTTCGCAAAGGAACTAAACTTGGGCCAGACAGCTCACTAGTGTCATAGCCATCGGGTCTCACTGATTTCGATTAGTTTTGAATGCTCAACTAGCCTTGAACCACGTGAAACTTGACCAGACACATGCTTGCCAGCCCGTGCTCACTCCTGGCCACTCTTGGCAGATTTCACTTTGTATTGAGCTGTTGACAGCACTTCAAGTTGCACAAGTTGAATGTGGCCACTTTACATCGCTGAAGCTGGTGTAGGGCAAAGCCAGTCCGCACCACATAGCACAGCCAGATTGGAGAATACAAGAGCAAGCGCGCACTCAGGCCCTTCCATGCATGTAGCTGCAGTGTAGCTGCCGCAGTCACTGCAGGGTGCCGTGGCGAATCCACTCGCTGAGCACACTGTGGCTTGCTCAGATCAACTGCACTTGGCGTAGCGTAGGCGCCAAAATCAGAAACAGTGGCGTCTGTGTGACCACCCAAAATCAAATTTTAACTGTGCGCCACGGTGACGCTCAGTAGGCGGAGCGCTGTGGACACGTCCCGCACTGCCATAGCCTTTACAGTGCAAGGCTTTGAAGACGAAGCGGGACCACTGTGAAAGGGACCTTACCTTCAACTGCCAATAACTCAGCTTCCGCCGTACACATTGAAGTACTTTTTGCAGCAAAGTGTTTCCAAAATAGCCTATCTTAACTTCAAATGCATTTCTCAATTTCAATAAAAAATGGTTCAGGGCCCTTTTAAGCTGCAAAGTGATTACACTGAATTTCTGGAGCTTGCAAAAAAAAAACATTAATTGGAATTTGCATGGTGTGGTTTCCCCAGTTGACTACCAGGCAAACTGCAATTTACCACATGCTTCAAATGTTTTGTTAGGAATTAAAACTGCATAGTTATTCCATGCCTGTATATAGACCTGTAAATTTTGTTGAAAATTACGTTTTATTAACTACATAAGGACTGCAGCATCCCTTAAAAACTTGTTCAGAATTGTGATACAACCTTGCAACAATCTTTTCTAACAAAATTCTTTGCACCTTTTCCATCCAGGTATCGGAAACAACTCTTAGATCTACTTAAATGCAAAAGAATGATGCGCAAGCATGACAAAAGTAGGAAGCTTTCCCGATTTAGAGCAAAAAAAAATTTGCTGGGTGTACATGTAGGTGGGATAGTTGGTATCATGTGTGGGGCATGTCTAAACAGTTGCTGAAGTAGCTACTGCACATGGTTCAGGTCAGTCCGGGCTCAGATGCACGCATGCACCAAATGCCCAGCGGTCAGAGCTAGCCTGGCTACGCCGGCAGGGCGTTCAACCTCATCCAGATTCTTGGCATGGTCTCGGCGGTTTTCTTAAAGGCTGCACCTAAGTCCGGGAACCCCTAGACACCGCAAACAAAACCATATGAAAAGCAGTGCTGAAAATGTGTTGGCAAATGCAACCTTGATCATGCCTTCATAAACAGTTATGGCAAGGGCATTATGGTGGAGGCATTTTAGTTTGGCTTTGCTGTGAAAGCACACGTGTAAATGGGTATATTTATAATGCACTTACAGGTTGGAGCATAGGCAAGATGTGTGACACATTGCACAAACTTACGTAGCAGCTTCTAACCATCATAGCTGCTTTTCCCGTCTTCCTTGGATGAATGATATAAAAGATACATAAATTTTTTTTCACATGAAACAGTGTATTAGAAATGGGATGCTAAATAGTAACTGTATTAAAATATCAAAAGCACAAGAGTGACATCATATACATAGATTGCACGGATGTCACAGCATGAAACTCTTGAGATGCAATGTTGCCATTACCACAGACATCGATGTGAGGCAACGTAGCAGTTGACAATGTTAGTGAAATTACAAATGGTGCCAAAACAGCCATTAGTAAAGAATTTTGATGCTGATTGAGAAATGCAAGTAAAAAATTCATGCATAAACTCTTCTGGAAGTTGTTTCAGTATGGGTAAGCGTTGTGCCACCTACTCATTTCCACGCAGCCCGATTTCATTGTCAGTGTTATAAAACTCGACTCAACCAGCATAAACCATTATCAACACTCATCACTCCTTATCAACCATATTGAACATGATCTAGTCATTATCAACCTGGACATTCAGCAAAGCTGTTGCAAAACGACGACTACAATGCTGAGGGGGGATATTCAATGCTTTATTGATGGTTTGGGTGCTTGTTTTGAGCTTGTTCTTTATTGAAACATATGTTGTTCTGTGTGTTGTATGGGTGATTTCAATGACTGTATGCACTGTTCGCTTCACTTTGCTGAGCGCTTGTAGCCTCTGCGTTACGTGGGTATGAGCCATTGCACTGTTTGTTTGCTTGCTTACTGGAGTATGAGCCATTGTTCAGGGAGGGTATGAGCCATTGCATTCATATTACGTGACAAACGGACATATTTCTTGTTGGGTAGGCATAGAAATGCTCACGTATATAAAAAGGTCATGTCAAACACAGGAATGCAATGTTTGCTGATAGCAATGGCAGACCTGTGCCAAAACACCAAATGTAGCTCTTGGCTTATGGATTTATAGAAAGAACCTAATGACTGGGCAACATTCGCATCTGTGGGCATCAATCCATCCCAGCGGGCCATTTCCAACTCTCCACATTTCATCAACATATCGTACCGCATAGCTGATATGCACAGATTTGTGTAATACTGAAGCAGTTTTCAAAATTTGGCATACCTTGCCTCATAAATGGCCCGCCATGCTTTTTGACCCAACAAAGCTTTTTGACCCAACAAACTTCCAACTGTGGCAAGACACGTTCCTGGGCCACAGATGCAGGGTGTAGGTAATCTGTGGCAAAGTTGGCTGCTACTGCTACCTCCGCAATGGGCACTACAACGAAATGCAAACTTGGGCTGGTCGGTACATGATGAACTTAAATCGAATGAGGACGCAGCAGACAGGAGAGAGAGAAGGAAAGTGCTTGATCTATTTCCTTCTGTCAGTCCAGTCTCTCTTTAGTTTTTATTCGGTTTAATGGCCGCTATATTTAACCTGGATAACCACAATGGCCTACTAGATGACAACTTCTATGCAGTACAGCTCCTTCTACTCATTCTCTGGAAAATTAACTGCATGTAAAGTGCAGTGCTGAAATGACAGGTAATGGGTATGTGGCACAAGGCAATTCATAATGTCAGCATGCATGAACACTTACAACAAGACCACATAAACTGACATATTTCTTACTCTTCATGTTTTTGCGTTAAATAACAGTGGTGTCCTCTGAACTGTAATCGTAAGCCGTAAAGAATTTGTAAATAATTGTAAGCCTAAAAGCGCCCTACATAATTAATCATAGAGCCTTTCTACAGCCAGTTTCACTTTCGTTTCTGCTGTGCCATGACGTCATGGTGTAGAAGGTGGTCAGATGGAAGCAGGACACTGCAATGTCGCTATATCAGGTCTCACAAGAAGCAGCACGAGAGGCAACTAACTGAGCAAGCAGCAGTGAGTGCCAAAACAACCTGACCCCCGCCCACTTCCCATGACCACCATCTGTGTTTTGGTATCACGACACAGTAACCTTCTGGGAAACTAATCTGAAACTGCCTGTAGAAGTATTATCTTGAATTATTTAGGGTACTTTGATGCTTGTAGTATACCTTTTTTCTGCGGTTTAGAGGTCTAAGTGCGTTGTCTAACATAAAAAAATATTTTAGTAGGGAATACCATGTCAACACTCCCTTTAACCTGTCATGTCCCTAACCCTGGTGAGTACTGTCAATAGGGCTGGGCATCAATTTATATTTAAGCCTGATTAATCCCATTTGCGTACATAAACAAAAAAAAAGAAAGAAAACAATGCCCAGTGATTTACTACAATACATACCCCTACCGGAAAGAAAAAAAAAACTCATTATTTGAATAGAAAGTTGCCTTTATTATTACTTGAACGACAGCGCAGAAATTGAGCCCACTCTGCGCAATGAGCCACACCTCCTACCTCATTGAAGCACCGAAGAAAAGTAAGGTGTTATCCTGAGGTTTGAAGTGCCAAAACCCCTGCAATGACGTGTTAACTTGGGTTGGTTGGTACATGTCTGAAGAAAACGAGTAACAGCAATGAACAACGGAATGTGACTTCAGCGCTTTGTCTTTCTCAATCACGTCCTCTCGTTCAGCGCTGTTACTCGTTTTCTTCAGACAAAACATGATTACGAGGCATGCTGCACCAGGCGACTCTGGATTAATGTCAACCACCTGGGGTTCTTTTACTGCGCACCCAATGCACAATACATCAATGTTTTTCCATTTTTCCTCCTTAAAAATGCAGCTGCAACAGTCGGGAATTGAACCCGCTACTTTGTGCTTAGCACCAAAACACCATAAGCCAACACGGCGGGTACATTTAGAACTCTTTTTCTACCTTGCGGTTGAGCAAGAGAAGTGCGGGCGACAATGCCAGCGCTTGCCTGATTTTAGACACGCGAGCTTAACCGAATAATTGCAATAAAAAGATTTGTCACAATTAAAGCTTTCATTGATTAATAAGAAGGTTAATCATTCAATCGCCCAGCCCAAACTGCCTGATATGTCACTTTTGTTCTGTGCCCACTGGCTGCCAAGTTCATGTATATCGAAGAAAGTACACGAATGTCAGACAGAATCCTGAACAGAATCCTGAAAAGCTCTTTTCCCTGTAGTGTCGTGAACATGTTCCCTCGGAAGACGAGAACTGACGTCACGTGCAACCTATGTATACTGCAATGCATTCATTTGCAGCACCTGTTTACCATAGGCTCTCACATACATGCTGTTGCTATTTTTTTACCTGTGCCTTCTATAAGTACAAATTTGATATTACTTCATGCCTTTCTTTTTCTTACATTTATGATATAGTGATTTCGATTAGACCAGCGCTGACACTTTTCTACACCCTTCATTTTAGTGGTTTCAGTTCGAGACAATGCTTTCGGCCCAACACATACATTTATGGAAACAGCGGCAGCTGCAACCTTGACACCAGGTAGCATTTCAAATAGGCATCTGCTGGCTCCTTTCTAGCCAGATCACTAGACGAAAAGGCTTCATCAAAGCTTCCTTTTTTCTTCTTCTGTTATCTGCTATTCTTGTCCAACTCTGTAAACGCATTCAGTGAACCCCTAGGAGAGCGAAAAATGATGCTTTGGCATGTGCAACAATGTAAGAAGGCAAAAACTTTTTACCTAGCATCCCACGCAAGCTTCAGGCAAAGTTCAATAACAGGGCCCTCTGGCTTATCAGGAGTCCATAAACATGACAGAAGTCAATCGAGTTGTAAAAGTGATTACTTGAGCATGCGAGGTGGCACTAGAGGCCAAATATTTAGTAAATACTCTGCTAAAGTTTGTTTCACTTCAGGGTTATACAGCTAAACTAGGTGTGGTTTACTGCAACAAACAGAAACAGGGGTTCCAAAAAGAATGCCAAGTTATGCCAATTTATGTGAAACTTGAGCAAATAGAGCAGGCATGCTGCTAGTATGATGTGCAGACCTGAAAGCTCATAAAGTGGTACTTGTAAGTCCACAATAACACTCCATGTAATCCCATCTCTAAATAGCCATAAAGCACAACACTGTTGAACCTGCCATACATACGAGGCCCGAATGGTGCCCGTTGTAGAAACCGTGCGAGAAATTCAGGCTTTACAACGCTTTATAAGCGCAGTATATATCATGAAACCTGACAGGCCGGATGTTTATGCACTTTTAATGTTTATTACCTGGGAAAGCTTCATAGAAAACTTCACCGGTCGCACGCTACAGACGGAGGAAACGTTAGCGTAACTGCAACATATATTGCTAAATTAAGATTTGTTTTAGATGCTTTAGATTAGAACTGAAACGTCACACAGCGAGATGTGGCACAAGCCAGCGACTATTTTAATTGCTATAGTCACGCATTAGTGTGAACACAAAAATGCTATTGAAACAAGCGGTTATAGACTTAACGTTCCTACCAAGCGTAAATTTTCAGCTGGCCAAACATGCGACGCGAATAATGTTACAACTAGCATCGCACGATCGACCCTCGGAACGCTTTTCCGAGGAACTGAGATAGGGAGAAAGGTTGTAAACCGCCCACTCGTTTGTTTTCAAATGTTGTACAAGGTTGAAGGGAATGTATGCCCCGCTACCTCGGCGCGCGGCTTTCGGCAGCTTCTTGACGCCGACGTCGAGACTCCAACAGTCTGCGTGGTACAGCTCGAACGCAGTCAAGTACGCACACGATGCGTGCGACAAGGCCTGCACTTAAACCCAGCCGAGAAAGTGAACATCGAGGGCACCAGCGAGCTGCTCCTGACGCATAATTATCAATGCCACGGCAGAGCCATCACAAAAGCAAGACGCCGGTACTTGCGTTCTGCCGAATCCGAGACCGACGCGTTGCAGGACTCGGACGAGATACGCGCCGACCTCACTGGTCTCCAGCGATACTCTATTTCCAACACAACGTAACAAGAAACACGATGTAGTAATAACAAATACTGGTTGGTCCGACTCGCACGACACTTGGGACGTCCCGGAGGAATACACTTCGTCAGCGACCCGATGACCAAGCCAACGTTTACAGAACTATAAACGTTGGACCAAGCAGACACTTGTCGCACCACAACGTTAGCATTCATTTGTAGCCAACTGTTTCGCAGTAAGAACCCTTCAACACGAATGGCCTCAGGCGAGTAGAACTTGTCACGCACACAGATGCAATATTTTTGTAAACGGTGGGCCGACAGCAGCGCACACTAATCACGCTCAACGACGACGACTGGACACAGCCGCCATGTTGGCGTTCTGGCGTGGTTGCGGTTTTTATTTTGATGTTTGGAATCTATGGCTTGGAGCCCGCGATGCATCTGCCGCTGCGGCTTTGCAGCACCTGTGAATTTCGATTTCACATTTTAATGTGACTATCATTCATTGCCTCTGTGTCTATTTAGCCTCTTACTGCTGCTCTTACACCGACTCGGTGACCCCAGACATCTACTAGCTCAGAGAAATATGTATAAGCACGCGGTCGTTGCACCTCCGTCATGCCGTCGTCGTACCATATCGTCATCGTTTAAGACATGTGATCTCATTACTGCCTTCGTCACTCCTTCGTAATTATGCTGTCGTTATTCAATTGTGATTCACAACGGAAAAGTGTGAACCAATTCGGCATGATCATTTGGAACTGTCCAATATGACTATACCATTGAAGTGTAATGTTACAATTGGTTTCCAGTTCATTCCACGAGTCCCATTGCTAACAAATGGTATGACCAGTTGGACCCATTGACGTTTTTTGACTGATGCCATTTTACTACTCGATATTTCAGAATCGTCATCCCATGCATTAATTGTCATCATTGCGTCATCGTAATCCCATTTTCCACATACCGATGATGCTTTTATCATAAAGCTGTTGTGATTACGCCATCCGATTGTTTCGGATTAGTCATCCACTTGAAGTCACACCATAGTCGCAATCCCATATTGTTCTTGTCGTCATCATCCATTGTCATCCGTCGTCATTACTTGTGCCACGTATTTACCCACGGAGTATTATCCGATACTCTGTTGCCTAGTGGGTAAATACGTGACACATGCATTGCACGCATATCGCACATATATTAGTTGCCAGAACGAGCTAAACACCTTAAATAAACCTCATCGTTGGCCTAAAATATGACACTGAGCTCACTCATGTGCACACACATGCACAAAAGAAACTAACATGTTTTATTTGAATACAAATACAAAAAAGAACACCAGAAGTTTATTGTGCCTAGTTGTTGACAGTGTTTGATGGATGTGGAAGCTCAGCGCGACTACTCCAAATATTGTGGCAGAACCCATGTCACGATGACTGTCGACGGTAATGTGTTAATTAGCACTGAATCAATATAATGGCACAATGCATTGCCAACATCAAACAAGTTATGTATAAGGCGTGACTCCCCTTTCACGCTTCTCTAAGAAGATTCTGCGCCATCTAGTGTTGTGCTGCGAAGCCTGCATGTGGCCCCCGAAATGCACAGTGTGACGATGCATTCAAACGCCGAGAAACACGTTACGCAACAACCAACTCCTATCTTGCACTTCTGGACACATTGCGCCACCTAGTGGCGCTGCCAAGAAGTCTGCACGTGGCCTTCAAGATGAGAAACATGGGGCACCAGTGTCTGAGAATGCTGAGAATTGTTCCCTCGCTTGCTGCACACCCAGTGGCACATATACAGTGACCCAAGTTGGTGAGAGGTTCAGAAGTGCGGCAAATACGCAGTGCATTCATGGCGCAGCTCGCTAGAAATTGTTGGTGTTAAAAGCGTTCTTTGAAAAGCGGCACATACCCAGTGTACTTGTGGTGTAGCCAGCTAATGCATTGTGTTGCAGTCCTAGGAACCCTTGTGGCAAGCGTTTGATTCTGCTTAGCATAGGAGAAACGAGAAATTTAAAGGGGCCCCGAACCACTTTTTATCGAAGTGGAGAAAGGCATTTGAAATAAAAATAGGCTATTTCAGAAATACTTTGCCACAAAAAACACTTCAATGTGTTCAGCAGAAGCAGAGTTATTGGCAATCAACACGGCCTCCGCTATGCTCCCGTTCCTTCTTCAATGTCTTGCACTGCGAAGGCTCGGTGGAGGGGGGCGTGCCCATAACGCTCAGTCTTCTAAATGTCACCGTGGCGCACAGTTAAAATTAAATTTTGAATGTTAACGTAATGTCACAACTTCCCATTTTTATGCCTACAACGTGCTGAACATAAGCAAATTGCAGTTATCCTCGGCGAGCTGCCGTGCGCTTAGCCAGTGGACTTGTGGCGGCACCCTGCCACAACCGCGGTATCTATGCTGCATAGCCGATCCCAGCTACCAATAGCAGCTGCATATGGGAATCTGCTCTATTACAAAATAAAGCATACAGAAGAGAGTGAAGAGCAGGCTTTTGCTTGAAAAGAGAGCGTTTGAGAGAAAGCAGACTTTGTGCTCCGCCTGCGAGCTCCATGCACCGTGTATGAGAGCAAAACTTGGCTGATATGTTTACAACAGCGTATGCTACCTGTGGACTATGTTATTTCATCAAGCCTAAGGGGTGGTTCAGGGCCCCTCTAAGGGATCATTTTTATCATTGTAGAGTGGAACATTCCAAGTCGCACGTACCTGGTACCCATGTTGGCATCAAAGATGTTCATTGAATAGTGCCACACACCTACTAGCACATACCTAGTGACCCAACTTCTTGTCAAAAGGTTCACTGAAGACGAGCACAGACCCAGTGCCAAATACCCGGTGCTCCAAGTCTGTGTCAAAGAGTTTAACTGAACAATGGTACCTATCCAGTCCGGCATCTACAGTGATCCACGTCAGCGTGAAAGAGATTCGTTGAAGAACGGAACATATGTACACATTGCCACATGCTCAGTCACCCAAGCTGGTCTGATGGTTGGTCTTGAACCCTGTTCCCTCAGCACAGCGGGCCAATGTGCCGCCAATTCAACCATGGGCTACCCGGTGACTCAGGTAGGCGGGAAGACAGATACATCCATAGATACATACAAACCTAGCTCCAGGAAAGTGCGTGAAATACCCTGAGAATGCTAAAACATTAAAAAATAAAACGTTGGAAATGTCTTGACAGTACACCTTTAAATGTGGGCTCCTCACCAGGCCCCACTGCAAATTTTGGTTAGAGACAGGAAGCAGTCCATCTAAGAAGAATTTTACCGAAATAACTTTTTAGATCAGTTCATTATTAGAAGAGATAGAAGACATTGAGCTGCCCAATTACCATTCTGACAGGAGGCAAGCGTTACTGCACTCTCTCCCTACACCTTTAGCTGCTTTAGCAAACCCGCCTCCTTTCTTGTGGCGTTGCGCCTTCCACATTGGATGATTAGTCATGCTGAGTGATGAAACATGCACAGCGGAAAGGCCTCTGTGCATGTGACGATGACCCTTTAGCGTGAAGTGGGCATCCTCGAGAGGGAAAGAGTGCAGCATTCGGTTTGAAATTTCCGCTGTTCTTGTGGCATGCAGTGTCGTAAAAATATGCAGACGCGATAGTCGGCACTTTATGTATACACTACACTTGTTTGCTAAAAATGGCCAAATCTGGTAAACGGCCCTTTAAGCGTAGCATGTCAGACAAGAGTGAAAACACCATAGGTACTTATGGTGTCTTCATGCTTGTCTGTGGGCGTGACCTCAGCACTCGTGCACTGTAATAACTACTGCCAATTCAATTTTTTTTTATTAAGAATGTGAGAGCTTCTACTTCCCAGTCAATCAATGCTGCGCAGTGGTAGCAAAACTGATTTGAAGGAAGTAGTAATGCCTTGGCTGACTTGGTAACGACCTGAAAGTGGCAAGCTCTGGGAGGTTGGTGTTGGTTTCTGGTAATCGTGAGCTGCATGTTCCCCTTGAAAATTGCAGCCTACACAATGACTAGGCGCTTTCTGAATGAGAGCGAATTTTGAAAAAGAAAATTAGATTATGGGGTTTTACGTGCCAAAACCACTTTCTGATTACGAGGCACGCTGTGGTGGAGGACTCCAGAAATTTTGACCACCTGGGATTCTTTATTGTGCACCTAAATCTAAGTGCACGGGTGTTTTCGCATTTCACCTTTATCGAAATGTGGCCACCATAGCCACTGAGCAACCATGGCAGGTAGAGCGAATTTTGAGACAATGAATTTACAGTTTTGTAATTGACGGACATGTGTTCTGTATAATATAATCTGCACCTTCTAGGTATTTGACTTTATTTTGTCACTTGACAACAGTCCTTATTTGTTGGCTTGTTTGTTGTATTTTTATGACTGGAGCCCCGTGGCAAGCTTAATTTAGCTTGACCAAAATTGAAGCCTGTCAGAGCATAAGTGTGCTGACCATTTTAGCAACTACAGGACAGGTTACTCCTTTTTATTTGTTCTTTTCTTTTGTAAATGTGCAACACACAATTTTCATATCTGTACACCTTCAAAAACGGATACTAAAGGCATAATATGACACTCTGTAAGTTTACAAATAAACATTTTGTTTGAACATTGCGCCTGTGCAATGCCTGTGAGAACAAATGGCATCCAAACCAATCTGTGCTAGTGGCACCAGGATGAGTGATATTGCAATAAAAAAAATTAACATGTTGGTTCAAGCAGTACGCTGCATGGTGAAGTTAAACCCAGTTTGTAGTGCACGGAGAAGAGTGTAATGCGCGGGCAGTCAATCACTACAAGCCCTGTACTTCACTTCCATGTAGACCGTCTGGTAGAGTGCGATCATGGCAGTGATTAAGACAGCAAGAATAGACTTCAGGTAGGCTCTAGAGCACCACCCTAACATGGCGTCTCATTAGCAAGTGGTCCCTGTTTTCCCAGCACTGCGGCACCTAATTGTCTGAGGCATGACGTTGAGTTACCTTTGCACGAGGTCCTGGACTGTTCGGCGCAGTATATGTGGCACCACACTACAGTGTTACAGCACATGTGTGGACGTGATTCTGGCCATGTGTTGCCATACCGTATCCACAATGGGACCGAAGTTCCTGCTTCAGCAACATCAAGGTACAGACAACCTAACGCAGAGCTCGTTCCAGTAGCTTGTACGCTGTTTGCTGGTTCGAAACAGTGAGGTAAAGGCAGTTCAGTTTCTGCAGACTGCACTTGTGGAAATTCAGAAACCAGAGGCTGATTTAGATTTAAAAGTGGGAATAAAAACACCGTTCAATGTAGTTCAATGGATGGCGCAAAGTTACTGCATACACAATTACCAGTGATTGATTCTGCACTCTAGAAGAGTAGATTTGGCCAATTGAGCAGAGCAAGATGTCTAGCAAACTCGATGTCAGTGCTTGAGGCACCACGTGGGCATGAGACTCGCACTCTGTCACCATATCACGCAAGCATGTGTACCCGGCCACAAAAGATTACGGGCCACGGGATCTTAGAAAAGGTTCCATTTCCGAGCAGCCTGCAGCAGTAGCCTGAAAAACTGTATACGACAATGTTGTTAGCACATTCTAGTCGAGGGCCGAAATGCAAATACCAGGCTGCGTTGTGATGTTGCCGAGATATTCGGCTTTTTCTCAGGTTTCACGGTTCGTAATATTTTGTGGCCGGGTGTACATCACACACAAGAACTTCCGTGGAGAATGTCGGCACTCCACTTTGGGTCACTGTGCAGGTCATTTAAACCATCCTTGTGACTGGAAGAAAGCAGTGAGTCAAGGGTGGTGCATCTGGACATGTCGCCGAAGGTGGTCTGTCCTAGTGAAAGCCTTGGTGCAGCGGTCGCACCTGAAGGGCCGCTCACCCGTATGGCTGCGCATGTGCACACCCAGGTGGTCCTTGCGTGAAAATGACACCGAGCAGTGTGTGCAACGGAAGGGCCGCTCTCCCGTGTGTGTGCGTTCGTGTCGAGCCAGGTCAGACTCGCTGGCGAAGCCCATCGGACAGTAGTGGCACTGAAAAGGACGCGCCGAGAGGATGGCTGCCGTGCTGCGGTTACTCCTGCTGGCCACAGGCTGCAAAGGGGGGCAAAGGTCACAGCACCTTATTAACATACTAATGGCATAACTCTCGATGCACTCCCATGTGTAGCATGAAAATCGTTATCGTGAGAAACATTGAGCTCGAGCACCTCTATTTCTTGTTTTGGAAAACATGTGAAATGCAGAAACTTTTTACCTGTTTTTTCCTTAGTTGTCCTTGTCTGTTTATGCACTGCTTACTATGCATACTTATTAATCAGTGCAAACAATGAAAGACACAGAGTTGGAAGAACACAAAACGAGCACTCATTGTTTTCACGCTGATTAATAAGTACGCATCCTTTCCAACTCGCCTATCTTTCTACCTTACTGCTTACTATGGATTGCTTCCCACCTAGCAAAGACACTTCGTCTGAAAGACATCTGAATCATGTCTCAATGTCCATGCACCATTTTGGAGACAAATGGGACCTCTGCCGGACATCCACTTTTTTGATATCCTACTATGGATGTCCCAAGGATATTGTTACGGGGAGAAGAGGGGTTTAAAATATATTTAGAGGGTATTTACAACGCCTTCACTGGCATTGAAGATGGAAGACAGTTCACGTGACACCAGCGAGCGCCATCGTAATCTGTACTGTCCTCAGTTTCGTCTCTGGTAGCGGTTGGTAACAAGACCTTTGGCAGCGAAGGTGCCGCCTCAGCGCTTGCTAGATCGTCCCGATTGGCATCGCTTGAGGCAGGTGACGTGGAAAACATCTGTGGAAGGTCGAGACACGGTGGAATCGAGAGACGAGGTTTCATACGTGACTTCGGTCACTTCGCGCAAGACACAGTACAGGCCAGAGTAAGGCAAAATCAACTTTTCGCAAAGACAAACTCGCCGTGACGTTGTCCAAAGAAGGACCATATCACTGGGGTTGAAGTGGGCATCACGGTGGTGGGCATCATAGAATTGTCATTGCTTTTCCTGTAAAGCGGTAAGGCACGGGCAGGCAATTTTGCATGCCTCTACAGCTCTGAAGATGGCATCAGAGGCATGCTCTGACGACGTGTCAGGAACGGTGGGAAGAGAAGCGTGTCAAATGGCGGCGTGGGCTTTCTTCCGTGCAAGAGAGAAAATGGAGAAAAAACCAGCAGAGTTTTGTCAGGAGGAATTATAGGTAAATGTTACAATGGGTAGAGCAGCATCCCAATCATGATAGCAAGCATGTCTTTGATAGTTCTATTATTATGACTGTGAGGCTGTTGGTCTGAAGGCGGTCCACCGTTGTCAACTTGTGTTTTGTAGTGCAGGAGTAGAAGACGTCCTGGACAACCGTTGATATGAAATAGCGGCCCCAGTCTGTCAGGAGCTGTCAAGAACTGCCGTAGTTATTATTATTTTTTTTCATATTTCTCCATCTCTTTTTCACAGGCTTCTTGTGCAGAAGGGACTTGTGTACAGGGTTCGTACAGAATATTTGACTCAAAACTCAAGGACCGTTCAAGGATTTAAAAGGTGCCAAAGGCCAGGCTTCAAGGAGGACAAAAAGCAAACCTTGTTCATACACATACACTGAAAGAAAGTGAAATCTCCTTCCTGGCAGCAATTTTTTGCAGCTATGAAGAATATATAAAGCTATCAAGAACATAAGGGGGGCGTACAATCTCTGTTTTTATATGCCTACAATGGCAGATAACATCTCCTATCTTTTAGATAAAAGAATCACCTGTGTCCCATATTTTTTTTCTTCTCACTTCTCCTGCTTTTCTTCCTCAACCCATCTGCCTGGTTTATATTTCTCTTCTGCTGTCACTTTTCAAGTCTCACTTGAGTTGGTGTGTTGCAACATCTCTCTTATCTCTCTCACACCTTACCAGGTGCTGTTGGACCTCTCGTCCTCTCACCAACATAACCATGAATCTGTCCTTGACATTCATTGCATCTTCATTTTCTTTCCCTTCATATGTAAATAGACATCAAACATCAGTGAAATAAGCTAAAGTAATGGACTTATTTGTCAGAAACTCCCCTGCCACCACACAAACATCACCTTTTCATGCCAAGAACCTTGTTGACAGCTGCTCCTGCCCCTATTTTTATGACATTTACACCAATTTCTTTTTCTCATGATTGGCTTATAGCTTAAAGGATACTTTTGGGTTAAAACATCCCACACTACCTTATCTTAAATTGGCCTTCACACCTGCAATACCTTGGTGGTGAGGGCATTCCCTTTATTTTTGACTTCATTTACACACGAGGGACATCAGAATTGCCTAATCAGGTAAGTCCCTATCACATATTATTGGTTATTATGACGTGTTTACACAGTACACAGCGAAGTACAATAAGGACAGGTAAGAACATTAATAACAACTAATCTTTTTGTTAATCGCCAACAAGGAGACATTTTTAAGGGCACTAATGGCATTGAATAATTTCGCAAGTTGGAGGTCTTTACTCAGTGAGATTGCCTCGACCTTTACCTTGTTGACAAAGCTCTTTCCTTGGACGTAGTTCTTGGGGATTGCTTGCACAGATTTTTCACTGAACACCTGGTGTGGCCAACACGACAAAGCCACCTTTCTTGTATGCTTGTAGGAACTAAATGTTGTTCAACTATGCTTAATTAACACAGTATAATAAGTACGAACTAACTAGCCTAGCAAAAAGTAGGGACCTGTACTTTTGGCTATCTCGTTGCATGCCCGTACCCATGGCTACGTTGTGCTGTGATGTGCTAGGTGTGAGAAGTTGAGATGAGGAAAGGAAAGTTCAGCTACAGGCAGCGAGTTCCTCGCTGCTACGTCATTCATTCTTAGGCAGGGAAACTGACAAAACTGATGATGAGAAACTGATGCTCACCTTTGGTTCTTCTAGCACAGAGGCACTCGCATGCACCACCCGCATCTCTTCGTTCGGACCGTTGGCGTCCAGCAACTGCCAGGGATCCAAGTGGCTACTGGAATGCTCGACCGGCGACAAGGTGTCTGCAGCTTGTGGCGCATCTGCGTCTGTAGGCGGATTGTTCACGAAAATGTAAACAAATTACAAAGATGTGGAAAAAGTTGTTGGATCTATTTGCAATATTTATGGTCATACTTCAATATGTGAACTGCGATGTGACAGGTAAAAAAGTAGGCGAGTGCCTAAAATTATTTTTTCAGCTTTTATACGATTGTTGTGACAATGATGTCTCACGAATACTTTTCAAGGTTTCAAGAAGCAAGTACTCCCTGTCAATTATCCCACTCGCCCTGTGTAACAATTGCTCTGAATATTCTTATTTTCCATGAACAATAATAGACTCGAGTAACCTCTCGGAACATATCACTACACAGCAATCTTTAACGTGTTATTAAATGCAGCTTCTTATTGTGTCGTTTTTCCACAAGTACTTTCCTCTTTTTTGCTTAATTCTTTTTCCTACATTGTGCTTAGCAAAACTTATCAACACTTATTACTGTATTTGTACCACTCTTCAGAGATATTGTATAAGATTGCAGTATCTGCTCTTAGGATTGACTCATTAACATTATCCTGGCTTTGCAATTTCTTATCTAATCGGCAACAGTTTGTATCTGTGAATAACTTTAGCTCCTCCACATCTGTTGTAACATCAGGTGTACCCCAAGGTAGTGTGTTAGGCCCTCTTCTTTTCCCAATTTTTATCAATGATTTGCAGAGCAACATTTCCTCCTGCATATCACTTTTCAAGGATAATTGTGTAAATTACAGAACGATTAACTGTCATGATGAACATCTAACTTTGCAAAATGACCTTCACCTAGTTAATCAGTGGTACGACCATTGGCAAATGACACTTGACACATCTAAGTGCTGTGTTCTTTCCTTCACTCATATGAAATCATATCCCAAGTTTCCTTACAAAATCTGTTCGGTGGAAGTTCCTCGTGACTCTGCTTACAAATATCCTGGCGTTTATTGTTGTAGTAATCTTGCCTGGAGCTCTCACATCGAGAAGATATGCACTGAAGCTAACAGAACTTTAGGGTTTTTACATTGTCCTCTGCACCTTTCACCATCTACCATCCGCCAACAGGCCTCCCAAACTTTTGTACGCCTTCAACTTGAATATGCTTTATCGATCTCGTGTCCTCATCAACAATACCCAATAAATAAATTGGAATCCAACCAAAATCGTGCTGCCCACTTATTAACTTCTAATTACAGTCGTCAGTCTAGCATAACTTAAATTAAACGAGATGTTCCCCTTCCGGACTTGGATTCCCACCGCTCTGTTGCCCTTGTATGCCTCTTTCATAAATACTACTATAGTTACTAGTTACTACTATAACTCATGGTCCAGCCATTTGTCGCTTGAAATTTCTTCTCCCACATCTACTTGACTTCATAACCATCTGTTCCAGGTGCATTTTTGGCCACACACAGTCATCTAATAACCCTGCATTACCAGGTGCCATTGCACTATGGAATAGCCTTCCAAATAATATTGTTTCAATAAAAGATCCTGCCAAATTTCGTGAACTTTTGGAACTTGACATGTTCGCTCGACTATGTCGTACGACTTTGTATTGTATTCGCCTTTGTTTTGCATTGTATTCCCTTGACTTTGTATGTATCTTTCCCAATGTTTACCAGTGTTCCTTTCTTTCCAATGCACAAACTTATTTGTTTCTCCTACTATGTAGTTCCCTTTTATGCCTTAAATATTTGTCATTATTCTGTAACCCCCCCCCACCCCCAACCCATGCTCCTCCAAGCCTGTAGGGTAAACTGAATAAATAAATAAATATATCTATAAACAATTAAATAATTAAATAACAATAAGGCAAGTTGGCTGGCTTTACTACGCATGGAGCATGTAGTCGGTAAGGTCTATTAAAAGCAACGTTAGCTTACACTTGCAAATAAAATTTCTGGGGCATCACTACTGAAAAATTTTCACTTCTGAGTTTACATCTCGAAAATGAGAGAATGCAAATGGATGGTGAAACAATGCAAATTCTGTTTGAGTTGTGCAGTGGCGTACTAGGCACTGTGTTCTTGGACTGTAATGTACTATAGCCAGCATTTCATTGACAAAAAAAGAATAACATTGCTTTATAAGAAAATCAAGCACTGAAACCAGCGAGTTTTGTTAACTTTCTACAAACAATAACAACCAAGACATGCAAGAATATTTGGAAATCCATGTCACACTGATGCAGCAGTTTGCAAGAGAGATTCAATGAGGGAGGGACCCTTTGGCTTTTATTTTATTCGTTAACAATCAACGTTTTCCTTCTGAATAAACAAAAACAAACCTTGCAAAAATACCTACGAATTTTAAACTGATTTAGTGTTAAGAAGTCTTGTCCCTACAGAGGTGCTCGGTGTTAAAATGAAGCACCATTGTATTGGAATTGCTTTTTCAATTTCCAGAATGATTCTCACTGGTTATTGTTTTAACAATGCAATGAACTACTTTTGAGTTGTAACTACTTATACCACCTCTGTATGCAAGAATACATTCTGAATAGTGGAGAAGTGCATGCTACAATGAGACACCAGCAAAGGAGCTATTCGATGGTTCTTGAGAAAAAAAGGAGGAAAAAAAAAAAAAAAAACTTGTTCACATTTCATAAAGCTATGATGAGCTAGCTTAACAATACTGAGGCCTTGCACCCTGCACTTCGGACAGTAATTGGGCCATCTACTCGAAAGGCAGTACAAAGCCTTAAAGAGGCAATAAACCACTCGGAGCTCAAAGATGAGTGAGCCTTCGCCACTCTCCCCATAAGTGCTATCTTCTCCTTGCCACATACTTCTGTAAGAGATGTATGAACAGTATGCGAGTACCTAAAGTCCTGTGGGCAAATTTTTCTTGAAGCACGATCAACTTTAATTGGCTTGTCAGGACTGTGCACTTCTCAGCTATATGCTGTTGCCACCAAAGCATGCACAGTACCAAACACACTGCACAATGTGAACTTAGTCGACTGCGCACAACAAAAGTCAAGTGAGACGACGAGAAACATCGGGTGTGCGACTGTGCGGCAAACGTGTGCTAGCAGGTGGATCAGAAGTGATGTTTCTTGTATAAGGAGCAGTCGAGAGCATTTACCCTGGTGATCTATAATTTACGTTCAAGAAGAAGGTGGTGGCTGTGTGAGGACAGCATTGCTTGCACTGTCAAATAAAATGTTTTATCGTCTTTGTCAGCGGCTGCGTGTTACACATTCCCTACAAGTTGTGACGGGCATGTGCACTGGGTGTACCCCTGCCTGTCATTATAGGCTGTAATGTTTTTCTCAAGCCAAGGTCATTTGAAGCATAGCGTTCCTTCCACCCCGTTGCTTTCTGTTTTATTTTCTTTCCTGCTAAGCATTGGAAATCTATACTAATTTATCCTGGTGATGTAACGTAGAGGCACAACCACTGCTAGAGGGAACACGGGAGACCACAGCAGGGCTTTGCATGGCGCCACCACCGGCGCCCCGTGAAGCCCCTTGACATGCATCACACCATAGCGGACAGCTCACCGAGCTTTTCACCAATTGCTTTGAACGTGCCTGTGCCACGAGACTTCACAAGGCTCCGGTGCCTTCTGGGGAGCGATGCCACAGGTCCCCATGTTTCTGCTAGCAGTGGCCATGCCTGTACATGAATCTGTTGGTGTCATGTGTGAAGGGACCGAAAAATCTGTTCATCTTTAAAAAATTATTAACAGTTTAGGGGCCCATTAAAAGCTGCGAAGCAGTAAACAATACTGCCAAGTAAAATTCTATTCATCCACATGCACCTTTACACTGACATGTTATCTCATGCCCAAAAGGAAGGCTTATCAATCATAGATCTCTGCTACGTTAAAACATGGAGCGCAGCAATTTCAGTGCAGCAGAGATAGAAGGTGTCACTGTTCCTTCCTCTAAGAACATTTACGCTTTCTGTGCAGCATAGCTGCTGCAAGCATACTTTTAATTTATTTTGGACGAAACAGGCAGGTCAGGTGCGTTCTGCAGTAGAGCAGCCAATATGGCAAGTTGGTTCAGCATAGTAAAAGCTGAACACGCAAGCAGGCAGTGACACACTCAGAATTGTAGATGATGTAGAAATGCTTTTGTGTGTTGTCCGCATCCCTGGTTCTGCATTCAAATTTTCACAGGTACCTTACCTAAACATGATATAAAAATGTATTGAGAAATGCAAGTTACATACAATGTTTGAGCATGGACAGGTGAGGAGACGAGACGGAGAGCCGCCGTTAACATCTCCCATATCTACACAACACATTGTACAAAGAGCTGCCACATAAATACACAAACATACATTTTCGTAAAACATGATTGATACGTAAGTGAGGAGTCATGCTTCTTTTATGATTAGGTGTGTTCACTTGCGTCGCACAACAGCTCCTGCACATTGCCGTCATTGCTGTAAACTCTGATTACCATCAGCCACCTATTGCAGTGCAAATAAGAATAAGCATGTGGAACGAAATCAATTACATAACAATCTATTACCAGGACTTTTCATGGCTGTGGTATAAATTATGGTTATGACAAAAACACATAAGTGGAGACTGCAGGATGTAGATGACAACATGATGATGATAAAAACAATACTGGACATGGTAAGTGATCGCTTCAATGTTATAATATCGTTTTTGTCATGGTCTTGATTTTCGGAGGTTATCAGTAAAGCATCAGCACCAAAGTGTCATTGACTCACTGCAATGACATTAACATGACATAGAATGTGTACACTGCAGGGTGGACTCATAAGGCACAGGAGAAAAGGTAAGAACTATTTTTTTTTTAAAGTAACAGAGTGAAGAATCCTGCCTAGTTTTGCCTGGAAAGTTATATGCTCAGGTACCCACATCCAATCCCCTCGAATCCACCTATGACCTATCTTAGTAACTAACGTCTCTTTCTTAGTCGCTTTGAGGTTGTCTACATTCTAAACAAGCAGTTGGTGCGAATTATGAAGTGTCCATCACTTTCACCCCTAATTCATAGCGGCGCTCGTCCTGTCAGTTTGCAGCAATATTCTAAGGACGAGCTCCACTGCCTGGTGCTGGAATTGGGCACTTGTGCAGGTCATTTTGCAGTTTGCACTTGTTGTCAAATGTTGAACGCATACTACTGAAGAATTTTATGTATAGCAAAAAAAAAAAAAAAAATCTGTCTTTCTCAAAAGAAGGCTTGTTATTCATGTCTTTATTGAGAAAAAGGTGCAGCCCATACACTTAATACTTTTTCAATGAGTATGCTTATTGCTTCTTTAGTTTCATGTTCTATGTTTTTTTCTTTAAGTTTCTCATGTTTCATTTAGTTCCTCGGGGAACTAAACGAAAATTGGGCAACATTTTTGCATCTCTTTGAGTAAGGTTTAAAGGTAAAGTAGAGTCAGAGGGTTAAAGCCAAAAAGTTCAGACGAGAAAATGCCAAAGCATCAGCGTGTCCTATAACAAGCAACTAGTTGCCTTTTCGCAAGCATAAGCGTTCTTAATATCTATTTATAAGGACAGGCCCGTAGATTCCATTTGTCACAGTCCAGAATGCCTTGTTTTCCAAGTGTTTTCCTGAAACTAGACACATACGAAGGGCAGTAGAGCAGCACCAAATGAAATTTTCAGCATTCCTGTAGGCTCGTAGCAAGTCACATGCCATTACCTGAAAAACAAAGAAGGTACAGACATTAGGGATGACAAGCACGCTCAGCAGTTTCAAAATGTCTGGTCCATCCTATAAGTTTAATGACCACACTTTGCCAAGTTTTCTGTGTAAACAGCAGTGCACTTTACTATACAGAGGATTTTTTTTTAATGCACGTTCTTTCTGCCCAAAGACATGAGAAGGATACGGTTTAAAGGGCAGATTACAGAACGTTAACGCTCCCCAAATATTCACTTCTTAAAACAAAATGAAAGGAGGCCTCGTGATCTCGGACAACTCGTCACAAAGCAACCTATATGCACAAATTAAGAAGCTCTTCATACCTTAAAGGTAACAATTGGAGACGCCCGCATAGGTAGCATTTGGCCACAGATGTGAGAAAACTTCGAAAATTAGCGAACTACGCTAACGGCGACTTAACAGAATGCACGATCGCCATTTATGAGAATAGAACAACTTACTTACTAAAACCTCACTATCAAATCAAACCTCATTAAAGAGTTGTTTTTAGTCACAAGTGAACTGATGCCAACGCTCCCGTGCCGAGCTTTCATACGGACTAGAAATAAGATCTTGGTTGTCTCGTCACAGGGCTGGTTTCTTTATGAAAAAGCCACTTATGCATTTTTCCTAGTCGGCAAGCAGAATTGTATGTAAGGGAAAGTCACAGAACAAAAAGAAATAAAACACATATGAGACAGTTCACAGGGGTTCTTCAGCTGCCAGTCGCGTGCCGACAAATGCAGCAAGATAGTGTCAACACTTCGTTGACTTCAAGCTACTCGCAAGAAAAGTAAAAAAAAGCATTCATATTCATGACCAAAAGCAACTGCGACAAGTGGAAGGGATCACAGTATTCCTTGCAGCGATCAAACACCGAGCGCACAACAGCAGACCACACACATCCTTTCGATAATTTGCAGCGATTTGTCACCGGCAAGACAAAATTATGGGCACTACAGACGCGCTGATGTTGTCGTTACTGTCGAAAACATTGGAACAGGCAAGACAATGTCGATGAACGAAGAAAATTGCTCGGAATAAACCACATCACAGAGGCAAAACAACGCACGAGAGAAACTGCATGGGCGCAGCCATTAGGACGCGTGATGCGACAAGCGATGTGTCTGGCCAAATTTGAGTGAGGAATGTATGTGGGATGCGGTCTGTTATGTTGCTTCAGTTTCGGAATGCTGAATCTGGAGGGCGTTAGCGCGCGATCTGCGATGTTTGTAGCGCAGGATAAACGCAACACGCACTCGCGCACACAAAAGACAAAAAAAAAAAGAAATGGGAAAGGAATTATTGCGTCTTTTCTATTTTTACCGTTGCGTTCACCATGCGCTCGCAGCCCCGCGGTTTTGGTTTGCAGTTTCAGTGCAAGAAAAAATAAATGAAGCGACCAAATAAATATATAAGATGCTGAAAACTCAAATAGCCAAAGGCACATTTTATATCTACACATAATTGCATCACTTCGCTTTATTGTTATGTAGTTTGAAAAGATAGAACCACATATGCAAAAGCTATTGATTTTTTTTTTTTTTTTTTTTGCTATGAGCGTCATGGCAACTGCAACGCTTTGTGAGCTGTGAAGTTGTGTCATGCTATGTGTGCGTGGTGAGCGAGCAGGTAGACAAACTCACTTCCCTGCTACTGTCGCTTGGCAATACCTTCAAAGGTAAGCATGGACGAGCGCACGAGTCGGCTCATTATGCCTACGTCCGCTGCTTTCTTTGTTCATGTTTGAACGGCACCTTGTACACACGAAGAAGAAAAGGGGCGGGGGAAGAGGAGGACCTTGCTTTTGGGCTGGCGGCCTCGCTCCATTCAGTGCTTTAGTGTCGAGCACTCTAAATAGAATGCTCCCGCCTTTAACAATATGTCATATGTGCGTAACTTTGCATCCGTTATCGACATTGTAATAACACTAATACGGTAGATTACACAGGTAGTGTGTCTGCCTTAATTTTTTCTGCTGTTTTAGGATAGCAATTACGAACGGCAACACTGAGCATACAAGTTGGCGGCAGTTGGCGGCGCCACGCTAGGGTGGCCACGCTCCCCATCCTAAATTCACGTAGCCTTTTTTTGTTTTTTTTGTTTTTTTCCCCTTTTTTTCTTCCCCCCTTTTTAATATGTCTTTTCTTTTAGTTTATCACTGTACAGGGACCCTCCTAAAAAAAAAGGGAAAAAAATCTCTATTATGTATGGCCACACATGTGCAGGTCATAAATACCAGGTTCTCTAGTTGAGTGCCATCCGTGCGGTATAACCGAGCTCAGATTGGTCCACCTTGACTGATCAAAATAGGTTAATTTATCCCACTGTAGGTTAAATGAGGCGTACAACTCCTGTGCGGGCGGTAGAGTATCCGCCTCGCGTGCAAGAGGACCGTGGTTCGAATACCGGTGCCGCGCGATTCTCCACCGGAAAAAAAAACCGTGTGTTGAGAAAATTGCACAAACAGGCCTGGAGTGCGGCCTGATCCCGGTGACCAGAACCGGTAACGCACTCTCTCACCAGAGCAGGATTGGCCACCCTGGTGCAGTACTTGGCCACAACCTCCTATATGAACACAACAATCAAACCCCGGACCTCAGTCCCCAGCAGCCGCGAAGCAACTGACCACGGCGGCGGTCAGATCTGTGACGCAGCAGAGGGTGCTAAGAATACCTGGCTCCGGACAGGCCACCATTGGAATCTGAACCTGGCAACGTTTAACGTTAGAACGTTATCTAGTGAGGCGAGTCTAGCAGTGTTATTGGAGGAATTAGAGGGTAGTAAATGGGATATAATAGGGCTCAGTGAGGTTAGGAGGACAAAAGAAGCATATACAGTGCTAAAAAGCGGGCACGTACTGTGCTATCGGGGCTTAGCGGAGAGTCGGATATGAGTCGGATTCCTGATTAATAAGGATATAGCTGGTAACATACAGGAATTCTATAGCATTAACGAGAGGGTGGCAGGTCTTGTTGTGAAACTTAATAAGAGGTACAAATTGAAGCTAGTACAGGCCTACGCCCCTACATCCAGTCATGATGACCAGGAAGTCGAAAGCTTCTATGAAGACGTGGAATCGGCGCTGCGTAAAGTCAAAACAAAATACACTATACTGATGGGCGACTTCAATGCCAGGGTAGGCAAGAAGCAGGCTGGAGACAACTCAGTGGGGGAATATGGCATAGGCTCTAGGAATAGCAGGGGAGAGTTATTAGTAAAGTTGGCAGAACAGAATAATATGCGGATGATGAATACCTTTTTCCGCAAGCGGATTAGACGAAAGTGGACGTGGAGGAGCCCGAATGGTGAGACTAGAAATGAAATTGACTTCATACTCTGCGCGAACCCTGGCATCATGCAAGATGTAGACATTCTCGGCAAGGTGCGCTGCAGGGACCATAGGATGGCAAGAACTCGAATTAGCCTGAACTTGATGAGGGAACGGAAGAAACTGGTACATAAGAAGCCAACAACTGAGTTAGCGGCAAGAGGGAAACTAGAGGAATTGCGGATCAAGCTACAGAACAGGTATTCGGCTTTAACTCATGAAGAGGACCTTAGTGTTGAAGCAATGAACGATAATCTTATGGGTATCATTAAGGAGTGCGCAGTAGAAGTCGGTGGTAACGCCGTTAGACAGGAAACCAGTAAGCTATCGCAGGAGACGAAAGATCTGATCAAGAAACGCCAATGTATGAAAGCCTCTAACCCTACAGCTAGAATAGAACTGGCAGAACTTTCGAAGTTAATCAACAAGCGTAAGACAGCTGACATAAGGAAGTATAATATGGATAGAATTGAACATGCTCTCAGGAACGGAGGGAGCCTAAAAGCAGTGAAGAATAAACTAGGAATAGGCAAGAATCAGATGTATGCGTTAAGAGACAAAGCCGGCAATATCGTTACTAATATGGATGGATGAGATAGTTCAAGTGGCTGAGGAGTTCTATAGAGATTTATACAGTACCAGTAACACCCACGACGATAATGTGAGCGAGAATAGTCTAGAGGAACTTGAAATCCCACAAGTAACGCCGGAAGAAGTAAAGAACGCCTTGGGAGCTATGCAAAGGGGGAAGGCAGCTGGGGAGGATCAGGTAACAGCAGATTTGTTGAAGGATGGTGGGAACATTGTCCTATAAAGACTGGTCACCCTATATACACAATGCCTCATGACCTCGAACATACCGGAATCTTGGAAGAACGCTAACATAATCCTCATCCATAAGAAAGGGGACACCAAAGACATGAAAAATTATAGACCGATCAGCTTACTGTCCGTTGCCTACAAAGTATTTACTAAGGTAATCTCAAATAGAACCAGGAACACCTTAGACTTCTGTCAACCAAAGGACCAGGCAGGATTCCGTAAAGGCTACTCAACAATTGACCACATTCACACTATCAATCAGGTGATAGAGAAATGTGCAGAATATAACCAACCCTTATATATAGCCTTCATTGATTACGAAAAAGCGTTTGATTCAGTCGAAACCTCAGCAGTCATGGAGGCATTACGGAATCAGGGTGTAGATGAGCCATATGTAAAAATACTGGAAGATATCTATAGTGGCTCCACAGCCACCGTAGTCCTTTAGAAGAGTTAAGTCCTCCATAAAGAAAGCAACAAAATCCCAATAAAGAAAGGCGTCAGACAGGGAGATACGATCTCTCCAATGCTATTCACAGCCTGTTTACAGGAGGTATTCAGAGACCTGGACTGGCAAGAATTGGGGATAAAAGTTGATGGAGAATACCTTAGCAACTTGAGATCCGCTGATGATATTGCCTTGCTTAGTAACTCAGGAGACCAACTGCAATGCATGCTCACTGACCTGGAGAGGCAAAGCAGAAAGGTGGGTCTGAAAATTAATGTGCAGAAAACTAAAGTAATGTTTAACAGTCTCGGAAAAGAACAGCAGTTTACGATAGGTAGCGAGGCACTGGAAGTGGTAATGGAATACATATACTTGGGGCAGGTAGTGACCACGGATCCGGATCATGAGACTGAAATAACCAGAAGAATAAGAATGGGCTGGGGGGCGTTTGGCAGGCATTCTCAAATCATGAACAGCAGGTTGCTATTATCCCTCAAGAGAAAAGTGTATAACAGCTGTGTCTTACCAGTACTCACGTATGGGGCAGAAACCTGGAGGCTTACGAAAAGGGTTCTACTTAAATTGAGCACGACGCAACGAGCTATGGAAAGAAGAATGATGGGTGTAACTTTAAGGGATAAGAAAAGAGCAGATTGGGTGAGGGAACAAACGCGGGTAAATTACATCTTAGTTGAAATCAAGCAAAAGAAATGGGCATGGGCTGGACATGTAATGAGGAGGGAAGATAACCGATGGTCATTAAGGGTTACGGACTGGATTCCAAGGGAAGGGAAGCGTAGCAGGGGGCGGCAGAAAGTTAGGTGGGCGGATGAGATTAAGAAGTTTGCAGGAACAATATGGCCACAATTAGTACATGACCGGGTTAGTTGGAGAAGTATGGGGGAGGCCTTTACCCTGCAGTGGGCGTAACCAGGCTGATGATGATGATGATGATGACCCCAACTAGATGTTCATTTGAGGGATCGCCAACCGTTTGTGCGCAGGCGCGAGTAAGAGCGGGCGCGAGAGAGAAAATAGAGGTCCGCACGCCAAGTTGTGGCAACTGGTTGCTCGGCGTTACGTTACGGGTAACGAACTACCCAGACGGACGACGTTTCCACGCAGACGTGGTTTCCTTGTGTTCCTTGGAAATTGCTCGGCAGCAAAGAAAATCTCGCCCTTATCCGGATACGAAGCTCATCGGAAGCCTATGGGGACCTGTGGACTCTGGTGAGGACCCTTCTTTGCCTTGTCCTACGGATCCTGCTCGTCTGATAGACTCAAAACAAGCACGGCTGGCGCTTAGGCTTAGTGCGGCCGAGCCGCCGCGCTCGCCCGACGAAGAAGAAGTGTTTGTGCCAGATGTGAGCTCCTCATCTGTACCTTCCACTGGACTGCTGCGCGTGACAACATCCATGCCAACTATGCAGCCGAAGTGTGCAACCGATAGCTCGAATACCCAAGATGCCACACCGAAGGACGGTCCTCTTCGTGATGTGCATGTGAACCTATCCGCAGTCGTGCCGACGGACACTGGTGACCCTATGGACGTGCAGCCATTTGGCGGTTCGACGAATGCAGCCAAGCGAGGTCCCCCTATCAACGTGCTTCAACAAGACGCCATTGCATCGCAGCAACCGGCAAAAAAGGTAAGGGCCACCCCAGACAATTCCTCCACGGCCTCCCCTACGCCCGCTCCCCTCAGTCTTACCCAACGCCCACCCCTTCTCAATCATATCGAGTTCATATACGGCCCCTTTCATGCTACGACATAACTTCAGTAGCCACAAAATATGTCCAAAGGGTCATCGACCAATCTCTTGAAACCACCGGATACAAAGGGTTCGCAGCATACAAATCTACCAACTCGATCACTGTGCACTTGGCATCTCTCAGTGATGTGCAGAAAATGTGCACTTTAACATCTATCCCGCTGTCAGAAGGTCAACACCTGCCTGTGCAGTGCTACTTTGCATCGGGCCCTAATATACAGAGGTGTGTTGTCTATGGCATTGACCCAGAAGACACCCCTGAGATAATATGTCGTGAATTGACCTCCACGACACACATGGTGCTCGCAGCTAGATTCATGGGCAAAAACCGTACATGCTTAGTGACGGTACAGGGCCCTCAATGTATCCCAGAACGGTTTTATTACTATGGTTGCATATTGCGACCTAAACCCTACCTCCCTCGAGCAATATTCTGCTACCGCTGCTTTCAACGTGGACACATGCAGGCATTTTGCCCACAGCGTACTATTGATCCAGAAAAGCTCACACCAGAAGGCCAACCACGATATCGATGTGGCTTATGTAAATCTGATGAGCACGATATGACAAGCACAAATTGTCCGACTAAACAGAAGGCCACAATGCGGATACGAAAGGCTGTACCAAAAACGACTATAGTAACAACACACAATCGTTATGAGGTTCTTGCAGAAGAGCCAGAGATGCTCTTGGCAGAAGAGGAAAAAGCCCCAGAAACACAACTGTATTCTTCTGTTCTTAAACGTGGCAAGCAGTCGCAGACAAAGAAACAGAAATTACCGGAACCTCTGCATCAGTCAGATGATGACCATGATGACATTGACGCTCGGATAGACGCACTGGCCAGAGAGATTGAGCGACTACGCAAACATAAAGAATTGGTAATTCTGCGTCGTCAGAAAATAGGACCGACACGTGACGCATCAACCACTGCAAATGCCACCGTTACGCCTGGATCCCGTCCGGCACCACAGGTCAACCAAGCTGTTTGGACAGCAGTTTTAGATCAACTTGCTCAACTAACGTTGCTCATTCAGAATTGCCTGCATCATGGCTAATTCTCTGCAGCAGCTGTCACAGGATGGAATTCTACAGTGGAATTGTCGGGGCCTAAACTCCAAGTTAGGAGAAATTAAAACCAAGCTTCAATACAATAAGCTACATGTATGGGCACTGCTTATTCAAGAGCATAATAAGCTATGCTCCCTATCCAATTTCAATGGGTATCATAACCCATCTATTAGAGATAGACGTGCTACTACAATGGCTTCAGCTCCGGGAAAAGCTGCAGTTTATATATCATCGCATATTGCTCACACAGTGATTGACCTGGAGCCATGGTGTAGTGGTAATCAAGAAGTTGTCGGGGTCCTAACACGACCAGTGAAGACTCCTGTCATTCTAGTGTCATTCTACGCCAGACCGCAGCGCACACGTTTGAACTTGGGGTGGATAGCCCATCTCCGGTCTACGTACCCGGGAATTCCTATTCTCGTGGGTGGAGACTTCAATGCCCCACATACAGAATGGGGGTACAAGTACAACTCCCGAAGAGGATACCAAGTTAAAAACATCATGAGCGATGCCACTTTTACACTGCTGAACCATCACGCTGTGGCTACCTGTGCTGTACCCGCAGTATCTAGAACACACGCTCCAGACCTCACGTGGTGGTTGGGTCCTGGAATGCCGCAGTGGCGGGTGGAACCAGACACATGGGGCAGTGATCATATGCCAATAATGATTGGTTTGCACAGAACGTGCATAAAGAAAATTCGACGACGAGTAACAGTCACGCATTGGGATAAGTTTCGGGAATCATCGATTGATGAAGTACCCTCAGAGCCCTCAGAAATTCTTCCCGCTTTGCAAGAACTGCTACGGAGGAACACCACTGTGACCACAGTTGACGAGGAACAACCTCAACCGGACCTCACCCTTTTGCAACTTTGGGCAAAGCGACGTCAGGCAGAATTGTATGCGTCGAGGAATCCCGATGCACCAGGTAGCCGTGCACGTGCTAACCATATAGCGGCGAAGGCGCGTCAGCACGAAAAGCAACTTTCTCGACGACGATGGTATGAGTGGTGCGAGAATCTTGGATCGGGCATTGGAAACAGAGCACTTTGGCGTACGTTCCGGTCAATGGAACGCGGTCATAAGCAACCTGACCCTGCAGCGAGCGTTAGGTTAGCGATGCAGAGTTCGCCACATCAATTTGCAGAACACGCTGCTAGAGCGTTTTTCCCGAAATACGATCAAGCGTCACCTATAAACTGCCCCGATATTGATGAGTCTGCCACAACCTCCAAATCCGAAATATCCAGCCCTTTCAGCATGGCCGAACTAATAGCGGCGATTGAAACTTCGAAGCAACGAACAACACCTGGTCCCGATGGTATTCCTTATGAGGTTTTCAAGAACATGGAAGGAGCAGCTCTCGACGCACTTCTTCAGGCTATTAATAAAGTATGGGAGACTGGAAACGTTCCACCTGATTGGAAGCATTCACTTGTTGTCGCGATTCCGAAACCAGGAAAGTCTCCAAATAGCCTGCAGTCTTTACGCCCAATTTCACTAACCTCAACTGTCTGCAAACTCGCTGAAAAGATGCTGGCCACACGAGTTTCCTGGTGGCTTGAACGCCACGATAAATATCATCCTGCTCAAATTGGATTCCGTTCTTACTTGGGAACTGAAGACGGCCTTTCTATGTTATCAGACGATGTTTTACAGGTTTCTCCACACAGTCATGCTGTGCGCACGGTAGTAGCAACAGACATAACGAAAGCTTATGACAATATCGACCATGAAATCATTATATCTAACCTCATCGACCTGGGACTTCCACCGCGGGTGATAAGATTCATCTACTCATTCCTTCAGAATCGCACATTTGCGATTAGAGTAGATGGAAGGCAAGAAGGATATTTCACATCGAACAGAGGAGTCCCACAAGGTTCGGTTCTGGCTCCTCTTCTCTTCAACGTTGCTTTAATACCTCTAGCCTGGCAACTACATCGGATTCCGGATGTGAGGTTCTTAATCTATGCGGATGACGTCACTTTGTGGTCCGTGCATTAAGATATATCTAGACAAACTCAACAGCTTCAAGAAGCCCTTGATGTGCTGAACAACTACGCTCGGAAAGCAGGATTGGACATTTCCGCCCTAAAATCAAGCTATGTTGTGGTGGCCAACAAGAAAGGACGCACAAGAATCACGCAGCACCCCTTCACATTTAGACTCGGCGCAGTGACAATCCCTGAGGCTTCTGAGGTCCGTATACTAGGTCTCGATATTCACCAATCCGGCAGTGGTGCCCACTGGCTCCGTAAAACCAGACAGAGTTCGACAAAAACACTTCACCTTATTCGTCGCATTGCAGCAAAAGCAGCTGGAGCTCGTACTGACGTAGCTCGACGGTTGGTGCGTGCAGTCTTGCAGCCACGAATTTTATATCAAGCACAATTTCAACGGCTGACTTTGGCACAGCTGGCACAGTTGGAGACGATTAATCGCGATGCTATGCGCACAATCACAGCACTGCCCCGCATCACTCCGATACCAACCTTACAGGAACATGCCCAGCTCAACACAATTGCAGAGCTAATTTTGCAACGTGAAAAAGCACGTGAAATAAAAAAGCAACTTATTCCGGCTGTCGCTGCGTTGCATGCTCATTTTCACCGCGGCTCTCGGATTGACAATCAGCCCTGTCCAATGCCTCCCTGGGAATTCACCAGCTTCACAACTAATAAGACAACGAAGTTACGACGCAGCGATACAACAGGTATTATTGACGAACACAACAACGTCGATGCATCATGCGTTAACACCTGCAAAGTCTATACGGATGCTGCCATTCTCCCGGACGGCGGAAGGACATCATTCCTGAGTACTACGCATAATTTCATCAGCGGCCACCACCGCTATTTATCTACGGAAGCCAGCGCTCTAGTAATGGAACTTCAAGCCATCCATGACGCTGTGCAAGATGCGACATCTAAGCTGCCTACCATCAAGTAACTAGATATCTTCACTGACTCTTTAGCGGCTATTCAGGAACTCAAGAAGGTTGATAAGGCGATGGAAATCTGCGAGAGAATACACACTATGAATAGTAAGACAGCTACTTGCGTCAAGGTACACTGGATTCAAGGCCATTCAGCAAACCCTCACAACATTGCTGCTGACCAGCAGGCACACTGCCCTCCTAATCCTGATCCTCCACCTATTCCCCTCCCACCCCAACCCCGTAACTCGCTGCGAGCCCGTAAAAATGTTCTCCGGCAGGACACACGCGCTCTTATCCCACCGTGTGTCTGCTCCCTCCCCCTTCATCTTACTAGGGCGGAGGAAGTTGTGCTTAGGAGGCTTCGGGCCGGGGTGGCCCTTACACCGGCTGTTGTCTCAAGGTGGAACTGGTCGCATTTACCATTGGGTGCTACGTGTCCATACTGCTCCATTCCTGTGGTGGAATCAGATGCATACCACCTAATATGGACATGTACGGGTTTACAATCGGAACGCTCGCGTCTCCTACTGCAAGCCGGCCTCCGCTACAGTGTGACAACCAGCTATGACCGCTGGATACATGACAACAGATTCCACAAAACACTGCTTCAATTCATACACAACACAGGCCTCACAGCACACATATAATACACATATACGCTCCAAGAATTATGCCTTAAGGGCAAGCCTCTATCGCAATAAAAAAAAAAAAAACAAACTACCCAGACGAGCTCTACACACTCGTGATGTTTACAATATAAGAACATTTTCCCCCGGTTGCGCGAGGAGCACGTTTCATTTTGTGACAGTTACGTACTGAAGTGTTCTAGGCTCCTATCCCTGGATGTGCGATACCCTCATTTGTCTAATTTGTTTTACTGTGCTATAACTGTCTTTACAGCTTCTGCTATCTGTGCATCATTGACAACGATTAGCAGCAAGTGCTGATTGCTGCTGGTTGGCTTAGTGCAGGATCTGGTATGTATATCCATTTGCTCAAGGCTTGCTGTTGCTTCCAATACTTGAGCTGCTCCAGTAAAGGAATCATGATTTAAAGGTCGCTTGAGTGATGCGTGCCACCCTATGACTGTTATGCTATGCAGGTGGCAAGGCATCTTCAAGTTTAGGCCTGTAAGGCTGGTCAGTTATCAGTTGGGCGTTCCTACAATGCATTACACGTCCATATAAAATTGTCTAGGCCAAAACACTTATAGTATTGTATTGCACTTGATGCCTGATGCCATCACAAAATACAAAGTAGAAGAATCCAGAAAATTTGTTTCCAGCTGTCCAGAGAGAAGAAATCATAAAAAATACTCGTGTTGCGAACTATGACTTATCGTCCTCAGCTGTGAGCAATTTCCCTGTGGGACTACTGTTGCTTTCCAACGTATCTTGTGTCAGGTGCACTATCACTTGCCAGTTGCATCCTCAATGTCCGACTAATTCTCGTAATACTGTGTCTTTGTGTACAATGCATTTGCTGCGCCACAAGTGATGCCTGTTAATGATGGCGAAATTGTTACTATAGATTAGGTCTCAAATGCAGAAGAGCTGCTGCTGTTAATTGCCAGGAAGTTTAACAAGCTGCTTTTTTAAAATTTTGCTCAAGGAGTAACAGACAGGAATGCTGCTGCCAAGCTACTTGAAAGAAAACCCCTGTCACAAGAAGTTCTTAAGATATCGTCCAAATTTCTGCAAGGAAATGACTGTCGCAATCATGCCGTGCATCCCTAAAGTACAATTTGTGAGTGGCGGAACCAAAGCCTGCTGACCGCAGTAATCTCCCTGCTCGACCTTTGCCTCCTCCTTTCCCTACTTCCTTCACAGTTGTATCGATGAAGTGCAATACTTTAAACAGCTGAAGCAGCGTGCATTGATCATGTTCTGCAGCAAAGGTGATGTGGATGAGTTGATGAACACCACCAAGCTGGATGTCTGTCGGATGCAGTCATCGGACAGTGGTGTGGAGACTGTCGACGAATCATGTAGTCATTACTGTTGAAGAGCAACGAGCTGGGAGGCTTGAGGAGACAGCTACTTGAGCATCGTGTCAACACTTCTGTCGTGCTCGGCTTCATTGCGCATAAAGACGAGAATTAGTCGACAACTCCTGTTAGTCCTGTGAGACGACTCCTGTTAGTTTGCTCAGGATTTCGGGCATGTGCTTTTCCGAAGTATTTCAGGTGCTGCCATTATGCCGATCAAATGGGAGAATCGTGAAGTGCAAGCGCCCAGTTGATGTTATGAAGGCCATCAGCTCTTGGTTTGTCAGGGAGAGAGGGATTTGGTGGAAGCCTGAATATGCATCTAGTCTTGAAACAACTGTTGCATCACCTAGCTGTTAGCTCACCCTTTTCTGTCCCCAGTGCATCCACCCTGTACATACTTTCAGCGTTTTCCATTTACATAATAAACTTTCTTCGTTCTTGAATGAAATATGCCTTGTTTAGTTCTTTTTCAGGTTTTTCCCATTAATTCATAGCATCGCCTTGGCACAAAATAACATAATACTGAAATGCATTCGACACGTGGAAGCTGCCTGCTGTCTTTATGTCCCACTTATATTCAGCCAAACAGAAAGGTTTCTAATCTATATGATTAAAAAAATATAATTGCTAAGGTGTACCTTCAGACTCTTATTGGCAACAGTGAGTTTAGGAGCCTGCCTGCCCTGAGCTGCAGCCACCATGATTGCGGCAACCACTACTTCAGAGCACCTCAGCAATGCTAAAGCTGATCGAAAAAAAAAGAACCGGCAGAAATTTTTAGCATAACTCTCTTCATCATGCATTTTTTTAGCACCAACTAATTATGACAAACTTTTAACTCTTTGAAAATCAGCCAAGTAAACTTAATGCTAAAAATTTCAAGACTCATTGCAAGACATTGTCAAAAGACAGCCGAATCCTTATAAAAAAGATAAGAACAAATTACATCAATGGAAACCATAAACCAGCTGTCATGTCCTAATAACACGCAAAAATGAAAGTAGGCATGTCATTTCATTCACATTAGAATACAGCCAAACCCAGTTATATTAAATTGCCACAAAAATTCTATTGTTATAACCGATACTTGTTATAACCAGGTTGCGTAAAAAAAATCAGAACATAGATATGGCAGAGCTGTTGTGAGAAAATTATAATGGCGGGTAGGCCAGTGCACCTCCCCGCCACCTTCCTTCATCCAGCTGCTGATTGTGTTCCCTCATTTAACTGCTTCCTGGGTGCTCAGATCGCGTGTAACAAGCCGTGGCTGCCGGCATTAAAGAATGGCACTGCTATAGCAACTGCAAAGAGGAGTCATGGGTGACAAGCGATATGCGAGGTCTGCCGTGGCATCGCTTTGGTGGCCCCAAAAAGGGCCTTTTAAAGAATGCGAGAACGTTGCCGCAACAGCCTGTCAGCTTAAGAAATCAAGAAGGAACGCTGAGGCGACATTGCAGCAAGCATCTCGCCACATACTTCTCACTGGCTTGCATGAGGAAACGCTATGTTCATCAGTCTTGCAGGCTTTATATGAAGCTTGCGGACATCCTTCTCCAAGGCATCCAGGTGCTCCACGTAGTGGAGCGTCTTTGGGCAAGCTGTGTAATGTGTAGGGCCGGTAACCGACGCCCTATCGGGGTTATTGAATTGGTATCAGTGGAACTGATGTGCAATCGTAGACAGCAGACAGGTAGTGTGAGAAAATAGAAAATTTGCAAGCACAGGATGGTATCAGCTGGCACAAGACATGGGGTGATTGGAGATCCTACAGTCAGCATTAAATAGGCTGATTGTGATGACCTCAGGATGTTGCAATCACTTTTCATTAGTTGGACTACACCAATAGCTTTAAAATGTGCGAAATAAAAAAGTGTCTGAGATATGTTTTGCTGTCGTAAGCCTTCCACAAAAAAGAGGTTGCCCTGCTTTCGATTATTCAATGTGGATTGTCCTATTGTAGCCCTTTAGGAATTCTCAGCCAAAAGGGTTATTTTGTGTTCCTTGGCTGTGCGTCGCAAAGTGCCCCTTCATTTCTATTGTTGTATCTACCCCGGGGTCTTGATGCTGTAACAGGACTGTAATAGTCCCAATTGTTTTTTGCAGGCCTCACAAATGCGATGAGCCTACTTGAAAGCATCGCTGCCAAAACAGGGTGCCACAGCCCTTTCAAGGTCGTCGGTCAGGTCGGGGTTGGCATGCATTGCAGCTTGCCTCTGGCTGACAAGTCCGTCGGGTGCTCATTTAAAGCAAGGAGCGTGTCTAGGAGCGTGCAGACTACGGAGGCTGTGGATCAGTTAGGCTGCACCTCAGGTAGGCAGTGACCTGCACTTCTCTTACATTTGCGTACATGTGTGAGTGTTGTAAATGGCCAAGTCTACCTAGCTTGGTATGACTTGCTCAAGGGTGTATGACGCTACTGCCAATAAGAAATTAGCATGTTTGTGATTCTAGTCTGCATACTGATCAGGGCAAAATCTTCCGGTGTAAAGTGACGGCTGCAAACGCGCAAACCCTGGCGCAAATCGGACAGCGGCAGTTCGATGCGCAGCAGCCAGTTCGCTCGTCTGCTGCCTTGCAGATGGACACAAGGTTGCAGCTTGACATATTGCCAGTCGCTACGTTTGCAATCCACAACGCGTCAAAGTCGAATCATAGTGCTCGCGAAAAGACTGAGACCGACTCTGACCGCGGGGTACAAAATGGAGTACGTCGTAGCATTCTCTTTTGTTACTTTCTTTTTATAGAAACAAATTACCTACATTCCAACTATTACGAACATCATTTGTTCGCCATAAAGGTGGAACAATTATCGATGACACGCCCTGGACAGCCAATCGGATAGCTCGCTCTAATGACGTCATATGGGTGGTTTACGTCAATGACGTCTTAGTTTAAATCAAGAAAAAGAAATGGGCATGGGCAGGACCTGACTGGACTGGATTCCAAGAGAAGGGAGCGTAGCAGGGGGCGGCAGAAAGTTAGGTGGGCGGATGAGATTATGAAGTTTGCAGGAACAACCTGGCCACAATTACTAGTTGGAGGAGTATGGGAGAGGCCTTTGCCCTGCAGTGGGCGTAGCCAGGCTGATGATGATGACGTCATTGGGTAGGGGCGGCTGAAAATTCCGCCGAGCAGTGTGCTGCGATCGGCAGTGATGGACATTTTTAAAACCTTGTAACAAATTACACGGTTTACGCGGAGCACTTAGATGAGTCAATTAATGATCAGAAGGACCTACTCTGACGAATCAGTACGTTTGTACAAAATCGTCAAAATCGTTTCAGGGTCTCTTTAATCCAGAGCCCTCTTGTCCTGGTGTTGTCACCCTTGCATTGCTCAACCTTATCGCTGAGCAATGTAAAGGCTACAACCACCATCGTCTGTGCGCACCATTGATGGCTTAAATGAAGGTGTCAATAAATGAGCTTGAATCAGTCAACATCTCTAATTGATATCGCAGAGTCATTAATGATCACTACTGATAAGCTCCGTTTGGTGTTCTTGTACTTTATGCATTATAGCTTCATCGATGCCAGATGAAAACTCTCTTAAACAACAATTCAATTATAATAACTAGGAGATGCTAGGATGCAGTCACTAGTGATCAAATCACATATTTCTGTATGACAGTGATAGCCATCATTCGTGCACATCATCATTGCTGTCTATGAAAATGTAATTAAATGATCATTTTTTCTGCTGTCGTTGGTAAATGATAATGTAAAATGATTAGTCACTACAAGTGATAAGCTCCATTAGGTGTTTACATGTTTTCATATAGCATAAAGTCATGGGTATCAGATTAAAATGAGTCACATGGCAATTCAAATTGAATAAGTAAGAGATGCTTGGAACTGGTGGTAACAAATCACATTGTTTGGTTTGACAGTGGTAGCCATCAATTGTGCACCTAGTCGCTTATATCTCTCAAAATATCATTGAAGAAGCATTTTTTTGTTAGCATTGCTACTTGACAATGAAGAGCGAAGAACCTTCTTACCGTGATAGCATTTACTTGTAAGTGCTGCCAAGTAGAACAAAGTGTCATATGCCAGCAATTAATTGAAGAAGATAAGGAATATCAGCGAGTCATTAGTGATACATGGTGATTTTTGTTGTCGGCATTTGATATCCTTCACTATAAGGGTGTCACGTGAACAGTCGTTAGCCGGGTTATTAAAGGGCCCCTCAGCAGGCTCCATAGCAAATATTGGTTATACGGTGGAAGTTATGTGTCCTCTAGGGAGCGTTCTGCCACAAAAAGTTTTCAGATCGGCTCATTAACAGCCGAGATAAAAATATTTCAGTGCCGTCAACTCACGATTTCAGGAGGCGAGCTTCATTGCAAACATAGAAGCTCTCTCCACTTGCCCCGTCTAGCCTCTGCAGGCAAAATTCCTTCTCTGCGTTCTTCCATACTGTAGCTCGAGGATCATTTGGCACATAGTGCATGGGCCCCACCTTCATTTTTTTTTCTTCTCACTTTTTAGCGGTGCAGCGCACTTCCGCTGACGGGGTCGTGCGCGAGCTGTTCCGATTGTCTCATTTGGCGCAGCGCACGATTTTGTGCGCTGTGCATGAGAATACCTGACGAGAGGTATAAGTGAGTGCTACATGAATACTAAACGAGACACAAGCGGATCACAGAGCATAATCACGCACTGGGACATATCAGAAAATGACATTGCTTCGGTGTCTGCGCATGCGACTGCATGACGTTGGAACAAGCAGATGAAATAGAAGTACATACATCGCTGTTACAGTGCGGAGTAAAACATAAACACGTAAACGTTTGGTTTCTGTGTTTTATTATTTGATGAAGCTTTAATCCGTCTATTCAAGCAACATATTACACAAATAACAGATGTTGCCTTGGGTAAGTTTTTTTTTGAAAAATGAAATGTTTATTTTTTTCCAGATTATATACATAAGTAACAATCACTTGTTGGACCTGTAGCCGAAGGCTAGTTGAAGGTCCGATAAAAAATATAAAGGAAATCCTAGCACAGCAAGAATAAAAAAAGAGCAACGGTAATTGTATATGCAAAGTTGTTCATTGTTAATTAAAAATTAAATTAAATTATGGGGTTTTACGTGCCAAAACCACTTTCTGATTATGAGGCACGCCGTAGTGGAGGACTCCGGAAATTTCGACCACCTGAGGTTCTTTAACGTGCACCTAAATCTAAGTACACGGGTGTTTTCGCATTTCGCCCCCATCGAAATGCGGCCGCCGTGGCCGGGATCCGATCCCGCGACCTCGTGCTCAGCAGCCCAACACCATAGCCACTGAGCAACCACGACGGGTGATTGTTAATTCACAAATCAACTAAAAGTAAGTGAATACATGAGAGTACAAAAGAACAGTGTAAAGGGCACAGTTCCAATACAGGAGAATACATATCTCAATGTAAGGACGTGTACTATGATGTCAATTTCTTTTACGTCTTTTGCGAGCGGCAGCGCAAAGGTCAATTCGCTCGCTGCTGTGGCTCCTTGCTTACACCTCCAGCGTTTTGACAGCGAGTTTCAGCGGTCATCGAGTGAGATGTGTTTATGTTTGCTCGTGAGCGCGACACTGTGATTTTTAATTTAGTTAGCATGCCTATGTTTAAAATTTGATACAGTCGATAAAACTACTATCCTTACTTAGTATAGTTAACCACTAGTTTGCTATTGCAATCGAGGCTTCGCGTCTCGGGCGAAGCTGCAACATTTCTTTTTCCTTGGCTGCTGTTGGCTTATGTTCACCACGTACCCACAGAGTGAATTTACACATCAAACCTAAGCCCCGAGCGCGATTGCATGTTTTCCATCTCACAGACTCGCGTTCGTACCAACTGGGGCGTGAGGTCTTCGGACGCACTACTGTCAGTTTCGCCGAAGAAACCGAATTTTCGACGCGGTCGGCGTACTCCATTCGACCACCGAGTCCGGACACCTTTGAGGGAGAAGTAGCGAAATATGCGCCTGGCCCATCGCGAGTCACTCAAGCGTTGGTGGGTGCCTCAAACGCTATCTTGCTGTATGCTTCTCGAGCCCCAAACGACGACAAGCCAATGTCGCCTTGCACTGCCTCCGTAGCCACTCTCCCATGACACCCGAGGGCCATTCGGTCCGCTTCGCTTGCCGTTGCCAGCGCTCTTAGCACCCACGGGTTCGGGTCGGCAGGCACGCCAGGGTTGGCGAAAGTCAGGCCCGGAATATGTACTGTTTTCCACAGTTCGCTCACTATAACATAGCGATTGAAGCTCCACATGCAACATTTCTGTAGCATGCCAATTGCTCGCTGTCACGATAGCTTCACTTTGGCCTCCTTCGCTGCGTAGCAGTCTCCTTCGGCATTGAGAGCCACTCCAACATAGCGGTACTCATCGCTCCGTGGTATGGATTCGCCGTTCGGTAGCAGTAGCTCTCGGTCGTTCGCTGGTCCCGAGAATCGCAGCGCCGCCGACTTCGCGTTGAAGGTCAGCCTCAGCGAAGTCAGGTGGTTCACGGATACGTTGACGAGGCTCTGTTGTTGCTCTACACTTTCTGCCAGGAGCACCAAGTCATCCACGAAGGCGATTCTGGCAGCATTCCTAAATTGTGGCCATTCGGCGTACTGGAACCGTAGCGCAATGTCGATGCCCGATTCAATGAGATCATGCTCGAACCCCGCTGTGTACCGCACGTACAGTAGCGGGGAAAGCGGACATCCTTTCAAACCTCGGCGAACAGCTACTGGCACAGTATTGCCTGACCAAAAATTGGCAATTAGTTGAAATTAATGCGCACCAATAAAACGTCTGTTTTTTTAGCGGCCACAGCGTGCAGTTGTGTGCAGCAAGATTGCTATTGTATCAGAAGACGTAGACCCCGACGAAGTAGGCTTACGAGTGAAGGCCTAATGATCAGCCTTCGCCGGACAGCCAGGCACACGTGCAACCCTGCCACTTCAGATGGGTACAGCAACCAAAGCATCACCGGGAAAACATGACATCCCTGCTGCCAGCGCCGAAGCAATTGGATACGATGCAAAACCTTTGGGTAGCATGTAAACTTTAGGTGAGAAAGTACGTAGATAGATAGAATAAACTTTATTGTCCAACGGATAAGGTGATCTACCCACCCCCCGACACGCAGGTCAGGGGGCGAGTGCCGCCGCCTCAGATGCAGGCTGGGAGGTCTTGGGTCCCAGCAGCCTCTTCAGCCAGTTGGACGAGCCGGAGCTGTAGCTCAGAGTCCGAGCCGCGCAGCAGGGTCTCCCAGGTGTCTCTACTACCTATTTTGTGCGTTCCCCCGAAAGAGTACGGACACTCCCATATTATCTGGTCGAGGGTCCCTCTCGCCCCACAAAGATTACATCTATCGCTCCTGGCCTCGGGGAACATGTGGTTCGCCATTACCGGGTGCGGATACGTATAAGTTTGTAGTCGTCTGTAGTTTGTAGTTGCCTCGCCATCGTTTGGACTACAGCTAAATTTTGCCCTTATCTATATGGTAGGCCATTGAAAGTCGTCAGCCACCATGACGCGCTGTGTTGGCTATCGAATTTAAAGGATCCTTGAGGACGACTGGCGCGGTGGAGCCTCAGACTACAAGAATACGAAATCACTGTAACCTACAAGTCCGGACGAAAACACTCTGATGCGGATTGCCTATCACGCGCCCCCATTGACCCGTCGCCACAAGATGGCGAGAATGACAAAGCCTTCCTTGGAATAATAAGCGCGGAAGACTTTGCTGAACAGCAACGGGCAGACCCGGAGCTAAAAGGCCTCGTCGAGTATTTGGAAGGGCCCACCGACGTTGTCCCTAGGGCATTTAAGCATGGATTATTTTCGTTCACGCTTGAAAACAATCTACTCGTGAAGAACTTCTCACCAGTCCGCGCCAACTACCTTCTTGTTGTTCCGCCGGCGCTGCGTCCAGAAGTACTGCGCGCCCTACATGACGATCCGACCTCCGGGCTCCTCGGTTTCTCCCGGACGCTATCGAGGATACAAGAAAGGTATTACTGGCCGCGCCAAACCACCGATGTCGCCCGTTACGTTAAGACATGCCGAGACTGTCAGTGACGCAAGACACCACCCACAAGGCCAGCGGGATTACTATAGCCAATTAAGACCGCTTGCCGACCTTTTCAGCAGATCGGGATGCACTTGTTGGAACCGTTTACGGCGTCAACATCCGGAAATAAGTGGATCGTCATGGCGACGGACTACCTCATCCGCTTCGCTGAAACTAAAGCTCTGCCGAAAAGTAGCGCAGCCGAAGTGGCAAAGTTTTTCGTCGAAAGCATCCTGCTGGGACATGGCGCCCCAGAAGTCCTCATCACCGACAGAGGAACGGCCTTTACAGCGGAGCTCACCCAAGCTATTCTGCAGTACAGTCAGGCAAGGCAAAGGAGGACAACTGTCTACCACCCACAGACGAATGGTCTTACGGAGCGCCTGAATAAGACCCTCGCCAACATGCTAGCAATGTATGTCGAACAGAAGACCTGGGATGCCGTCCTGCCGTACGTAATCTTCGCTTACAACACGGCGGTGCAAGAAACAACACAGATCACGCCGTTTAAGCTGGTTTACGGCAGGAACCCGACGACGCCATGCTGTCGCAAGTCACTGAAGAGGAGAATCTTGACGTCGCTGCCTATATCCTGCGCGCCGAAGAAGCACGACAGCTCGCCCGCCTACGGATCAAGAACCAGCAGCGTACCAGCAGCCGACACTACAACTTCCGACGACGCTTCGTCGAGTGCCAGCCCAGCGACCGTGTTTGGGTATGGACCCCGATACGCCGACGAGGACTGAGCGAGAAACTATTGCGACGCTATTTCGGACCCTACAAGGTCATCCGACATATTGGCGCAATCGGCTATGAGGTCGCGCCAGACGGCATTTCGAATTCACAGCGGCGCCGCGCACGATCTGAAGTGGTCCACGTGGTGCGTCTTAAACCCTTTTACGGACGGTGACGAACTTCCTTATCTTGTTGTTTTCTTTGATACGAGTGCTTTTCTTTATTACTTTCGTTTGTTTACAGCATCGGGTCGATGCTTTTTAAGAGAGGGTATTGACACGTGTACTTGTCTTTATCGGGCGACACGTTTCATCGCCTAACAAATGTTAATGCATAGCGCAGGAGGCGCCTGCATGTATCGGAAGTTTCTGGAATGTTATCGATGGTTCCATCCGCTGTCTGTGACCGAACCTTGTGTATCTGATGGCATGTGTGCGCGATGCTAATAATGTATAACTTTGTGGATGGCGCGCGGGTCCCAGCGATTACTCTGGAATATTCGACGACTGATGTATAAAAGCCGACGCACTTGAACCGCTGATCAGATTTTCGACGATCGCCGAGTGCATTCGCCGCTATCGTTCTTTGAGTGTAGCCTGCTTTTGATGGAACAAGTTCGCCCAATAAAACGCTAATTTCGTTGATCACAGTTTTGCTGCCTTCTTCACCGTCACTACCACGTGACAATATTCAGGCAATCTTATCTAAATATATTCGCGCAAACCCACGCGCAGACTTCACGGCGGCGATGCTAGATGGCACTGCGTATCCATAGGAATGCGCGAGAGAAACCCCGGTGGCACACATGTCTCGTGCAAATGAATGACAGTGTTCGGCGGTGGAAATATGGTGTCTCACGATATTGCTTCAGTTCTAATCGTATTAACGTCGAAATCCATCTTGAGATAGGCTCTGCCGTAATCTTTTCAGGCTGTGAATCAGGCGCCGTCTTTTAGTTATCTTTAGCATCTAGAGAATGTAATGACATCATATAATATGATCATTAAGTGTGCAATACAATCTACAAAGCTTTCACGTAGGCGCAAGGTGGATGTTATGCTTAATCTGGAATTCTGAAATGTCTGCGTCTGTTTTACTATTTTTCTGCAGAATAGCTTGTGAAGGTAGCTGTAGGCTTCCTATTGCCGAGCGTTGGCCGCCCATAGGCAGAAGGCCTTCCAGGGACTGTCGTTCCGCAGTGCAGACGATAAGGCCTATAAGGAATGGTGTTCGTCCTACACTAAGCCCTTCTACACGGGCCCGTCTGCACGAGGCTGTACGGCTCTAGAAGGAACAACGGGCTCATGAATAATGTTCATGCTTGGGTAGTGGATCCATGTGCAAGTGTATTTTCTTATTGTTTCTTTTCATTGATTTAGTTTTTAATAAAGCCACTCCCTCACTCACTGACACATACCGAACTCAATGGCAGCAAGGCCTCAACTTTTCTCGATAAGTCTGCTTAGGTTAGTCTGCCTTCGACGCGAAGGTAATCGAAAAGGAATAACGCATCCAGAAAAGAGCTCCACTATTACATGATAATAAACTGAGTCTAAATACAGATAATTAAATACAACGACGCAAAATGAACAAGCTATCTAAGGGAGGAACAAAATAGAACAGGCGGCAGATGTATTCCGGGCAATTCGCGGAGTGTGCTTGTCCTACATTTGCTTAAGCCTGTTATACCAATCGCATCATGCACACGATACGCTATTTCGATACCTGAGAGATCTCATTTCAGCATGGAAGACTTTAGGCAAAGCCTATGGTGCTGTTTTTGATACACTCGTGTGAGTGCTCAGTTGCGGGTACTTCAGCAAAGCAAGTGCCGATGAAATAATCGCGATATTATCTAGTTTATACCTAAATTGCTATTTAGTTGTTTTTTATATGTAAATGTACTGTGCATGCCAAGAAATAAAGTCGAACAAGTTTTTGTAACTTTATTTGGTGTAGAACTGCGTTTTGGCGTTACAGGGTTGAAACAGCCGCACCTCTGCATGTCGTCACTATTACAAGCAGCAGTATTGTGCCCTGTCCCTGCCACTTCACCCTTTCCCAGTTCTTTAGTTGCACTTTATTGAGCGTGTCGCTTTTAAAAAGTTGTTCTTGGTCGCCGGTTTTTACACATTTCGCACGAGAACACATAAACGTACAAAAATTATACGTTTGCCCGAACTGACCCCGACGCACGGAAACTAAAACCCATATGAAACCCCTGATTGGGTCAAACACTTCGGATGGAGATGGGTAATTCAGCCACCCGGCAAAAAAACTATATATATATATTTCTTGCTTTTACAACTACTTCGGTGCTTTATATCCACACTACAGTGATAGCTTTGGCATAGTCACAGGCGATTTTGAGGCAACGTTTCTATTAATGATCTGTTCATGTTTATTCGTGCTATTCACCTCCAGGGGTGTAGGAGAGAGAGAAAGAGGCAGAGAGAGATGAGGAAGGCAGGGATATTACCAACTCAAGAGTCCGGTTGGCTACTCAACGCTGCGGTAATGGACAAGGGGAAGAGAGAGATGGGGTAGAGAGGGGTGTAGCAATGGTGCGCAACACTAGGGGTGGTAAAATACGAAAAAAACATTTGTAGTGCGTTTGCAAGCAGATTGCCGAAGAATGTCATTTGTCAAATATTATTTACGCCGTTTTCTAGGACCTTATAAAGTTGCTTATCATAATTAACACTTAACGCAACGTGAAGACAAACCTTACTGCCGAACTTAGAAAAAATGAAAACTGGTATGAGATCAGTCTGTCACAAGCAAGTACTGATTAGATCTGGCTCCCTTCCAGCGCTGTAGATGCCGCACTCAGCAGCCATCCTGTAGAAGACAGAAGACGTGTCCGAAAGCAGCGTTTGCACGGAGTCGAACTCTCGAACTTTCCCGTCTTCGAGCACGAGTATTCTGCAAGAGAGGAAATCAAAAATAAAAACAAACAGACAACGCTCGAAATGTTAGTTACTTACATGCATTCGTTACCTAACTTCTGCCCGAGGTCATTACTGTGTGGGGACTTGCAACGATAACGAAGTGTCAGCTTGCACGGATAGATATTATATCACATGGGACGTCGGAATAACACACATCACAATACGCACTCTACCAAATTGCACCTAATTTGCACAAAGAGCTACACGTTACAAAACAAATACACGCAAGGATTCTATGCCCCTCGAGTCACAGTGGCGCATACCGATTACGGAGGACTGACGAAAAAATGGCTACATACCGATTGGCAACGGTTGTGATCCTCTCCAATGTGCGAGACAAGAATAGATGCATGCTGATCAATGCTCTATGTTTTAGAATTTTTGCATTTGTTTACGGTAACATTTATCTACTTTCACTTCATATTATTATCATCTAACCTTTAATTTGAGAACGCGTCGTTAATCATATCGGTTAAATTATTTTACCCTAATTATTTATTTTTTGAACCCTCGTATCGCCCGATTCATGGCCGACCGACCCGAGTAGATTGGGCAATTTTACTACGGCCTCACCGCAGCTGTCATGCAGTTCTTATTTTGTTGTCATGAAACCTTCAAGTAATGCGCCCAAACGTGGTAATAAATCGAACCCACTACGAAATGCGGCCTGTGCGTGAACTTTCAGGGCACCCGCCGTGGTTGCTCAGTGGCTATGGTGTTGGGCTGCTGAGCACGAGGTCGCGGGATCAAATCCCGGTCATGGCGGCCGCATTTCGATGGGGGTGAAACGCGAAAACACCCGTGTACTTAGATTTGGGTGCACGTTAAAGAACCCCAGGTGGTCAAAATTTCCGTAGTTCTCCACTACGGCGTGCCTCATAATCAGAAAGTGGTTTTGGCACGTAAAACCCTATAATTTAACTTTCAGGGCAAACGAGCTAGTGGTCTATAGCTATAAGGGATATGCGTACCTGGCGCTGCCGTTTATCTAGGCGACACTCCGTACGTTTAAAATCTAAAATGCGACTTGCATCTTTAGCACAACAGAAATACCATCTACAGAATCACCGATAGAAATCCGCAGCATGTAACTCGCGTAGTAACTCGCATGCAGAAATACTGAGAAGAAGGTGCATCGAACTAGGCAATCTGACCCGTAATTGTGCATTGTCACAAGGCATCCCATTGTCACAAGTGCGCCAAACCATTGGCGAGTTAATGTTATAACGGCAAAAGAGTCCGGAGTTCTCCTGTATAGTGTATCACGATCACACGGCTGAGAGAAACGTCAGGTGCCTACGAACGGAGTCCGCACGCGGGTCACACATGCTATCGCCGGAATCGCGCCTCCGCCTCACCTGTCGTAGTCGAGGACTGTGTGAACGCGGTGCGCGACGGTGAGGAGCGTGCAGTCTGCGAAGGCCTCCCTCAGCGCCACCTGGATCAGGCGGTCTGTGTCGCCGTCCATCTGTGACGTCGCCTCGTCCAGCAGAAGAACCTTGGATCCGCGCAGGAGGGCCCTGGCCAGGCACACCAGCTGCCGCTGACCCACACTGCGGGGCGTGCAATTGTAATTAGAGAGCCAACACCTCCTTCCCGACGGAGGATCGAGGCGCTTTGAACCATGACGTCACAAATCCTGGCTGGACTCCTGGGCTAAAAGCTGCAAGAAAACAGCCTGACGGGGCCCAGGAGACGATGAATGTTGAGATCACACGAATAACAGTAGATTACGTGGCCAACAACTACTCCTGTAACTTTTGAACACGTGTATGTCTGCCGATATTGAGCTTGATATTAAGATCACTAGAGATAACTTTTGTAGTTATGTCTGCGTGCGTCGACAGTGTGGTTGCGCCGTCAGGATGTGAAAATGAGGGGGGACACATGGAGATCCGTACTCCAGCAATCTCGTGGACACCTCAAGTATTCTCGTTCAGGCTCACATGTAACAACACATTTGTTCTTTGTCAGTAATTGGTCTCAGTTAACCTCTAAAGTTGCTACTGATAGGTAGTGTAAGAACACTACAAAAAGTTGTTAAACATATATTTTCGCATTGTGACAGGATATTAACAAACACCACCTAAAATTTTCGATGCGCGTACTCCGGAGTAACGCCACTACAGTGGGTGCTTTATGTGACAAAATGACTTTTTGAACGCAGAATACCTGTCTGCCATAAAAGAAAAAGGAAGTTAGTGGGTTTGCACAGGACACACTTAAAGAGAGAGTACATTGGAAAGCAATCGCCAGCTCTAAAAATGAAGACTGCTAGCTGTCCTATACATGTGGTCACTGAATGATTTTAGCGCGAAAGTTCCTCTAGTGGTGAACTTCTGAAGTTCTGAACTTTCTGAAGAACTTCAGAGCCAGAGGGTGGATGTATTGCATTGAATTGCGTTAGTTAAACGCGCTGTATCGTGCATCTGGTCTAGTTTTCACACACCTGCTCTGAAACGAAAACTGCAGCACAAGAGGATGCCTGCCAATCGGTACAACTAGCGGGATAACGATGGCACTGGTCAATGAAACATAGCGAAAAGACATTAAAAACTTCCTTTCGACGCGCGTGAATTACAAAGCATGTTTTAAAACAAAGTGATATGATGCATAACGAAATAAAGCAAAAAACGATAGAGAATAACGCATAAGTAATAAACTAATTATTAAGCTGTACGCTTGCATAACTCTGCCGACACTATTAAGAAAGCACGAGTGAACGACACATCATTCGACTAGTATGGACGTGCCGCAACTTTTAAGGAGACAAAGCCCTGCAATACAAGAAATTGTTCAATTGTTCTTTCGTGTACACATTGGAAAAGTTGAAAAATAGCTTCTAATTGTTTTCTATGGTTTCATAGAAAGCGCAACAAAGTCAGATGCTTTACAATGCATCTAAAGTCACAACCTCGAAGCGCAGCTAACTGATTATGCATACGTTTGGGCAGAAAACTCGAAAATTCTAGAATTCACATTTTCGACAACTTGATTTGCCGAGTTCGTTCCTCTTTAACATATCTTCAAGCAGCGCGAAGAAGACGAGGACAGGAATCGAAAACGAACAGTACGAGCACTTAAGTGCCAACTGAAAATTATATTGAAGGAACAACCATCTTTATATCATGTCAACAACCACCAACGAAAACCAAAAGCGTGCTTCAGAAACCTATAGTGTCACAAGACATCAGGTTTTTGTTTTTTTTCTCGCAAAATTCACAAAAAGAGACAGGTTGTAGAAGCGTACTGCATTGCTAAACAAGAAGATAAATCTGTCAGTGCAGCGTCATTCGGTCTAATAAAACTTGAGAGCTATATTTATTAAACACCTGTACTTATAGGCTGTACGCGTGCCCATCAACCTCTTGGTCTTTGTTAGTGTTTTTCCACGTGCTTTAAAGCTGGTTGTTCTTTCAAGAAAATTTTCAGTTCGCGGTTTAGCGCTCATCTTGCTGTGCTTGTTTTCGATACCCGCCCTTGTCGCCTTCGCGCTGCTTCACTTCATACCGAAGTTTTCACGTGCTACAAATATTGCGGGACAAAACATGAGACAAGTTTTGGCCGCTACTTCATCTTTTCGGACATTTGACGATCGGTGACGAATTTGGTGACTGGAAGTTTGGAATTCGGATGTTTACGCGGTTCTTGCTTGTCGCAACAAGGCATGTCTTGGCTGCGCTGCGTTGCGTTCATGGTGCGCTCTCAGGCAGAGCTAGCTGCTTACGTTATTCGACATGGCTCTCATGCTTTTGTAGCGGAATTCTGAGCTAGAGCTATGATGCGGCGCTCGTACTTGTCACTTGAAATAGTAAGACACGACGTCCCGTGAAATGATTCAGGAGCGTCTGTCCACTGATCCCGATTGGGAACTTGAGCCCGACACTTAGCAGCTTAGCAGCTATTTGCGACTCCAAGTCACAAATAGCAAATCTTTAAATTTTTACCTTGCGCTCGCCACCTAATGGCGGTGTCGAGAAACAGCCGCTCCAGGTTCAGACTTGAAGCGAAAGGTGGTCTCCTATCACGACATGCATTGAATGCTTTGTAGTTCTCAAATTAGTCTTGATGCCACCGCGCACAAGCCCGAAAATGAAAAAAAAAGACGGAAGTCGAAATAATTATTTTGTATATTATGCGTGTCATTGGGGGGGAAAGGTAGCAATGTAGGAGTTCATCTTTTCCCCCAAAAAACAGACGACGCGCATCACATATCTACTTGGATAAGAAACTTCTGCATTTGGACAAGGTGACTCACACTCTGCTGGTCTGTTCGACACACTTCACACAGATCGACTTGTTTCTCGCTTGCGTTTCAAATTGCGGATTGTACTTTTTTTGTAAGCAGGTGTTTAAATAAATTATAGCAATGGACACCGAAGCTTCATTTGGCTTAGGCGCCGATTTTTTCCAAAACCACTTCAGTGCCACAAGGCCGTGTGTGCAGGCTGAATGCTTTCTGCTTCGTGCGCGCAGAACATGTACAGAAAAGACATTTGCCGTGAAACCATCTTCGAGTGCTCGAACTGCAATGGCTCGCATGACGCCGCTTCCAAAGACTGCCCTCAAACAAGTACGCTATCCTCAGAGAAATGGTGCAGAAAAAAAACTGACTCGTCATCCCGGCCCTGCGAAAGTGAATGTCCAGCGAAACTGTTAAAAAGCATCCCTGCAACTGCTGAAATGGGTATGCAGTGCTTTATTGCTTTAGAGTAATGGTAGTAACAATCGCATTATGGTAGCTGTGATACACTGTGATGGGTTGCGCGAGCACTTTCTTTACATTCTTGGCCAAGATTAAATACAAACACGATCTGTACCGCGTGGTATAGATTTTGGCATGCAGCAAGCCTCCACTGATCGTATTGACGTTTTTTCCTTTTGTGGCTCCTCCTGGCCATGTTCATAGGACTACATAGGACTCCTGGCCTCCGGAGTCCTATGTTTTGCCTACCCATAGCGGTGCCGCAACAACAATAAAATTAGTCACTATGCTGATTTTTTATACATTGTTACGGGGATGTTGGGAGTATAGAAGATTGTATTTACAATATATGTATATATATATCGTGAGTCAGAGTTGTTAAGATGGCTGACCACCAACAACACGCAGCTGCAAGCGTCCCGCGATCTTCTTCTTCCTCTCTTCTTTCATCCTTCCGTAACAGGACCCTTGGGTGGTGAAGCGCCGTCTCGGCGCGTGGCAGGCGAAGAATTACGAGCGAAGTATGGCTTCAGCCGCGAAACGTGGACGACGTCAGCAGGCGTCGGACTTGAGGATGCATCAAACTGTAGCGGCGCAATCTCGTAATTTACGTCGTTAACTTGACGTAGGAAGGACTTCATAAGGCCCTGTGTAGCGAGAGAGAAGCTTCTTGGAGTGGCCAACCCGACGACATGGCGACAAAAGGAGTGCCCAAGCACCTGATGCGAACTTAACATCGCTAAGGCACCGGTCATAACGCTCTTTTTGTGTATGCTGCGAGGTTTATAAACAATATCGGGCGACTTGACGTGCCATGTGAGCGCGATCGATGACTTCCCGAGCGTACTCAGTTGCAACACGTGGCACAGAAGGGAGGATGGTGTCAAACGGCAATGTGGGGTCGCGACCATACAAAAGATAAAAGGGTGAATATCCTGTGGTGTCATGTCGGCACGAGTTATACGCGAACGTCAAGTAGGCCAACGTGGCGTCCCAGTCGAGGTGGTCATTGGAGACGTACATCGACAGCATCTCTGATTGTGCGGCTGAGACGTTCCGCAAGACCGTTCGTTTGTGGGTGGTAGGCGGTGGACAACTTGTGCTCAGTGGCACAAGAGCGGAGGAGGTCGTCGTCAACTCGTGACAAGAACGAGCGGCCGCGGTCTGTAAGTAACTGTCGATGTGCACTGTGGTGGAGAATGACGTCGTAGAGGAGAAAATCGGCGACGTCTGTTGCGCAACTAGTCGTCAACGCCTTTGTTATCGCGTAGCGTGTCGCGTGATCAGTAGCGACGGCCATCCACTTATTCCCTCTAGCCGACGTCGGAAAAGGGCCAAGCAGGTCAAGGCCTACGCGAAAGAAGGCTTCAGAGGGAACTTCAATTTGATGGAGTCGTCCGACAGGTGGCAAGGGAGGTTTCTTCCGGCACTGACACAAATCGCATGTTGCGACATAACGACGCACGGAGCGGTAGAGACCCGGCCAGAAGAACCGGGGTCGTACGCGGTCGTATGTACGCAAAGCGCCAAGCTGTCCCGCTGTCGGTGCATCGGGAAATTGTTTAAGAGCGACGGATCGCAGATGACGAGGAAGGACAAGGAGCAACTCAGGGGCTTCAGGGTTGATATTGCGGTGGTAGAGGATGCCGTCGTGCAGAACGAACATGCGGCACGTGGCGTCAGTGCTGCCTGATTGCACTCCGGCGATGATGAGCTGTAAGGATTAGTCGCGTTGTTGTTCAGCGCGCATGTCGGTCATATGAGTAACAGCCATCACGCAGGTACCCGGATCATGCGCAGCGGGCTCCGGGGATCCATGGGTCGACGAGAGAGGCAGTCAGCGTCCCTGTGCGGACGTCCAGACTTACAGTCGACAACAAACGCAAATTCCTGGAGCCGCAAAGCGCAGCGACCAAGCCGCCCTGTCGGGTCCCGGAGCGAAGACAGCGAGCAGAGTGCGTGGTGGTCTGTAATGACCGAAAACGTGCGGCCGTACAAATATGGCCGGAACTTGGCGTCAGCCCAAACAAAGCCAAGCACTCCCGCTCGGTGACAGCAGGTGGCTGGCGTAAGCTATCACACACTTGGTACCATTCTTTTGTTGGGCGAGAACAGCGCCGATGCCATGGCCGCTTGCGTCAGTGTGGACTTCGGTCAGTTCAGATGGATCAAAGTGGGCAAATATTGTATGAGTGGTCAGAAATCCGATGAGAGCGGCGAACACGTGAGCCTGCTCCGGGCCTCATGAGAATGGCGTGTTCTTCTTTAGAAGATCTTTCAAGGGCCAAGCAAAGTCGTCGAAGTTTTTGACAAAACGGCGAAAGTAAGAACACAGACCGACGAAGCAGTGCACGTCAGAAGCAGAACATGGCACAGGGAAAGTGCGTACGGTGCGAACTTTTTCCGGATCTGGTTGGACACCGGCTGCGTCAACGAGGTGTCCCAACAAGGTAATCTGACGGCACCCGAATTGGCACTTCGAGGAGTTCAGTTGGAGGCCGCCTTTGGGGAAGAACGCAAGAATGGCAGCGAGTGGGCAAAGGTGGCTGCCGAACGCGGGAGAAAAAATAATGACGTCGTCAAAGTAACAGAGACAGGTGGTTCATTTGTAGCATCGCAGAAGAGAGTCCATCATACGTTCAAATGTCGCAGGAGCATTGCATAGGCCAAATGGCCCGACTTTGAACTGAGATTCACACGGCGTGATGAAGGCCTTCTTCTCGCGGTCCATTTCATCAACTGAAATCTGCCATCTGCATCGAATCTCCATCGAAGACCGATGGACGAGAAGTGTTTAGCTCTGTGCAAGCAGTCCAAGGAGTTATCGATGCGTGGTAGTGGGTAGACGTCTTTTCGCGTGATTTTGTTTAAGTAGCGATAATCGACGCAAGAACGCCCGGTACCATCTTTCTTTTTCACAAGGATGACAGGCGAAGCCCAAAGACTGGCTGATGGCTAGATGACCCCTTTGCGGAGCATTTTGTCCACTTATGATTGGATGACTCGACGTTCAGCATGCGATACACGATAGGGTCGCCGACGAATAGGATTCGTGTCTCGAGTGTTTATACGGTGCTGAACAACAGATGTTTGGCCTAAAGGCCTGTCGCCGAAATCAAAGATGTCACTGTACGATACAAGCAGGAGACGTATGTGCGTGGCCTGTGCAGAGGCCTGGTCAGGTGCAATGATTTTCGCGAAGTCATCCGTAAGGGAACCAGAGCTGTGAGTTGCAATTGGTGCTAATAAACCACTCTCGGCATTCAGACTCTCAGTATCAAATTTGTAACCATTAGAAACACTGGCCAAGAACATGCTGGCCGGAATCACTTGAGGGCACAAGCTGAAATTCAGAAGCGGTAGAACGACGTCGTTATTAGTAACCGTGACCAGCGTATGTGGGACAGCTACGTTCCGGTTCAAAAGCACGTCGATGATGGGGCGAAGCACATATTCAGCGTCAGGAACCGGTGGCTGGGCGGTCAAAGTGACGTAACTGCCTCGGGTGACAGACGCACATTATGAAGCAAACACAAGTGCAGTGGTGTGGTGCTTGGAGCATCGGCGACTTGAGGCAGTTCCAACTGAACGCGCAGTCGATGAGAGCAGAATGAATGGATATAAAAAGTCCAATTCAAGGATAACGTCGCGAAGGCAGTTCTCGATCACAGCAATGAGAACAGAAGTGGGGCGGCCGGCTATACTTAAACGCGCAGTACACATTACAAGAACAACCAGCACGCCGCCGTCAGCCATACGAAGCACTCGGGCAGGTGCTAGGGTGAGGACATCTTTTAAACGTCTACGTAGGCTAGTACTCATCATAGATACGTGGACTCCAGTGGCAACGAGTGCTTGGACAGGCACGCCGTCTATTCTAACGTCTATTACACTTTTCATCGTGGGCGCAGACAGAGGATTTGCAGCAGTAGCCGGCAATGCAGCGCCATCTCCGAGGGCTGCATTTCCTAGTTTTCCGGAAAGGTTGTCGGCGCGGTTAGACTCGGCGGTGGGCGAAACATTGCGGGCATTTCCATAAAAACGGCTCAGGTTGGTGGGCGTGTGAGGTGTTCAGGGCCAGTAGTTGTGACAGTATCGGGCGACATGACCAATGCGGCGACAGGTGAAACATATCGTCTGGTCGTCCGCAGTTCTCCATTCAGTCGGGTTGCGATAACGCGGAGAGAAGCGTCGGGGTGGAGCGAGAATAGTTGAAGGGCATTCGTTAGCTGTGGGATTGGCGACAGCACACAGACTGCAAACCAATGTTTTCAAGTTCCTGGCGAACGATGGCTTGTACGAGGGGAAATAAAAATGTGGTAGCATCAGGGCTATGCGAACACAAAGCTGCGAGCACCATCGCATGTTGGTCACGTCTAACGATTCGCACCACGTCCTCGGATGGCGACGCATGCTGCTGTGCGGGTTGATCGTCACACGTCGACGTTGCAGCAGCATTAGGAAGTCTGGCGAATCGTTGCAAGACGCGTCGGATTTTGGCCTGCTCGAGCTGTCGGCACTATTTAATGACTGCATCAACTGTAGAGCAGCTCTTGCACGTGAGCAGATTAAACGCGTCGTCAGGAATGCCCTTAAGCACATGCCCAACCTTCTCAGCTTCTGTCATGTCGTCATCGGCTTTATGACAAAGTGCCAGCACGTCCTGAATGTACGAGACATAGGACTCCGTGGGGGATTGGGTACATGAGGCCAGTTCCTGCTTTGCGGCAATTTTACGGCCGGCTGGTTTGCCAAAAAAATCTGTCAATTTCTAGTTGCATTGGTCCCAGCTGGTTAGCTCCTCTTCATGGTTTTCGTACCACACCTTTGCCGTGCCTCTTTGGTAGAACAACAGGTTAGCTAGCAGAAGCGTAGGGTACCATTTGTTGAGTTCACTCACGCGTTCGTACATGGCCACCCACTCTTCAACGTCGGCGCCATTGGTCCCGCAGAAAGTTCCAGGATCCTTGGGTTGCACAACGACAACCGAAGGTGACAGCGACGTAGCATGGGACGGTGACGCAGGAGGCGGCAACGACGTTGATCCCGAGTGCTCACCGTCATTCATGGTGCAGACGGTGATGCGACGCCCGCTGTGGAGATCCGTTTCCAGCCGTGGTACCCTGCAGCTCTCACCCCTATGTTACGGTAATGTTGGGAGTATAGAGGATTGTCATTACAATATATATATATATATATATATATTGAGTCAGAGTAGTTAAGATGGCTGGCCACCAACAACACGCAGCCGCCAGCGTCCCGCGATCTTCTTCCTCTCTTCGTTCATCCTTCCGTAACAATATGAAAGACTAGTGACGTCACTCCTCACATCGTAAGCTGCCATCGCCGTGGAAGCTTGCGCAAGAGTAATCTTTACCGGGAAATGGATAGGTGCATGTGCTTCGCATTGCTGGCAGGAGCGCCTTATCATCAATGACGTAGTTTGGATGTTAGTATTGTGCTTGTTCTTTATTGAAACTAATTCTGTGCTGCATGTTGTACGCGTGATAAAGAATATATGCACTTTTCGCTTCAGTCACTGATGGGTGTTTTTTTTCTCCTGAGGCTGATGCCACGAAACACCTCGACCAAATGGAGGCTAACAGCATCGTTGTAAAATTCGACGTGTGGAGACGCCACTGGAGTTGTGCCGCATCGCCGACGTCACCACCGACGGTCTCATAGGCAGAATACGGCTGCTGTGAAGGTGACGTCTGCATTCCCAGTAGTTATCCCCAGCGGCGCACGCATTGAATTTGAGGACACATCGGAGACCTAAGCCGACACTGCTAAGTGTTCCAAATAATGGCCTGCACTATCGTACGCAAAGGCTGTCAAAGAAACACGTTGTGCGCCACACGTGCTAATGAGGTACCAACTGCGGATAGACAAGTCGTATACGTGCTACGGTCGTTGACCAACGTCATCCGTGTACTCTTAGGCAACCAGCACACATCTGCTTAAAGTGCAATGTATGTACTGGATACACAGAGTGCAACGCTGGCATCCCCTGAGCAAAGGAGTGCACGACGAGCAATCATAATTTCCGGCACAGAAAATTCAAAAGTAGCCTTGCCGGTTGACAGCAAAGAAGATTGTGCGATTACTTCGCACAACTGCCTGGGCAAACAATTATATATACTTCAGCGTGTTTTGATTTGCCTTGCACATGTGTTACCCTCTTGATCTTCTTCTGCTCTGTATTTCTCATTTACTTTTGTTCTTCTTTTTCTTTCTACCCCGGCGTAAGGCAAGGAACTGTGTATTTTGCTTTGTTCTTCGCTCCATCTTTCATGACAATAATCTTCGATGGGTTCTGCGACATTTACCTGTAACAGTGCGTCTAGCGTAGCGTTATACTAGAGCGAGTAGCAACTCCCCCAGTTTTCCGTCTTTCTGAACCACATCACAACTTTCTCACAAGACGTGCGCGACACAAACGTCCTATATCGGTTTGATTGTGCGCGCGCTTAGTTCTAACACGTAATGTCACAGCCTGACTACGTCCGTACGGTGCCTTCGTTGATTTATTTAATAGCAATAGCCATTATCAGAAACTTCTTGCGTTGGCGGCTTCGCGCATCGCCATTGACAGATGTCGTAGCAGCCCAGTAGCCCCGATTGTCAGACCATTTCATGCAATGTCAGCCAGTGCTCAAATTAAAGAAAAAGAAAACAGAAGACACCGGAGATGGCGTGCAGCCTGGAGCAGTTACTTCTCCGGAGGTATCGTAAAAACCAACTTCACAATCAGAACATGTTGCTACAACTCTTCAGTTTGCTCTCACATTGGAATGCGCTTCCGCGGCTTGTTCATAATGAGAATAAACCAGCTCGTTCGGACACCTCAAGAAACGGTGAAAGGGCAGCTTACAGTTGAAGTACTCCTCAAAAAAGAGTTATCACAACTGTTTTTGTTCTTCGAGTGCATATAGTTTTTCGGTTTGTGACATTCTAAGCAATAGTTGTACGAATATGCTACAGCTTCTGCCCTGATTTGGCAATATATTTCTGCTGGAATGACATCTAAAACATACGGCATTATGGTGGTAACTATAAACAAGTTTTATAACAGCTTAGCTAGAAACCTTGATCACCTAAGGTTGCTGCCACCATCCGTAATCTCCAGAAGCAGCCCCCTGACGTCACCGGCGACTACTTTTGCAAGGTGTGCTTTCTCGAGCGCTTGCCAGATTTCTCCATCTGTGTGGGAATCTGTAGGATCCAGGTTCATTCGCAGTGTGCCCCTCACCATGCTTGGGTCCTGAAAATTGGACAAACAATTTTTCTCAGTGCGTCCCAGCCATAAAACCAAACGCGTATTTCTACGTAGGAAACAGGGCCCGTACTCGTCCAAGATAACAACGTTTCCTCACTGGCAAGACTTCAGGTACATGCTGTTAATGATAGCGATTGGCGTTACAACAGAACTGTTCCACCGATGGCCGATAACGGATGACAGTGTCGTATAAAAAGTTCCTTGACTACTAGCTCTCGAGTGACCCTTATTGTGTCCCTCCCCCCCCCCTCCCTCCCACAAGAAAATAACTGCAAGAAGTAGATACGTCAAATTGCCTGCTGCCTTCCTTGACATTATTATAAGAGGCTATCTCTGCTAAATTTTGCTAAGCAGAATGCAAAAACTTATATACAAGTTATATATACATATATTTTAATTCAACCCTTCGGAAGCGTTTCTTGAGGCTCTATACAGCAAATTATTGCTTTAGTACGGGCTAAGTGCTCTGTTTTATTTGTTCCAGCATTTTCATCATCATAATAATTTATTACCCTTTAAAGGCTGCTGTTTGGGTATTGCATAAGGAGGAGCGAACACAAGAGAAATGAAACGCAGTAGTATAGTGATGTCAGATGAAATAATCAAGAGAAATACAACACACAACAGTCATTTTAATAGTTCAGAAATGTACAAGTGCAAGATATGTTTTCCAAAAGGAGGTCCTGTTGTCAGCGACTGTATTGGATCCCCACAGGGTTCCAAGAAAAGAACAGCTAGAGGATAAGTAATGTAATCTCTTCCTATACATTTTAATATAAGGGTGCACCTCTGTTAAACTTTTCCTGATATTGAAAGCCAAGCCTTATAGTGGGGCTATGCCTCATACATAAAGCCTTTTGAACTCTCTTGTAGGCTCTAAGCAGAAAATTATTGCAGGATACTATGGTCAATAGTATTGCACTGCCTGCTTAATTCAAGCTCACACTGCGCGCTAAAGGCAAAGCACTTCGAACGCTACAAGTAAGCCACAGCAGCGGACATATTCGTGACATCTTTGAAAGCACCTGATTCATTATATACTCCCTCGCACAACTTAAGATCATTACTGAGGGGTGTCATTCGCAAGAGTTAAGGCAGTGGTCAGTGTTAGACAAGTGGCGTAAAAAAGTTTTTCTTTTTTAGGATTCAGAGGATTGCTACAGCAATGACCAGGTTTCAGTTGTGCTCACTGTTAATTTACAGCAACTGAATGCCTCTAGATGTGATGCACACTCTCAGAGAATTAAGTGGTCAAAAGCCCCATTGAAATGCTCGGTAGTCCGTTCAGTAAAAAATGCAGCACCTCGAGCGCCACCGCCCTATAAATCAAGACATTTTAGCTGAGGGTCAGTTGCTGGGTGTTATTGATGCAAAAACGTCAAGTGGCTCGAAAGAAAAACTAAGACAACACGGGCGCGTACGTCTGGAGCAGCGGAACGACACATGAATTCCCATTGGCTGCGATGCCACGTCACGAGGCCGCCTCGACGGAGCATAGCGGGCGGAAGGGTGACACCGTAACACCATGTGCTGCACCAGCGTGCCAAGTGTAGCGCGAGGGGTGAGTGCTTCGTCGCGCAGGACGTTGATGGCATGCCGCGCTACTGGCTCGGGCAGCACCTACCTCTAGGGAACGTTACTCGCAGCGCAAAACTCGAGGCACCGCTCAGCGGCGGCGAAATGGAAATTAATGCTTTCGCATTCCCTACTCGCAAGAAGTGTTTAGGTGGGCTCAGATTTCTTTAATTATACTGCAATATGCTTGTACCACTTTTCATCACCCTGGAAACGCAAGCGGCGAGAGTGAGCTGCAAGACGACCGACGCACAATTGGTGGGAAAGTAAAATAGTCGCCGCGATTTTTTGAAGTTTGGTGGCGCAACAAATTCATCAATGCTTTGATACGAGGCATTGTTTACTTTTTCCGCACCTCTCGTCGAATATGTCCAAAGGGTCGATGTTTTGCAAGACGCAGTAGTGACATTTCAGGACTGGTCAGCGAGCTTTGTCTAGTTAGCGAAAGAATTATCGAACGAATAGGGACTCGGCTCTGTGCTCTGATAAAGAATTGCACTCTTCTTGAGAAATCATGAGATTATACTAACAATGACAGTAGAATCGTAAACGATTGTGCTAATAATTGGTAACTGCGTTAAAGAACGAGACAGCACAACACTACTGAATTAGGCGATTAGATGAGAAGTACACATAAAAACGTACAGAAACCATCGAGGATGATTGTTAACATAGTAAGTGAATAACCGAACGGTTCTCGAAAGGTATTGACTTATTAAAGTAACAATGCTGTTGAAGGTGCATGCTGTTTGGAGTGAGTACAGTTACGCTAGATTAGGTAAGGTTAGAACAACAGTCTTTGACTGACTCAACGATCTGGCGCTACCGTAGGCGCGCCTCAAGAAGGCATGAGTTGTCCTTCGCCGGCCAATGCGGCCCGCTACTAGGTCCGTCTAGATCACGCGTCCTTTGCGTTGGCGGTGAGAGTTCAACGACCATCAACTTCCGGCCACCGACGATCTCGAAAACGACCGAAACAGCCAAAGAAAGCTGCTGGTTTTCAAACAGGCACGGTAGATAGGATTGTTTATCGTAAGCGTGGTTAATCACGTGCTTTTAGTGCCTGGCGCGAGCAGCAACGCACAACCCTAGCGTTTTCCCGTAATCATCATCCGTGCATTCAAAACGCTATATCGGACGCTACCTGTATGCCGAATTATTCGTTTTTCTTTGGCGATTGGTACGGTCTCAAAAACTTGCGCACCGTGTTATATCTCAGATATGCCGACTATACGCAAGGCGAGCGATTTTAGCGCTCGCAGCAGCTGCCCGAATGGACCGCTTTAGTTGAACCCCACATACGCTTCGCTCCCCTCAGATTTGACGTACTGAGGCGCTGCAAGGAAGTGCGTAGGTTTTGCATTTCTTGATAAGCGCGTCTTGCCGAGACACGAGCGACTTCGCTATCAGCTCGGCTGAAAAACGACCGAAGTTCCAGGTGGACGCGGGACGAGTTGCAAAATAGTGCGCGCCGTTTTCGATGCTGCTGCTACTCCACAAAATCTGGTTGGAAAACAAAGCATATCCCCACTATTCTAATCGGTCATATATCACCGCTTCTCGTCCACCTCAGCTAGAGTCCGCGGCCAGTTAAAGTGCTTGTGCTCTGCCAACAAAAATTCTAGGGCTAATTAGAAAATAAAAGCTGATTGTTCCTGACGGAAGTGTTACCTTCGGCTGAGTATTGATGACGTGATCTGCAAAAAATTAGCTAAGACTTTTAGGTTTCATTCTAAAACCAGTAACACAAAGACGCACGTGGACCACGTATCGGTACGGCAAAATTTGCAAACCTACGCAGTATCGGTAGGAACATACCTTTCTTGCTCATGCGAAGGACACTTTTGCAAACGGTTAGATCGGTGCGACTGCTACCAGCGTGAGTGCTGTGCGCATGCGCATTAGCGTTTCCGCTAAGCGGTTGTGCGGAAAGTGCTAGCACGTGCAGGTCTGACCGAAGCGGGCCGTAAGCGCTCTACTGTAGCACTCTTATAAACAGCGACGAATTTTTGACTATCGGCATCTCGCATTTACCTGTGGGATAACGGTGATGCTCCTTCGCAGCTTGCGGAGGGGAACGTCGGCGATATCCACGCCATCAATGAGGACGCGACCCTCTGAGGCTTTGAGCATGCGCAGAAGTGCGAGCACCACTGACGACTTCCCCGCTCCGGTGCGGCCCACCACTCCGACCTGAAAGCGTACGCGTCAAAGCACTGAAATCGAGCCAAAGCTGCTTCATTTTCTAAAAGAAGTATGGCTAAAAGAAGGCAGGCTAAAAGTTGCATTCAGAACGCTGACAAAGGCCTAGGACACATTGTAAATGCCAGTGGAAGGAAGGAACGTATCATTAGCGAGCGTAACTATTTCGCAAACATTCTAAGGGTGTTTCACAAAGTATCGTACACTTTCTTTTCTCATAGTAAACGACGTGAAAAATAAACGTTGCAATACGTTGTGTTTATTCACTTCTGACTAACTATATAGAAAAAACCATAACGGCAGAACCCATCTGTCGAATACTGTAGGGGGTAAAGCGATTAGCATGCAAGCAGTGTAGCGACAGGCCGTATTGCTGAGGTCACGTTTATTTAAAATCTATTGAGAACATTCTGAAGTACGCCAAAGAGACAGACACGTGTCTTCATGTGCCTTTTTTATTTTGCGTCCTCGTCTGTGTGCCCTACAATAATACTCCAAAATGCCACGCCAATAAGCCCGCACTTCAGAGGAAGCTTTAGCTCGAGCCCAACTCAGACGCGTCTATTCAAATACATGTAAAACACAAAAACGTTTTTCTGAGATAACCCCTGGACCGATTGAAATTTGTTGCACTTGAGAGAGAAAGTTAAATTCTAGTTACTGTTGGAAGCGGAATTTCGATTTAGGACAAGAATTTTGTTGCAAGAATTTTCAAAAATACGAAAGTATGAAAAAAAAACAGAAGCACGATGTTCGCAAATTTATAGCTATGCATCAAAAAAGATATAGCGGTTCTGTAAACAGAATCCATTAGATCACTAAAAGGGACAAATGCGATATGTCATGTTACATCTTACGTGAATTTCTTACCTTGTTTACAAGGGTTCTGCAAAAGCTGTATTTCCATACTACAAATGTTTTTTGAGATTCTTGTGTAGCATATCAATTTTGTCCGCTTTAGATGTTCTATTTGATGCAATTCACAGAACTGTATTGTCATTTTTCGTTGCTTAGTCACAGAGTTGTAAACTTCATGGTGTCGTTTTTGAAAATTTTTGATTTTTGACAATTTGTAATAAGAACTTTACAACCTTAATAAAGAATTAGAAACCAATAGCCTCCAGATTTGAAGTTTTTCATTTAAATGCAAGAAACCTCATCAAATTCGGTGCAGTGGTTGCCGAGAAAAACGAATTCTCGTTCTACACGTATTCAGATAGGAGCGCCCGAGCTACAGCTTCCTCTTACACGCTAGTTAAAATCCTTCTGGGACTTGCGCTGCTTCGGCAGTGTGCGATGGACAATGTCTCCGGTACTGGCGCACCTTTCTAAGGTTCTTGCTGGCCAAGGTCATTCATGAGCATGACGACGACGCGGTGACGACGATGGAATGATGAAGAAGGAATGACGTCAATGGAACGACCGAAGCTGTGGGACGACGACGTCGCGATGACGATAACATGGTCATCCTGAAATGTTGCTTATGGCATAACGGTGGCAGCGCGACGACAACGGCTTGAGGATAATGGGATGAAGACGACCAGTGTATGACAACGATCGCATGACGACAATTGAATGAAGATGCTGGACTGACGACAATGACACGACCAGGACGTTAGGACGCGGACGGTATGACGACGGATGCATGATAGCGACTGTCGGACGACGATGTAATGGCTAAGCTAGCGCGACTATGGCGGAATAATCACTACTTAATGAAGACAACACGATTACAAAGAATTATGAAGGAGGAACGGCGTCGATAGTGTGACAAATGCGCTATGACGGCAACGGCGTGATGCCAATGTGATTACTTTCCGTGCCGATAACGGCACTAAATCACAGCGTGACGATGGCATGAGAGCGGATTTGCGACGACAATGGAATGCCGACAACGGCGTGACAAAGTTTGTTTGCGCACAAGAAGTTTTAAGATGAATCTGTTCCAACTAGGCCGACTCGCAGTTATGCTTCAGTTAAGTTAGAATGATCACGACAGAACGACCACGATGGCACCACGACGAAGGCATGAGAACGTATGCATGACGACGGCGGCCTGGCGAGAATCAAAAGACGAAGCTGCAGTGACGACGGGGAAGCGACCACGACGGCCTCACCATGGCATCATGAAAGATAATGCATGACGATGGTATGATGACACCGGCAAGACGAAAGACGGATCACAAACATCGGATGACGACGATGCAATTAACCACCACGACAGCATCGCGCCCTGGTGACGCTGCCGCTATAGCTCTATAGCGAAAAGCTATAGCTAAGCTATACGACAACTCGGTTCTCTGGACCTGCGTAGAAGACATGACGACGGCTGCATGACCAGACTCATAAGGCGAAGGTTTCATGAAGATGATGAAAAGGCCACGAGGGCCTCACGCCCACGAGCACATACGTAGTGGCGGGAGCGGGTCGATAACTTGGGTCAGTGGGTCGGCGTAAAAGTCTAGACAGGTACGCAGTCTCAAAATGCGGAAGTAGGCAAAATATGCTAATCGCATTAAAATTAACGTGTAACACTAGCACAAAGGAACGTAAAACAGCTAGGTAATATCTCTACACAGCGTTAATGTCTATAGTTAGGTGAAATGTACTCCTAACAGTGTTTCTTGAAAATGCTTTAAAACTTTGATTTGGCTACTCGTAATGAGCAAATTGTGTTTTAAAGATTTGAACTAGCGTCGCATTCAAAAACGCTGCGCGGATCAAGGTTAAGGACAATGAGTAAGTGAAGTAGTAGCTTGCGATAGAAGGAAGCTGAATGTTCTGAAAATTGCCGTGTCCAGCACGGAAGTACTAAAATCAGTTAAGGCACTCGTAAAAAGAAGGAATTATATCGTATATTTCAAGGGTAAATTTCTTTCCTAGGACCTACAGCCAGAAAGTACCAGCGTAGGAGTCATTTCTGCAAAACAATCACCTGATCAATATTGTTCTTTCCTGTCGAGGACAGACTAGAAAGGAGCGGTTTAAATGTGACGAAAATAAAGCTTAATGTAACTGGGCTTTATTTTAACGGGTATTAACGTTCGTTGAGCAGACAGTATGTCCTCAGGGATAGGTGCACAAAAAGACATGATAATTTGATAGCCTAATTGGCGGTATTAAGAAGCTTGTGAAAATGTTAAAGTCGGGCTATTTTTAGCTTCATTTCGCTGAGCACCTGCATTCTTTGACAAGAAGTTCATTACGTTTACGTACCAAGTTGTTTTTGTCGTTGCCAGCAATGCCACGCTGTTAAACATTGGCATATACACAAGCGAGCAGCTTGCTCGCATTTAAAATGTCATTTATGCATAAGCTAAAGAACAGTGGCCACAATGGGCTTCATTGGTACAGTCAGCTAACTATAGGTAGGAAGGATTAGTGGGGTTCGTGTTTTCGTACACACTGTTTCCAATAATTAAATAACCCTCCTAAAAGCTCCGCCACGTAGTCCCCACCATGACAGCTTCATTGCCAAAATGCTGTTGTTAACACAGTCAAAAGCCTTGCTAATGTCTGTAAACAGATCCATAGAAAAATTACTCTGCGTCTTCGTTCCGCGTCATGTATGTCATATGCGGTCAGCAATGCTAGTTCTCTGCATATCATATCAGATAGGCATGATGACAATTCCTAAACCCTCTTGAAGATGGCCCAAGGACTGGTAGTAGTCGTAAGTTAACTGCTGTGTGCTTGTCACCACATTTATAGATGAGAAAGATTATGGCTACTTTTGCTGTACGAAGAAGCGTTCCTGATAAACACCATAAAGCCCAAATACCAATTACCATCGAGAAAAAAAAATGTTTGCCTTTAATGCTGGCCACAGTGCGTAAATTTGTGCGTAAATTCATGCTAACATAATAACATATATTTCAGATAAAATAATTACTGTAGTAAATAATTTTTAAGTAAATGGTTTTCTCAACTCACAACATGAAACTCTTCTACGGCGTGTCAAAACGCTGATATTGCGTTTGCTTTACGTTTCCAAAGTTTAAACCAGAATTTTATGATATTGAAATGAGCGTATGAATAATGAGCCGTTCTGCTTCGAGTCGAGCTACCTGAAATACCTGTATATAAGTTATAAGTGATGTTAAAATTATTTTCCGCGCTTTGCTTTTTATTGGCTCTTAAAAACCACGTGAACTTCCCATTTCTATTAGAAATGATTTTAGGCGCAAAAGCTAAGACGCGGACAATAGTATAAAAGACACGGACAGGCGCACATGTGTCTTGTATACTGTTGTCCACGTCTTATTTTTTACAGCTAAAACCATTTCTAAAAGCCATGTACCGACTAGCCCGGAAGCAGACGTTACTCCCGATTTATAAGAGGTAATTAAATATATGCTGATAACAAAATTTCCAAACTGTATCTCACTGTTCCTATCTCGATGCTGCTTACATGTGCCAGATGTTGTAAAGATAAAAAAGATCGCCACTGCAACGCTTCCATAGCTTCAATTTCGTTAAGTCTCTCGTTTAGTGCGGCGCCGAATGCATGTAAAATGATACTAATGCTAAGTTGTTTTGTGCAAACAGTGTTAAATGTTACCAGTATCTTGAGGTTCCATCAGATATGGTGCACATCTTGTTCGAATTATCACACATTTTTTTGGCAACCTCCAGAGCAGTTGTGCTGGTTGTGCGGAGGTTACGTGCACAAGCATTCATTACGTCGTTTTCATATTTTACGCGAATGTGCCTGAACTACTGCTGGTTAAGGAAAACGCCACATTTTTGCTAGTCTGATAATACTTAGCATTTCTATACTAATCGCCTATTATCAAAATACAGATCCAAGTTCTTGCGTGTATAGAGGTGCACAAGTGCTCCATAATTTTCCTCAATCATTGTTGTAAAATTTTTATAAAGGGGTGGTTGAATGTTACTGTCCGTGAGCAGAGTTAGTGCTATTAAAGTGACGCCCATTCATACTGCAAGACTGGTAAACATACCTTTTCCTTGTGTTTAATGAGAAATGTGATGCCTGTGAGCACATTGGGCAGAACACCTGGCTTGTACGATGCAGAAAAGTTCTGGAATTCGATTTTTCCTTCCTTGGGCCAGTTGCACAGGGACTGCTCTGTCTTCTGGGTGGCCGGAGCATCACTCTGCGCGGGAAACACCCTTAGCTGAGACAAACGTTCACTAGAATTATTGGTATGGTGGCTTCCCAACTAGATGTTATTTTAGAAAAAGTGACTGCTACACAAATATTTATCGTTCGTTGTACACTCGGCCCTCTAGAGAAGAGAATATTCTCTCTTATTTTGTTACGCGAAATCAACTTTTAGCTACATTTACCATTAGGAACCAAAAATTATTGACTGGTTCATATTCCACTGTGTATTAAAAGATGTGCATTGTAGACCATTCTGGGATTTGATGGCTTGGGCACCTAAAAAACCCGTATAGCGTAATTAACCACCGACTTATTATTGCAATGCTCGAAGCCTATCTGAAAGCACGGCAGAGGACACACATAAAAGATAGGTTGTTGTCATAATCAGAAGGTGGCCAGGCTGCAATTGAGGCACGTGAGCAATTGAGGCACTTGAAGTCGAGCTATGGGGCCTCGCCTGCTGTTGATAATACGCACATATAATTTTTGTTCAGAAATGTTCAGACAATGGACTGACTTTTATCCTATAGCAAAGCATACACGCTCATATAGCAAAATTAGCCATCTCTATCCTATTATTTTTTGTTTACTGGAGCATCGTTTCTATCGCAGCCTCAAGGTATATTTAGATTTTACTTTTTTCCCATGAAGGTGAAGTGCTTCCTTTCCATTTTGACGAGTACTTCGCCTGTGAGCATGACACGTCGACAAAGAGTGAGTTCGCACGGAACGCACCGAAAGCTTCTCACCTCCGCTGGAAGTTCTGCGAACTCCAGACAACGTTCAAACGAGACGTTCACCTGAAGTACGTTGAACAGCATCATGCACAGCGACATCAACGAGAGCGGGACCTGGGCAAAAGCAAAAAACAAAAAAGGGAGTAAAGGATTTGCTTTCTTGCGTTCTCATTCATGAACACAAATATTTTCTAAATGTCCTGAAGTGGTGCTTGTGGCATAAGGACACCCACTTTTGTTTAACTGGGTGAAGACGTACAATACTGTGTTCAACACTATCGGTTTTTATTTTAGTTTAAGCACTTCTACCTCTGGCGTGGAGAGTTAGCGCAGAATACGTTGTCATATCGTCTGTAGTTGTCCAAATAATTGTTCCGTTTTTTGGTCACCTTTTTTATTCAGTGCAAAACGAACCGCCTTCTTTATTTATTCATGTTTTTTCTTGGTGTTCCCATGAGTCAAATGCGCTGTAGCAGCAGAAAACATGAAATGCTTCGTTCTTTGGTTATCGTCATCGGTTTGCAAGTCTTATTGCGCGTACAATACAACGCGATACCTCGCACTTCGATGCGCATCAATCGGTGCGTGCGAGGCTAGGCTCAGGTGAGAAACCACCGAGGCTGAAGTCGCAAGCATCGTCAGCGCTCCGCGCGCTGTAGCACAAGACGGGACTGGTGACTTAGCTAATCCATTATGACAGTTAAGTAGTTGAATGTATATTTGTTGATTATTTGACCTACTAACTAAGCTTAGGCGTCCTAACTTTAAGTGGAATACAGTGGCTATGAGAGACGCCGCAGTGAGGGGTCCCAGATGAAAGTGTCACGGTCGTTACAAAATATGGCCATAGAATTGAGGAATCGAACCCACGAGCTCCTTCTCAATGGCAGAAATACTTTTTAATGGTGTTACTGCGGCGCCACCATGGTGCCGCATTGCGCGATTCTCGTAACCCGCTGTTTTATTTCTGTTTCTGAAATTTTCAACTTGCTCTATTATAACGAAGCACGCTACATCACGCCAATTCTTGTTCCTTTCATTATTCATAACTACGTCGATACCAGTAATTTCAGTGGCAAAGGGTTTGGAGAGCGACCTTCACGATGAGCTGCTTGCGCACACGACGCCATGCTACGAGGCAGCGTCAGTTTTACATCACGCTTAACGTAGCAAAAGCTCAACTTTAACAACGGCTCCGTAGTTCTCACACGGGGCTCCGAGATTTCTTCAGAGGCCCAGGCCCCGGTGAGCGAAGCTCCAGTTTTATGCACCGTTAGATGATCGTATTACTTCACTTCCCTAGCGATTCTCATTCACTACACTGCATTCAAGCGACTCATCGAAAATATCCCTTTGTAACTTGTGACTTGTAGTATCTTTCTGCGTCACTAACCCCCCCCCCCCCCCCCCCCCCCCGTCCCTCATGTAATGTCTGAACAAGAGACCCTTTGAGGAAATAAATAAGTAAATAATTAAATAAATAAATAAATAAATATATAAATAAATAAATAAATAAATAAATAAATAAATAAATAAATAAATAAATAAATAAATAAATAAATAAATAAATAAATAAATAAATAAATGTGGTTAGGATGTTCATTCGCTCTCTCAAACGTCGCACAACGGCAAGAAGTCTTTCGTAATTGAAGGAAAATGTTGCTTCGGCGGTGCCATAATGAAGATGATGCAACTGCCGTACGTATCGAGCGCGAAATGCAGGGAATTTGAATGCGTGGTGACAGATGGTGCCTAAGAGAGACGGTGCGACTTCGGGAATGGATTCTATAGAATTGAAGTATGAGAACAATATAGCGACAGGACGGCAGACGCTAACCAGCGCTCACTTCCCATTAAGTTTCTTGAGCGAAAGTAACTCTGTTGTACATACAGGGAACAGAACAAGAACTTCCACGGAAGGTGGCAATCATCACATCTAGCACACGGAAGCATTACTGAACTTCACGCGCAGAATTCAAACAGACGAATAATGTAGTCCGTTTTGAAGCAGAACCAGGTTTGCCACACTGGCACATTAGTTAACGAAATTTTTTAGAGTGTATAAAATTTACGGTGGAAATTGACCCCTAGATTTGTACACCATCGGTTACAACTGTCTAATTGAGGTCTGGAGCCGCACGAGCGACACTGGGCTGCCAGGGCCTTAGCATTTCTCGCATTCTCACGCAGTCGAAGATTCCAGCAATGTCTGGTCTGACCAGTACGTGAGAACCAGCATGGGAATGGCATATTACATACATTCCCTTTACAAGAAGCACGCACCGGTCGCGATGCCCTGTGGCGTAGTGTTCTATTCATTTATCCCCAGGACTAGAGAGACTGCAGATCATCGGCAGTTATTTCCGTTTTTTAGCTGAAAACACGTACCTGCAGTAACTTTCGGTCCAAGTCTCCATACGCCTGCTCGCCTAGCGACCACTCAATGTGCGGTATGGAAGCACCGGTTCATTTTACGCGCTGCTGTAGCCCAGTGGCTGTGAGGTTGCCGTACTGATCTGGAGGTCACTTGCTTGATTCCGTCCACGTAGTGTCCGCATTTCGAAGCGAGCGAAAGTAAGGTTTAGGCATACGTAGATGGTATGGAACTCCACGTAGTCAAAATTTCTCCGGAGTACATGAAATCGTACAATTCAATTTTCCATTTTGCAGCAATTAAAATTGAGTCACTTTAGCATGCGCCAAAGAGGGTGAAGGCGAAAGCCTGCGTGCTCAGCAGACATTAATTAATTTACTTGATGTTCCCATCCGAATGCGTTGTTACTCCTAATGACTTGTTTTCTCCCACCAAAGGTCCTAGGTTCGTGTGCCCTAATTAACGCTACCTTAACTATCTGTGTCTGAATTAACTGCGCTATGATTAAGTGTACCTTAATTAACTGTGCCCTAGTTAACACCAAAGGTCGTGAGTTCAACTCCCGCGAAAGGCCGTGGGTTCGAGCGCCTAATACCCTCTATATTAATTAACTGTGCCTTCATTAAGTTCGTCCTAACAATAAAAGTCGTGGGTAAGAGTACCTGAATTAACTCTATCTTAATCAACTCTGCCTTTTTTTTTTGGCATGCTGAGCGGTGTTGGAGCCAGGTGTGCAACAAGACAGCGAAGCGTGAGCAGAGCACGAACGCGTGTCTGCGCGTGGCTGGCCCACATGACTCTCTGTAGCGCACGCCGCATTTTTCAGACCATCGGGGGTATGAGCCACTTAAGGCTTTCGGCTCAGTAATCGCTTCATGCAGTAAGCTCAGTGCCCTAAGCGGGTCATGCGTGACGGTCATACGATAACTAAGCGATTTAAAAACGCTCAGTCTGACGGTCAACGAACAGACGTAGTGAATTTAGACTTAGCAAGCATCGGTCGGAATAGTTCCGTTTTCCATGCCATTCCCATTCTTTGAATACATCAGTCGCTGGGTGTTTAACCTCTTTCTTGACGCTCTTCAGTTGCTACCATTTCATTCTGCACGTGCACGGCCTCATGGTAAAAGTGAGAACGCGCGCTCTCCTATCTCAAAACGAATAAACGTTTTAGACCTGAAATAGGCGCCTATGACAGCGTGTCGTTGTTCACCTGAAGTCAAACATATGCTGAACCCTAATTCTGCAATGCCAGCGGGACAACACCGGGTGCGAGAGGACGCGTTTAGAGAAACTTTCTATGTAGCGTCCGAAGGTGAACAGGCTGTCGAGCATGTGTGTATTAATGCAATTGACTATTGATATTGTTTTTATTCGATGATGCTGAGTGCATGCTGATGCCTTTAAATGGCGCCGGCTCCTGCTTTTCTTACAGGGATGCGAAAATAGTAAAGGCCACAGATATGAAAATGAAATCGGGTAAGACTTCACTAAAACTCAAGGTCAATCCAGAAATGCAGCAACACAAGGTCCAGTTACATAACCACGCTAAAGTCACGGCACAGACGAAAACACGGAATAGTTTCACATGAAGGCACATGAGTCCAGGCATTGAATGGGCCGAAGTCAGAGCAATTTAAACGCATACAGTCAGTTTATCACAGATAAATATTCTACTGAACACTTTCCGAGCATATCACTCGCTTCTAGAAACTTGTGGAGGTCCAGTATCGCTCGTCTTTACAATGAACATCCTGGCCTCCGATCGGATATTCCCGAGGCGGTAGGGTCTGCGTTCCACTGTCAATAAATCAAAATGTTCTTCTCCTCTTTCTCTGAATACATATTGCGAATAAGGGTGTCTCCAGCAATGTCGCTTCTCGCTACATTGCTTGAGTACTAATGGAATTAACGGGAAGGGTTGTCTATAGACGGGTTCTGCCGGTATTCATTTAAGGGACAAAAGTACACGCACCGAGCAGGCGTTGCTCAGTGCCAGTCCAAGGCTGCTCGGGTCGGGTCCCAAAGAGCCAGCAAATGCTATGCTGGCTACCAAGGTGCAGACGACCACCACGAAGCCAAAGGTAGCGGTCACCGTTCGCGCAAAGCGGTACGCGGTAAGGATGCACATGAATCCGCGGGCGACGTCGTCCACCAGGTGGCAGAAGTGGCGCCGCAACCTGCCGAAAGAAGCAAGCTTACGTTGATAGGCTGCACACAGAGCAGGAAGAGCAAGGGGGGTCGGACTGCTAGGTGCGCGTTTGCGCAAATTGTTTAGTTCTAGTTGAAGAAACAGTGGCTTAAGTTAAGAACTCGCACACAACAGAACGGAAGCGTCGTGTTATCGTCTCGTGTGTACAAGGCCTGCATTTACGCTGTTAGTCTAATTGTGGACGTTGCTAACCTTACGAGATAAAACAGACATAGGAATACTGCTAGCTTACGATATCGTAATGCGTAAATAGCCTACGCACGTTTCACATCTTCCTTTTGCATTCCAAAGAAAGACGGGTTTGAAGGACACATAGTAAAAATATTGCAGTGACGTTTAAATTTGGGGGTTTTACGTGCCAAAACGACAATCTGATTATGAGGCACGCCGTGACGGGTGACTACGGGTTAATTTTGACCACCTGGGGTTCTTTAACGTGCACCTAAGTCCAAGTACCTGGGTGTTTTAGAATTTGGCCTCATCGAAATGCGGCCGCCGTGGCCAGGATTTGATCCCGTGACCTCGCGCTTAGGAGCGCAACACCAAAGCCCATAAGCAACCACGGCGAGTCGCAGTGATGTTTAAGAGACGCTCAGGCTCGGGCAATTTTCGCTCATTTTTCGCCATGTCAAACACTCCTGTAGCTGCAGCTCGCCTCCAACACCAACAATATTTGTCGCCACCTGATTTAAAAGAGATGGCAATAGAAATAATAAATTATCACCTGCCGGCCACACCGTACGCTCGCACAGTGCTCAGCGCGTCCGTGGTTTCTGCAGCCTGCTGCAGAAGGCGAGACATGGCCAGGCTCTCTACGTAGCGGCCACAGCTGTTTGCCTTCAGTGCCACCCACTGAAAACGGTGAAAAGGTTAAGGAAAACAGAGCGGAGAAAGAAAATGGGCTAGAACTTAGCAACGCTAGCTCTCTAAGTGTACGATAGCATGCGCAGATGGTGAATTCTCGACAACTGCTCGAGCATGAGTCACGTGCTACGTCGCTGAGTCTGGTTTATCAAAGTTGCGTCTCTATACCTCGTATCTCTGTTGCGATTTCCTGCAAACCGCGACGCGCTTGCGTACACTGACCACACATTGAGGTTTCTGTTAGGTGCCTCCAGAGAGTTAAATCCGCCTACAATGCCATAACAATGCGCGACAGATGGTGGAATCGAACCTCTCTCTTATCCAGCACAGCAGCCCAATGCTCTCACCATTGGGACGCGATCGGACGCATGCTTCTCTCTTACCAAAGTCGCTCTATGAAACATCTGGCGCGTGAGCCACGTGCCAGTTTCTCGCATTATTCGCACGTGGCAGCAAGCGCTTTCGCCAGCTGTGTTAGACTGCACTGCCTCCTGGATTGGCCTGTATCTTAAATAGAGGCTTTCTTTGCCTCTTCTCCTGACTTTCCAGGTGCTGCTACTGCTACTGTCATGGTCTTGCCACGCGTGCCGCTGGGTTTCTTGCAACACCATGAGATGGCGCCCGCGTTGTGGCTGCAAATGAGGCTATATGAAGATTGAGCAGAGAGAATGGAAGGTTTCGAGGTTGTACAAGTAAACGGAGAAGTGAGAAGGCATGGTGGTTTTCAACGAGACAGGATCCACTTCAATCACATGCTTGGACAAGAAGTGGGCTGGTGAGTTGCTGGTCACGCAGTTGCTATCTTGGAAGCCCACAGGCGCTCAGGAGGCCAGGGTAGGTTGTAATGAAGAAGGTCCCCTCGGAAAACCTTAGGATAGCATCGCTGTGAATAAGAGAAAATGGAGGAAAACAAGAAAGGGTGCTCGCCATGCAATAGGCTACATAAACACGCAGGCCGACAGAAGAAAGGAAAAGTGGGTAGACATTGAGGAGCAGTTAAATGGAGAATAAACAGGAGTGTATGCGGTTACTGAAACGCACGTTAGAGACTCAGAAGAGCCGCCAGTGATTGAGAATTAAGCTTGGCAAGGGTGCAACAGAACTAAGTAGAAAAGAAAGGGAGGGGGAGTCAGAATGCTCATGCATCAGGGAGCCAAATGGAAAAGAGTACATTGAAAATGTCAAGAGCATCTTTGGTTATCATGCGCAATGAGCGGAAAGAAAACTTCGCTTGGCGTAACGTATTTATAGACGAGAAATAAATGCAGGTAGAAGGATCAAGGTTTAGTAAAATGCCTAAGTGCTGAAATCAGGGATTTCGGGAATGACGTCGAAATAATCCTATTAGGTGACATGAATGCCAAAGTAGAGGATCTAGATGGTAATACCGACAACAACGAGACGTCAATGCTATATATTAGCGAGCAACATAACCTCGTTATCGTGAATGCAGGTTGCAAGTGTGATGGGTAGATCACGTGAGAAGTGGAAAACCGGCAATCGACCATTGATTACTGTCTGAGGACAAAAGGAATTTATCATAAGTTGAGAGAAATGGCCATTGACAAGAAAGGGTATAGCAGTATAGGGTGAGATTATAACTGTATCATATTGAAAATGGGATATGTGACTGGGAAAGACAGCAAGGAGACAACATTGGCCAGTTCCAGTTTGAACACTAAACGAATAACAAATATAGTGGCAAGAGCAGAGGAAGAACTTGGAAAATCGCCAAGCAAAGTGTGGGAATATAAAGAGCTTCTAAGTGTAATTACGACAGAAATACAGCAAGAGAAGCAACATGCTCGTTGGCAAAAAAAAAGAAATCTAACAGAAAAGCTGATGGCAGAACTGGGAGATACGAGAAGCGATCGCCGAATCACAGTAAGCATCACGAGAGCACAGGCAGGCAAAAGCGCAGTTGCCGCAGGATGAAGGAGCCAGAAGATGGGACAGATACCGGGAGAAAAAATCTATGGTTTAAATACTGGTTCAACCAAAGTTTAAAGGTGGAAGTGAACGTTGGTTGTCAGAAATGCGTAAAAGAAGGCCGCTCCTAGAATATTTTGGAACCATATAAACTTATTAGGCAGGAAGTCTGGAACAACAGAACAACATGCCCTAGACGAACACGGAAACAAACTGGAAGGGGACGCGACATTTAATTACACCCGGAAAATAACAGCCGAATCTTTGCAAGGTAATTACGAGGTTGCATTTGAGGAAAAAAAGAGCCTCAAAGAGAACCAGATGGAAAAGGATCTCATGCTGACAAATTTCAACGGGATGAAAGCCGAAGAGCAAATTACTAAGCGCACAGCCAGAGGGCTAGAGGAGGTTCTCTTTAGGCGAACTATTAAACTAGAATAAAGAAGTAAGGAAGCTCCGTTGAAAGCAGTAGAAAAAAAGCCTTAAAAATAGACGAATACCACGCAGTTGATGACAAAGCAGAATGAATTTGATGTTTAAAGGCAAGAGAACCGTTGATCATTACATCGCTAGCATACAGGTTAGCAATGCAGGCAATTAAACTAAAGCTGCAAGCATGGACAGAGAATAATGGCATATTGGGAGAACTTCAGAATGGCTTCGGAATCGGTAGGCGTCTGGATGACAACGTATCGTCCTTACTCTGTGCATTGAAGTATCGGGAGAAGAAATGATACCGCTATATCTGGATTTTTACAGCGAAGTTGTATATGGCTAGCCGATTCGTCCGTCTGTCGCCTGTGCGCCGAAAAGTCCTCCGGCGCAACCCCATGCGCATGCGCAAAAAGAAGAAAGAGAGGCGCGCGATCGGCTGCGCCAGTAGGGACGTCGGTGCTCTCCGTCGCCGCCGAGCGTGTGCGCAGCAGTTTCTTTCCTGTCCCGAAATGGGCCGGCCACGTGTCATACGTACCCCTGAGGAGCAGGCAGCTTTAGATCAGCAACGTCGCGAGCAGAACCGGGAACGAGCTCGTCTACGCCGTGCCGATGCTGCAGCCCGGGCACAAGGACAGGCTAGTGCAGCCGAGCGCAAGAAGCAACTGCGTACCGAGGATCAGGCAGCCTACCAAGCCGTCGTTTAATGAACAGTCGGGATTAATCGAGTGATAAACACCGGGGCAGCACGTTTCAGCTTCCCTGGTCAACTGTCCGTACAGAGTCTTGGGCGGATATTTTTTATATATTACCGGAGCGTATGACAACGTAAACCGCAACCTATTGTGCGATATTCTGGAATGGGAAGGCATAGACAACAGCTGTATACAGCTTTTGACAGAGATTTACCCAGAAAATACAGTTTGCGTTAAATGGGGAGGAACGAGGAGCAAGTTGATATCAACATGAGACTGAGACAGGTGTGCCCTCTGTCTCCGCTACTGTTTATGATGTACATGGTGAGGATGGAGAGGGCGCCAGAAGGAAGTAATATCGGGTTGAATCTCTCATACAAACAGGCGGGTACAGTAGTAGAGCAACAGCTTCTAGGTTTGTTCTATCCGGACGACATCGTGTTGCAGAAGGATTGAAAAGCGGGTGAGTTGGAACCCATCCATACTTCGGCAGCGCACACACATACACGTAACACGAGAAAGAAAACAGAGCCAAGTGTTTGTCCGGTCCCCTTTCTCATGTTTGGTTTGTGTGCACGTTGTCCAAGAGCCCACATCGTGCTGCTTGTTAACAAATAAAATGATATGCAACATCTGGCTAAAACCTGTGGGCAGGAATGCGAGAATTTAGGCCAGAAATTTAGCCTTGAAAAATCGGGTGTTATGGTATTCAATCAAAACAGTGAAAAAACAATGTCAATACAGGGCCAGGAAATACCTCGGGTAAAAGAATATAAATACATTGATATATGAATAAACAAAGGAAATAGATACATGAAACACAGGGAAAAACAATAACAGCAAAGGGGAAGAGAAATGCGGCCCTAATGAAACACATAATGCTATGCGAATACGGTAGGTACGAGGTGCGTCCGAGTATGTGGTAACGTGTAATGGTTCAAGGACTAGCATTTGGAAATGCGGTCCTTGAAGTCAGGGGTACAATCGGTATTCGATGGCAACCAAAGTTCAGAGGCACGTCTCGCATTGGACTCTTACGGGAAGACTACAAATGAAGCTGTGCAGGGTGATACGGGCTGGACAAGTTTTGAAGTGAGTGAAGCTCATAGTAAAATTGGTTGTGAAGAACGTCTGAGGTATATGGAAGAACCTAAATGGGCTGGGATAATGTTCAGGTATCTGTACAGGAAAAACATTGATTCACCGTGGAGGAAAAGAACAAAAAGCTTACCAGCAAGTATGCGACCTGTATGGTAAGCAACATGGCAACAAACAACGTCAAGTGGCAGAGAGGCTGCGACAATCTGATGGGTTGCAGCAATAGAGATGAAACCTGTTGGTATGGTATGATGGTATGATGAACTTTATTTAATGTCCTGAAGATCAACCCTTAGGTTGACGCAGGCGGCTCCCACGTCGGGACAGTAAGGTTTAACCTTACCGCCGTATCATGGGCCTTCTGGACGGCCTGTACTTGATCGAAAAGACCTCCACTGTGTAGGACTCGCTGCCACCAGTCTCTCTCCTTGTCACAGTCTGTGAAAGTCACAGGACACTGCCAAAGCATGTGATCCAGAGTAATGATGCCATTACACTTCTCGCAATTGATTGGTATCTCTCTTTCAGGATATATCTTGTTAATAAAGTTTGGACTTGGATAAGTTCCTGTTTGCAACAATCTCAGAGTCACCGCTTGAGCTCTATTGAGCTTAGCGTGTGGCACTGGGAATTCCCTTCTGTTGATGTAATAATGCCTCGTGATTTCATTATATGTTAGTAATTGGTCCCTGTTCTCCTCCTGTATATTATTAAGGTCCTGGTCACGTAGTGCACGGATAGTGAGTCCTCGTGCAGCTGCGTTAGCCATCTCGTTTAAATTCTTCCGAGATGGATCGACAGACCCCATGTGCGCAGGAAACCAGCGGATTTCGATCTCTTGGCTGTCCAACTCACCGATCAGCTGGGCAGCCCTTTTGGTTACAAAGCCATTGGTAAAATGTCTAATAGCCATCTTAGAGTCACTGTAAATCTTCGTCCACTTATTATTCCTTAAAGCCAATGCTATCGCTACTTGTTCCGCGACTGTCGTGTCTTTAGTCATGATTGTAATAGCATCCCGAGTGAGACCATCTGCATCTACTACTACTGCCGTAAAGGCTTTCTTTCCTCTGACCCACGCAGCATCTACAAATGCCGCATGTTCTCTGTCGTGTTCTATCTCTTGCAGGAGAGCTTTGGCCCTTGCCTTTCGTCTGTTATGAGTAAGTAATTAAGGGGAAAAGCAAAAGGAAAATCAGGTAAGAAAGAATTTATGATAACTCAAGGGGAAGCTCCTTATTTTTCGAAGCAAGATCAGCATGCCATAGAAGGGGCACTTTTAAAGCGAGTCACAATAAAGAAGAAGAAGCATATGCTTGTTGCGGCAAAGCTAGGGAAACGATGGAGCATGTTTTATTTGAATGTGAATATATCTGACCAGCGGTCGATTTAGGCACCTCTGCTCTCCTTGAAGCCCTTAGGTTCAGCGAGGGCAGTGTGAAAGGAAAGATGTCCGCCATAGAGATTAGTAATAGGCGATTTGAAGATTGGTGGAAGTAGGGAGACAACAAACAATGGAGGCGTACAAAAGCAAAGTTGCTAAAAGAGGTTCGGGAAGTTTCGAGAGGGGAATTCTCCGCCTGTTCTTTTATTATAGGTAGGACATCAGGCAATATAATAATAACAGCTTGGTGGCGCAACCCACCGCCCCGTTCCAAAGAGGGCGCTTATAGCATCCACCCATCTGTGCTCGCGCGCGCTGCTCGATTTCTTGCAACACTACCAGATGGCGCCCGCCTCTGCGCCTCCAGGCCGGCGTCGCCACGGCAGCGTTTCACAGTTTGTGTGTATGGCACGTGCTGTGCCTGCTTTGCTATGCAACAAAAATGCAGGTGCTTGGCGGTGGAGGTCGCGTGCGGGGCTCGGATAATGCAAACATGCAATCGTCCATAGACTGAAGAAAGCGATTGGAACTGCATTCTCAACAGCGTGTTGGCTACGTATGCAGAAGGAGCACGTAACTACGCTCCAGCAAAATGGGTACAAAGGGTGCAATTAGCGCCGAGGACACCCACTCCCGAAAAAAGTGTCGCGCGGAACAGGAGCATCTTCGCAATGCAGTGAAACATGGTGCAGACCACGTATCTTTGTATACAATGTACCCGTACAAATATAATAATTATTTGAATTACGTACGGCCTATAATTCTGTTAAACTTAATTACGCAACATTACACGAAAATTGATAAGCTAGACATTACGGACGCTGGTATTTTCAATCTACTGCTTAAACTTCACCCAACAAAGGTAGTGGCCCCGGCGACATACCTAATAATTTTCTCAAAAGATATACGGGGTGGTGTAGTAAATATCTTGGCCTATTTTTCCGGAAATCACCTATGACTTCACAACTACCTCATGATTGAAAAATTGCAAAGGTAATCGTTCCACGAGGGAGGTGATACAACATTACCTTCCAATTTGAGACCTATTTCACAAACTCGCACATCATGTAAACTCCTCGGACACATAATCTTAAAGCGCATGGCAGTATTCCTAGAGCGCATTAATCTTTTTCTCTCTCAACCAACATGGTTTTCTCTGTGGTCTATTGACAGCAACTCCACTAACAGAACTAGTCCACGACCTTTATTACCGCGGTCGAACTGATTTGATTATACTCCATTTATCTAAGACTTTTGATTGTGTATGTCATAGAAAATTAATAGGTAAAGGTGAACATGTTTTTGGTATAGGAGAACTTTCTGCTTGGATAAAAGGCTTCTTAAGTAACCGCTCGCAAATTGTTGTTTACGAAAGAACGCTTTCTGACACAGTCGCAGTAACATCCGGAGTCCCTCAAGAGTCGGTTTTTGGACGATTACCTTTTCTACTTTATATTGACAGCTAACATAAATTGCAATATAAAACTATTCGCGGACGACTGCGTCATTTACTGAGAAATTATTCATTATAATGACCATAATAAATTGAATGATTTTCTCGCTGACACAGCTAATTTGTGCTCTAAATGGCTGATGAAAATCTACATACGAAAGTCCGCGATCAGGACTGCAACTAGGAAAACGGTACCATCAATCTTTATATACGCAATCAGTGGCACTCCATTTCACAAGGTTGAAGAACATAAATATCTAGGCGATACATTAACTTCGGAGCTCAAATGGGACACACATATCAGTATTACAATCTCAAAGGCGCTGCGGAAACTGTTTTTCTTATAGAGAAGCCTGACGCTAGCAACCAAGTCAACGAAGCTGCTAGCCTACACATAATTTGTAAGGCCTGCTCTCGAATACGCTAACACAGTCTGGTTTCTGCATACAATGACTAACATAAGCAAACTAGAATCAATACAAAGGAAGGCTGTGAGGTTCATCTATAACAAATATAAACGTACAGACTCGCCAACAAACCTTTTAAGTCAGTCCGGTTTGCGAACGCTATCCACAAGAACGAAACACGCTCGCTTAAAATTCTTCTTACAGCTACTACAAATAACTATAGGATAGATACCTCCAAGTACATTTCATTTCGCAGGCTTGACCTACATGTAATAAACATGCACACTCATTGACAGAATACGCAGGCAAAAATCACATGTTTAAGTATTCTTTCTGCCCGTTCGCAATAGCAGAATGGAACCAACTTCCCGCTAATATCCCCAACATTGAATCAATATCTGAATTTATCTCACAAATAAGAAAAAAAAACTGTGTCTGCGTAAGAGTAACTACGGATACAGGGGCATCGGCACAGATTTCTTTCTTTTTCATGAAATTTTAATGAACCTTATCATGTATGGCAGTTTAGTCGTTTGCTGTAATAGTTCTCAAGCGCTGGAACATTAACTTTAATTACTTCTGTTTTATCACTTGCCCCTAGTCATATCGTTATTCTCCTTGGCCATTTCTCGTAAAGCTTCATGTCTTTCTCTTTTTACTATTCCGTTTGATCTAAACATTAGCCCCCCCCCCCCCCCCCCCATTACTTGCATAGTACGTATAACTTGCACTGCTTATATCAGTTCTTGTATAACCTGCACTTTGTTTTCGTGGCACTGTACAGAAGAATTATTGTACTGTCCAACTCCCACGCTCTCGAAGGCGAGCCGCAGTATTGAAAATAAATAAATAAATAAATAAATAAATAAATAAATAAATAAATAAATAAATAAAACAGTTTTGCCGCAATGCCATATGACATTTGAGGAAATGGGGATGCTCAACACTCTCAGAGATAATGAACAGTGGCGCACAACGCCTCAAGCAGACAAACAGCAGCGGTGCACTCAAGGTAACGTTTAACATTAACTCACCACTCTCGTTTTGCACTAAACGCTGAAAAAAATTACACATTCGCGGCCAACATTACCGCTAACTATCGTCAGTCGAAGGAAACAGCATAAAAAGTTTCGCTTACATCAATTCTCACAGTGCGTGACGTCCGCTCAATTTTTAGCAAGACGGGTAAATACAAAGTTTGCCAGGTACGCTTCTAATCGTCTCCCATAAAAAGTGTTTATTTACTTGGTGGGAAAATACTTGTGTGATCTAGAAGAGCGGATTGTTGGGCTAGTTGGCTTTCCATAATTTAGCCAGTAACTAAGCGCAATAAAAACCACAGACACAAGAAAGGTGGACAAAAACAAGCGCTTGCCTTTGTCCACCATTCTTGTGCCTGTGGTTTTAATTGCGCTCAGTTACTGATTCAATTATTTATGCGACATATTTTTCAGATTAAGGTTCATAATTAAGCCCCCCCACCCCTGACCCGCCTTTCTTTTGGTAACAGGCCACCGACTAAAACGAAACACGTGCTCACCAGTATGTAAGCCATAAGTAGACCGACAATGAGCGTAATGGCGGCGACCACAGGCGACTGTGTTCCCACGATTGCCACCTTGGCGATGATGATGAGTGTGTTCTGGATGGTCTGTTTGGCGGCGAGGAAGCAGCGGGCCTCCATGGTTTCTATGTCGGCCGAGAAGCGGTTGAGCACACGGCCTCGTGGTGTTGCATCGAAGAAGGACACGGGACTCTGCACCAAGTGACTCAGCATGTCGTTGTGCAGCGACCGTGAAAGGCACTTCACGGTGAAGGCGACCAGTACGCTCCCAAGAATCCGAAAGCCCACTGAGAGGAAGGCACAGAGATACGTCACAATTAGAAGTTTTGCCACTGACCGTGCAAGGAACGAAATAATCTCAATGAAATTGCGGTGCACGAAAACGGAACGAAGACAAACATACATACCACGCCTTCAACTGTGCTTTTCTACCAAGAACCAGCCATTTGTACTGCAGTGACATTTCCTTATTAGCAATCGTAATGCTTCGTAATGATAATTAATTATTTCCCAAGTGAGACACATTGAAGGGCTGCTGAGTCAATAAATCCTGCATCATTCTGCTTTAACAGTTTCTGATATCCGACTAGTCAGCTGATCCAGATGCTCGTTCACTAAAGTGAATATTGTGAAAGGAAGATGAAGAATCATACTTGCGGCAACGAAATGCATGATTGTTTTGAAGGTTATTGTAATTATGCTTTCATAATCTATCGTTGCCACATTTGTAAGAATGCCCGGCGTCTTTTTGTTCCACAGGACGATGGCAGCGGGTAGGCAACTTACTATTTTTGAGAAAAGTCATATAAAGGTTATAAACAGGGATAAGGTGTCTCAGAATGGCTGGCCAACGTTTCGATAGGAGGACCTATTTTCGTCAAAGGCGGCCTCGTCATCCTCGGCAGGTTAGTTTTAACGGGTTAGTGCAGTGACGTCACGTGCGGTCGGTGTCGGCTGGCTGTAAAGAGAGAGATTGAAAAGAAAATGAACGATGTCGTTTGACGGCTCTAGGCGTGGCTTCTTAGGCGAGAGCACAAAAGTGGTAGAGTGGTAAGGCGGCAGAAAACAGGGGAGAAAGAAAAGAGAAAGACATAGGATGGTGGGGTGTTGGGGGAGCGAGGGGTCAGGAAGCCATCAGATGTGTCGTAGGCGGCGTGCATTCGTCGTTTCAGAAGAGCTGGTCAGCCGGTCAGTGTGCGAATAAGAAAACCACGAGTTGAAAGATGACTTGAGTAGCGTAGCAGCAACGCGTCGGGTAATTTTGAAAGGGTTAAGGTGGCCACGCGGAGTCTGCGGACAATGGATGGGGTAGCTGCAAGGCCGCGGCTTGGTCTTACAAAGGCCGTTAGCCTCAGTAGTACGGCATAGGCGTAGTCGCAGCGGCATATAGAAGTTGCGCGAACCTGTGTGATCGAGGCGCCGAAAGAATGCATCCTGGCGTCTCGGACTTTGCAGTATGTCAGTGTGGTTCTTTAAAAGAAAAGCCAAAGTAAAATCATAGAGTTAAAAAAAAAAAAACAGGGGGAAAGAAAAAACGGCCGGGAGAACCAATACGAAGGTGACAGCAGAGAAAACGGGAGGGGGCAAGTGTATATGGGAAAACGGCTCGTATGGTTGACATATACACAAAAACGTGGAAGAGAATAACAAATTGAGTGGTAGGGGGGAGTCAGGGAAGAACTGGAGAGGGAGGAATAGGTGAGATTGAGAATCGAGGTTAGCTGGTGCCATAACATGTTTTGTGCCATTGTGATATGAGTGTGTCTGGGCCAAATTACAGCTTTTAGCGATTCTATGTTGCCACGTGCGAAATTGATCTCCGTTGAGTGAGGGCACCTAAACTTGTGTATGAGGTATGATGCTGCATATTTCCCCTTGCGAGGAGAACAGAAATTCGTTTGTTGTGTATACACTTTGCCTTGTGGAATATACGACCATGTTAATCGAAGTGGCTGGCTACTTAGGTAAATTGTGTTTTCCATCTGCGCGGTGGCCGCTGAGTCTTGTATGAATATGTTGTCTAGTCTTACACATGTATTGTTTGTTACAAGCGGCTCATTCTGGGCAGTTTTGAGAAACAAATTCAGCATTCGGGGTCTGCACGGAACACTTCCATGGCAACACATGTAGGACAGTTATCAAAGATCCTCCGCGCGCAACGAAGTCAATGTAGTCTACCGCTCTATATGCGCCTGCCTGGGTTTTTATAAGCTAGTGTTTCTTATTATGTGTTATTCAATTGTAAATGAGAAAGTTTACCTGCACATTATATTGCAAGTGGTTAACTATGATGTTTTCAACCATCGTATATGAAGAAGTATGAATGTTTTGTACTTCGTTTAGTGTTGTAATCTGTTGTCCTTTCCAAACTTTCTAGCACCCTCTGTAAGCTTTGTTGCATTTATTATATTTTTGGTGTTTATTGTGCTAAAATATCTTTCCCACCCCCACCCTTCCTTTTTATGTGATGTCTGATTGGCCTTCAGGGTAAATAAATGGAGAAAAAGAAAACGAAAGCAGAAGAAGAAGAAAGAAGAAGAATACAGACAAGTCACTTTTGAGACACATTGAGAACATATATTTTATCGAATTTATTGAGTTTCCTCTTTATGCACACAACATCACGCTGTACACATACAGAGCACAGGTGAAAATAGCGATGTAGCATATTTTGCTGTCGCGTGACTGTTGACAAATCAAGGACCCTGCAAAATCGATACCAACGATGTCGAACGGGTTTCCCTTTGTCACTCTGTCAGCTGGAAGTGGTGTCACTGGTTCCGTAGCTGGAGGGCAACTTTGCCTGTGACAGACGAGGCACTGCTTGGTAATTTTCTTTACGGCCTGACGTCCTCGGATAATCCAATACGATTCTCGCAGCTGTGCTAGAGTATCGCGTACGCCCGCGTGCAGCATTCTCAAATGTTCCTTCCGTATGAGCAGTGACGTGAGGGGGTGCTTGCCAGGGAGAACGATGGGATGCTTAGTCTGTTCGTTGTTATCACTGAATTGCAAGCGTCCACCAACTCGCATGAGGCCCTCTTTGTCGAAGTACGGGTTGAAAGGCAAAACAGGACAGCTCTTGTGCAGCGGTCTTTGATTCTTCAGGTTTGAAATGTCGTCGCTGAACGCATCTTCTTCAGCTTTAGCCAACCAGTATCTTTCGGCGCTGATTACTTCTTCAGCTCGTAATGGGCCGATCGTCCTTCCTTCTTTGTTGTGGCAGTTGTCGACAAAGCGGCGGACCCACGCGGTTACTCGCACGACTCTGCTGAATGAACTATAATTCTCAACATTGAAAATTGCCATGGATGACGATGATACTATGGGCATCACCGTCACCTTGCGCTCTTCCATTTGGCACTCCCCAACCTTCGCGCTCGGCTCACTTATCGTTGGCCAACACGTGTCATCCTCTTGAAGCCAACGGGGTCCTTTCCACCACAGTTCGCTTTCCCGCAGGGCCGATGGGAGAATGCCGCGGGTGATTAGGCCAGCGGGGTTGTCTGAGTCTGGGCAGTGTCGCCAATCCCTGGGATCTGTCAGCGCTTGCAACTCTGAGACTCGATTTGCCACGAAGGGCTTCCATCTGGCAGCGTTTCCCTTGATCCAGTACATAGCTACTGTAGAGTCAGTCCAGAGGATGGTAGTAACGTTCTTCAGATCCAAGGCCTTGGCAACGTAGTGGCATAGTCGCGCGCCAATAAGGGCTCCCATCAGCTCCAATCGGGGTAGCGAGAGGCGTTTCAAAGCGGCCACTCTTGATTTAGCCATGACCAAGCTGACATTTGTTAGTCCGAACGGAGACTTGGTCACGATATATGCGACAGCACCATAGGCCATCGGGCCTGCGTCACAGAAAACATGCACCACTTTCTCCGTATCATGGTTTCTAAAGTCTGCTGCTATCAGTCTTGGAATAGGCACTCCTTCAATGCATGGAAGCTCCCTACGCCAGCAGTCCCACTCAGGCCGCAAGGTTTCACGCAAGGGATCGTACCAACCGATTCCCAACTCCCACAACTTCTGGAACATTACCTTTACGCATAATGTGGTGGGAGCAATAAATCCAAAAGGGTCGAAAATTCTTGCCGAGACCTGCAGCACAAATCTCTTGTTGTCGGCTCTTGCGGAGAGGAAGTCGATGAGTCAATTTAGGCTGTATTGAAAGTGGTCAGTCTGAGCATTCCAACTTACTCCCAATACCTTTGTAGCTGCAGTATGTCCAGCATCAGCATTCGTTCTCTTCACATTGCCATTCTCTAAGAAGTTGACGAGATCGCGGTCGTTCGACATCCACTTGTGTAGCCGCATCCCTGCTTGAGACAATATATCTTTGGATTCCTGGCACAAGACTTTATCCTTGTCAAGGCTGTCAACCCCAGCTACAAGGTCGTCCACGTAAACATGCTTGCGCAGAATACCCGCAGTTTCAGCATACCGTTCTGGCAGGCCTTCAAGATCATGTTGCAACGTGGAAGCCAAAAGAAATGGGCACGACGTGACACCGAACGGCACGCGAGTCACGCGATAGGTCACCACAGCTGGAAGTTCTTCCCCTTTCTTTGGCGTCATATCGTACCAGAGAAACTGCACAGCGTTCCGATCGCCCTCTGATAGGGATATTTGGAGAAAGGCCTTTTCAATATCCGCAACGATGGCAATGTTGTAAGTGCGGAAATTTATCAGCAGATCAATGAGCTCTGGGTTTAGGTTTGGGCCACTTTCCAAAACATTGTTCAGTGAGAGGCGATTTTTGGCACTTGATGATGCATCGAATACTACCCTCAGTTTTGTCGTCTGGCTTTCGCGACGAACAACTGCTTGATGTGGCATATAGTACACCGGACCTTCCGGCGTGCCGTGATTTTTGCTGACTGGCTCTGCATAGCCCTTTTCTATGTAGTCTCTTATGCAGGCGTCGTATTCCATAATCAACGAATCTCCTTCCAAGAGGCGCTTTGTCTGTGCTTTAAGACGCCTTGCTGCGCACTCGTAGTTGTCGCCAAGCTCGTAAACCATCGAATTCCAAGGGAACGACACCTTATAGCGGCCATTCTCAAAGTTGACGGTTTCTTTATAGTGCTGAAGGACTGCGTCCTCGTGACGAACTGGCTCATGTTCCTTGATACCGATGTGCTCGAGCTCCCAGAAAGACTTTAGCTGTGCTCATATTTCTTTGTAGATTTGTTCACTCACTCCTATCCGCATCACGCCAGCAGCCGAGGAGCAGACTCCTGTTGACTTCCTTGCGCCGACCTGGCCCTGGACTGTCCATCCGAATGCAGTCTCCACTGCCATCAATCTGGAGCTGAGACGCTTAGTGGATCCCGTGACAATTTCCCAGTAATGATCAGCGCCTATCAAAAGGTCATTATTTTCGCTTTTGTCGCCCCGCGAGGCGCCTGCGACTTGGAAGTGAAATCTTGAAAGCTGAAGTAGAACCGAATTTGATGGAGTAGCCATGATATCTGCACAGATGCAAGGAACCTCCAGCGCTTCCACTCGCACCCCTTTTCCGTCGTACTGGCTTCTGAGCCACAGCTCCACTCGACGCGTTTTTGTGCGTGTCATGGCTGATTGCTCACCAAAGGCAAATATTTTAAGCTCCTAGTCTTCCAGCACTTTTAACTGCAGCTTTTCGGATAGGTTGCGATGGATGAAGGTTCGCTGACTGCCACCACCCAGGAGAAGCCTGACAAGTGTACGCTCATGTGGACCCTCTGTCCATGCTCGAGCTGTCTGTAGCAGAAACTGCTGCTCTTCAGTGCACATCAAGTTATCTCCCGTGCCCAATGAGGACTTCAACACCGTGGCTTGCTCAATCACCGGTGACGAAGATGCATCCCCTTCATCAGTGTTGCGGCGTCTCCTAAAGTCAGGTCACACATTGTCGCTAAATGTCTGCCCTTGCAATGCGTACACCTGAGCCACTTAGCTTTACGGCATTCTCTTGCCTCGTGCCCTTTTGTTGTACACCGGAAACACCGTTTGTCACGCTTCAGCACCTCTCTCTTATCCGCCACAGACATCTTTGCGTTGCACTTGCCGGTCTCATGGCCGTTCGAATGACAAAATAGACATCATGTGCTATCCTTAATCGTGGTGTGCAGTGCCGCTGCAGTAGGCATGTTCGCCGCCTTAGTGTTGCTGTTGCGCCTTTCCTTTACCAATTCGGCACTGTTGTCGCTCGGAGCTTCGGCCCGCTGTATGATCTCCCGCGTCGCAACCTCTTTTCTTAAAAAACGCAGGAACTCCTCTAGCTCACTTCCCTCGTTCATAGCGTCGTTTTTTCTTTGGTATTCCAGACGAAGGTCGGCAGGCACCGCTTTCTTTATTACGGTCAGTAACAAAGTTCCATAAGTGCCAACACTCACGCCTAAAGAAGTGAGGCTGCGTACACCTGTCTCTACTTCGTCGACGAGGCTGCGCAGTTGACCGAGATTCCGTGAGTCACGCACTGGCTTGATGTTAAGCAGCCGTGACATGTGGTCTTCTATAATAACTTCCTTTCTGCCGAACCTCTCCTTTAATAGCGAGAGAGCGACATCGTAGTTGCCTTCCGAGAAGTCAAGTCCTGCTGCCGCAGCCGCCGCCTTTCCTGTCAAGTAGCTGTTGAGGTACTTGAATTTGTCTACGTTTGAGAGGTTCTGGTTAGCGTTGATAGTCGACTCAAACTGACTCCAGAACCCTCGCGACTCTCAAAGCTCTCCGTTGAATTTGTTGATCTCGAGCTTTGGCAGCTTTACGGTGGGGCGTATTTGCGAATCGTTTGCGCTAGATTCTCTTTGATCTGATGAAACATTTGTGCCGCTAAAGTCGCGTAGCATGCGTTGTACCTTTGTTTTCGCTACGCTAATCCTTTCTCTGTACATTTCGGCGCATGCAATTTCCTCTTCGAGAGCTTCATCTGCAACGCATTTTTCTATCTCCTGATCTAGCTCTTTCAGTGAGTCTTCTTTAAGAGTAAGACTATTTATCTTTTCTTCCAGCTCACCGATTGATGCGCTGTCGTCCATGGTGGATACTTCATTGATCAGCTTGGTTGTAGATGCTCGCGCCACGGCCCTTCTTCGCTTGATTCTGTCGATGTCCATCTTTTGACGTTCCTATTCCCGGGTTTCGGCATCAAAATTGTTATGGAATAAGAGACGGAGAACTTTGAACTTATGGAAAAACGACAGTCGTCCGTTCGCTTCGAGCGCATCAAGAAGACTGCTTTATTTTTCACTAGAAGGTATGGTGGGGAAATGGGAGAGAGTAGAGAGAAGGAGAAAGTCATAATACACCATGCCAAACAGGCATTCTTGCACCGCGCACGTACAAGAACCCGCTCCAGACTTGGAAGGCACCACCGCACCGCCGTATGCTGTTAGTAGATCGCGCCCGCCTAAGGCACGTAGTTTGAGGGGTATCAAGTGTCCGGCGCCCCTGAGAGGGAGTTCTCCTTGCCACCTCGCCGGCGGCCCGCAGCGCGGGGGTTTATCAAATGTCCGGCGCCGCTGGGGAAGGGCACTTTGGCTCCAGAATGGAGGATATACAACAGGCGTCAACACAGTAAGTGTTAGATCGAACGCTCGCCTGCGTGTGAGGTGTTTACTTCGTGGGCGAGAATCTGCTGTGGATTCTTGCTCGCCGCATCGTCCACGATGGGCAGGTCACCGCCGGGAGGCCAGCGAGACGTGAGACGAACAAGCGAGCGACAGCCTACCCTCCTCTTTCCCATGGTTCCGTCCGGCCACTCGCTTGCCCGAGCGCACGCGCACTTTCCCTCATAGCACAATTCGTTTCCAGCAGAACGTTCTGACAAGGAGAGGAAGAGAAGACGACACACAACGGACTAGCAACTGAAGGTGTATTATCAATTTCCTACACTTTTTACAGCACAAGACAGCCAATGCTTCCTTTTTGTCCTGCCGATTATCCGCCTCGTTAGGATTTATTATCGTCTTTGCGCAAGTAACCCTTTTCTTTTTCTGTTAGAAGTATTGATGGTGTACTGATGCAAGATTTCCCGCTTCTGTCAATTGCCATGGCTGCTAAAATTTCGCGCATCAGCTTGTCTTTCCTTTCTCCCAAAACTTTGATGTCGTGTGATTGAACGGTGCAATGGTGCTGGCGATAATGAAAAGCGATATGCCCAGCGGAGAGTCCTTCCAAAGATGCTGCATGGTCTCTTGTCCTGTCGTTGATACACGTCCCTGTTGGTCCTATATATCGTCGGCCACATAGTAAGGGTATATTATAGATAACCCTTGTTCTGCCGGTAGTGTGCTTCTTCTCATGGTTTATTGTGCATTGCTTATTTCGCTGGCCATTATTGACTCGTACGCACATTGAATACGCCTTGTTTGGTGCTGAGCACACAACCGTGATGCCTTTCTTTCCGGCTATCTTCTTTAGCTTGTGGGTTAGGCCGTGTAGATAAGGTACAACGGCGACCTTCTTCCTTTTCTGTAGAATGTTTGCTTCTTGCTGAACTTTGCTGTTCAAGAGTCTCGTATTCTTTAGGAACCCTTGGGCGACCGCAGTAAGCAGGCCTTTGGAATAGCCACTGTGGTTGAGCCTAGTTACCTGGTGCATGAAGCTCTCTTCCATTACGTGATGACGCGACTTCTTTAGGGTGGCCTGTAGCACTGTGGTCCCGATGACTCGTTTTACATTCTTCGAATCGTCGAAAACGTATGGCAGGAACCCGTTACAAGAGCGGGTTTCGTACTTCCAGCATGTGTGCTGCTTTTCGAAGGCGATGCCCAAATCAAGAAACCTAGTTAAAACATGTTGGCGAGCTAGTTGTTTAGGTTCTCACCCTATCACTCTATCAAGAAACCGAATGTTTTTTTCTGACATTTCGAAGGGGAAGTTTAAACCAGGACGCGCTTCATGGAAAGTGGTGAGGACAGCTTTTGTTCAGCTCATTTTGTTCAGCTACATTTGTTCAGCTCTAGCTCGTCCGGTGTATTGCAAAACACGAGAAAATACTCCACGTAGCGAAAAACTGCTAGAACGTGGTTGTCTTTTAAGGCATCGTCAATTCTTCTGCCCAAAGAGATGTTTCAACCTGAGGAGTCGGATAATCGGCGTGACACAAAAAAGAAGCATTGGCTGTCTTGCGCTATAAAAAGTGTAAGAAAGCAATAATAAACCTTTAGTTGCTAGTCCAGCGTGCGTCGTCGTCTCTTCCTGTCCGTGTCAGAACGTTCTGCTGGAAACCGATCGTACTATGTGCAACCAACGAGCTCAGGGCAAACACTATTCTGAACGTTCCCTCATCTTCTCGTGACGAGTGAGCGAGCGAGCAAGCTAACGAGGGACAGTGCGCCCCCTCTTCCCCCTCTCGCCCTTCTTCGCCACATGGTTACCCGAGAGTACGCACCGCTCTCCCTCGGCGCGTTTCCTCCTTACCCCAATTGCGACCAGCGTGGTACCACCGACCGCCGACGAGAACGGCCGAAAGAGCCAAAGGTTCGCTTTAAAATTCTTCAAATCTAGTCTGCAAGAGGGCTTCAGGTATGTCGTTTACGTCAGAATCAGAATCAGTTTTTATTGAGATGATTAGAAAGATTACAAGATGTTCATACACAGAAGGAGGTACCGAAGTCAAAGACTGGAATGGGACCTCCTTGACAAAGTAAACGTAATAGAACAAAAATTACAGCAGTTTCAACAAATCGGTAGCGTGGAAGAATTACAGCTATTAGTATGAATAGCATGACTGAAGAATTACATGTGCATAACTGTTATGAAAAATAAAGCACTGTAACATAATATCGCTGACAAATAATAGAGTAACAGCGTAGGTGACGTGACGAATACAGTATAATTTGCTAACTCGAATCTACATATAAGGCAGAAGCAGAAACCTAATAGTATGGCAATGAAAACGAAATGAAGGCACCCTGAAAGAATGGTTGTGATTGTGAAGTAGGCATCAGTGTTCAACAGAATGTAATCTTTTAGTTGTTTCTTAAATTAGTGAATTTTAAGTGTTTTTATATATAGTGGTAGTGTGTTCCAGAATCCGATAGATGAAAAGTGGACGCTCTGCTAGTCGAATTTACTCTGACTGTGGATTGCGTTGGCTCAATTTGAGGTTAGTAGTGCGTGCCATGAGGGTTCAACATGCAAAGCCTGTTGGGAAGACAGAATCCACAGCAGATTTTTTCCGCTGTCAATAATAGGAGCCATCGTTTGTTCTTCCGACAACGTTTACATGTTCTTTTTTTCGTCTCCGCTGCAAGTCATTACCAACGCAAGATTCCCCAAAGGTGCCCCCAAACTGTCGCTTCCGTCGAAAGTTTAATCACAAATGAGCCTGCAGCGCTTTAGCAAAAAGCCGTTTGCACTGCGCTTAGAAATCTACGCAAGACAGAATCTAGGCGCTATACTTCCGCCCCATCGTTCTCTGTGAAGTTCACTGCCGTAATTCAACCTTTGAAAGAGTGCGAGCATTTATCAAATTATCCGCATGAACGAATGAACGCCAGAATGAACGAGTTCCATGTCATTGCTTGATGTAGTCTGTAATAGGCATTCACTTTTTGCTCTAGAAGCGCGATTAGACCAGCAAGCGGCAAGGAGCGCCGACTAGTTTAAAAGCTCTTGCGACAACACAAAAAAGGTATCAAAAAGAAATTGTAAAAAGAAAGTAAAGTAAGAAATAAAATAAAACAGTTTCACGCTTATGGAAGCAGTAGCGCCGTTCGCGGAATTTCTTCTGATTTCAAACTTCTAGTATCTTTATGCACCTAAGTAGGAGGCGTCAGTGGGTGTCGGTGGAGGCCGAATGAACAGAAGCAGCATGCTTTCGAATTGAAACGAAACAATTTATTCTTCGAGGATTTCCTCGCCGAGGCTTCCCAGTACGTTAGATTTAAGTGAAAAACTGAATTGACGGAGTTAAAATAACGGAAGCTGGTGAGAAACCGGGTCACAGTAACCGGTACAAAGCGGGACAAACACCGTCTACACGTGACCTACCATCTGCGAGACACAAGGCGACGAGGATGCCAACCCATGGTGGTTGCGATGCCGATGAAGCCGCCGAGTCGTGAACCGCGGAGGCGTCAGTCCATCGCTTGATCCAGAGCTGCTGCATTCCGAAGGCGCCCGCAGAACCAAGGAACATGAGGACGCTGATGGGCGCTGGCCACTGCGCCAAGCGGAGCAGGCTTCCCAGCACCTGCCACGTTGTCTGGAAGCAATACGAGTCATTTGTGCATAGTTTTATGCCCCATCTAAATCATCATTATCATTATCCTATTTTAAATGTGAAGCATTTCTTGGCGAACATTTGCCACTTTGACAGTATCTATCTATCTATCTATCTATCTATCTATCTATCTGTCCGTCCGTCCGTCCGTCCGTCCGTCCGTCCGTCCGTCCGTCCGTCCGTCCGTCCGTCCGTCCGTCCGTCCGTCCGTCCGTCCGTCCGTCCGTCCGTCCGTCCGTCCGTCCGTCCGTCCGTCCGTCCGTCCGTCCGTCCGTCCGTCCGTCCGTCCGTCCGTCCGTCCGTCCGTCCGTCCGTCCGTCCGTCCGTCCGTCCGTCCGTCCGTCCGTCCGTCCGTCCGTCCGTCCGTCCGTCCGTCCGTCCGTCCGTCCGTCCGTCCGTCCGTCCGTCCGTCCGTCCGTCCGTCCGTCCGTCCGTCCGTCCGTCCGTCCGTCCGTCCGTCCGTCCGTCCGTCCGTCCGTCCGTCCGTCCGTCCGTCCGTCCGTCCGTCCGTCCGTCCGTCCATCCATCCATCCATCCATCCATCCATCCATCCATCCATCCATCCATCCATCCATCCATCCATCCATCCATCCATCCATCCATCCATCCATCCATCCATCCATCCATCCATCCATCCATCCATCCATCCATCCATCCATCCATCCATCCATCCATCCATCCATCCATCCATCCATCCATCCATCCATCCATCCATCCATCCATCCATCCATCCATCCATCCATCCATCCATCCATCCATCCATCCATCCATCCATCCATCCATCCATCCATCCATCCATCCATCCATCCATCCATCCATCCATCCATCCATCCATCCATCCATCCATCCATCCATCCATCCATCCATCCATCCATCCATCCATCCATCCATCCATCCATCCATCCATCCATCCATCCATCCATCCATCCATCCATCCATCCATCCATCCATCCATCCATCCATCCATCCATCCATCCATCCATCCATCCATCCATCCATCCATCCATCCATCCATCCATCCATCCATCCATCCATCCATCCATCCATCCATCCATCCATCCATCCATCCATCCATCCATCCATCCATCCATCCATCCATCCATCCATCCATCCATCCATCCATCCATCCATCCATCCATCCATCCATCCATCCATCCATCCAGTGCAAGTGCAGAGCCGTCCATGAAAGGGCGAGTGTGTGCTTGTAATCAACGGCTGCATGATCTCAAATAAAAACTTTGTAACTGAAAGAAATGTGTCTTCATTCAGCTTCAACGTTGCAAAAATACAATCTTCAACAAGCTATCAAATCACATAATCTGTCTCGCGTGTGTATCTCTCTCTTTTCCTCCTCCTCCGTTCATCCATCATCCATCCATCCATCCATCCATCCATCCATCCATCCATCCATCCATCCATCCATCCATCCATCCATCCATCCATCCATCCATCCATCCATCCATCCATCCATCCATCCATCCATCCATCCATCCATCCATCCATCCATCCATCCATCCATCCATCCATCCATCCATCCATCCATCCATCCATCCATCCATCCATCCATCCATCCATCCATCCATCCATCCATCCATCCATCCATCCATCCATCCATCCATCCATCCATCCATCCATCCATCCATCCATCCATCCATCCATCCATCCATCCATCCATCCATCCATCCATCCATCCATCCATCCATCCATCCATCCATCCATCCATCCATCCATCCATCCATCCATCCATCCATCCATCCATCCATCCATCCATCCATCCATCCATCCATCCATCCATCCATCCATCCATCCATCCATCCATCCATCCATCCATCCATCCATCCATCCATCCATCCATCTATCTATCTATCTATCTATCTATCTATCTATCTATCTAGCCGCCCATGTCTTCGTGCTCTCATCGTCGTTTCGTTAACATGGTATGTACAAAAATTAGCATAGTATGACAAGAGTGTGTGAGGAACGTAAATGATAGGTTATGACATGACAAGCGTGTCATGACATGCGTGCCATGTCGGTCATGAAACAGGCGCCCTCATGTTGGTATGTATCAAAATTGGCATAGTATGACAAGAGTGTATGACGAACATAAATGATCGGTCATGACATGAATGTCATGACACGTGTGTCATGTAGGTCATATAACAGCCCTCTACGTCTTGATTCTCTCATGATCGTTTCTTTAACTTAGTATGTACCTAAATTGGCATAGTATGTCAAGAGTGTGTGATGTACATAAATGATAGCTCATGACATCACTGTCACGCGGTGCGTGTCATCTAGGTCATTAAACAGCCGCCTAGGCCTTGGTGCTGTCATGGTCGTTTCCTTAACTTGGTATGCTCCTCTCCCGGCACACTGCTTCGCATAACATCGTTTCGCAGAGGGCGTGAGAACTGCCGGCTTTTTTATGTCCTCTGCAGGATGAAGGTCTCTCTCAGCGGTCTGCGCTCACGTCTGTCTTGCGCGAGCACAGTTTTATTCTGTTCTAGATTTCATATCTTATAATCCGGGTGTCTTACGAGTAATTGACCAGACATACGTACCCTTTCAGAGACTCTAAAGGCACCACGGCAACCAGGAGGTAAGCTCTTCCAGCCCTCTTGAAAAATCCATATGCCTCATAAGTCCCATATCCAATAATCGGATATGCGACATATAGGATCCCACACAAAAACCCGTTTTTCTCATATTCAAATGATTTTATTTAATATAGGAGTTATGCGGAATACGGGGTTATTTCAGTCCGGCAGTAAGAAAGGAGTTTATAAAGAAACAATAAAGCATGCAAGTGTCGGACTCAAGATATCATGTAGAATTAATTGAACTGTTTAAACTGGTAGATCTGAAAGTAAGCACTATTCGAAATTGTAGCGTCGGAAAAATTGAAAAAGCCGTAAAATATGGCCGCAGTATGAAATCAGGGCGACTAGAACTTTTAATAGGATGAGGCAAGGTGTATGCAAATATAAGGAGAGTAATGTCATTAGTAATTATGATGATATAGTAAAATAGCAGAATAATACTATGATGACCTGTAGAGTACCCATAGCAGCCATCGAACCTTCATTGGAAGCACCGACGAACACAATACAGAGGCTCCTACAACTAGCGAAGAAGTTAGAAGGGACTTGCAAGACATGTCCTGGGGAAAAGCGGCAGGCGAAGGTGGAATAACAGTCGACTTAATCAAAGATGGAGGCGATATGCTTGAAAAGCTTCCGGCCCTTTATACATAATGCTTCACGACTTCAAGTGTACCAGATAGCTGGAAGAGTGCCAACGCTATACTAACCCATAAGAAGGGAGACGTTAAATAATTGACGAATTATAGGCCGATTAGCTTTGTATGAAGTATTCACCAAGGTAATTTCCAATTGAATCAAGGCAACACCTGACTTTAATCAACCAACATAGAAGGCTGGCATCAGAAAGGGATATTCTACAATGGACTACATACATGTCACCAATCGGGTAAATAAGCAATTAGCAGATTACAATCAACCTCTCTATATGACTTTCATAGATTACGAAGAAACATTTGATTCAGTAGAGATACCAGCACTCATGCAGGCATACTTAATCAAGGAGTACTGGAGGCATATATAAATATCCTGGGAAATATCTACAAAGAATCCAGAGCTACGTTGGTTCTCCACGAGAAAATTAGAAAATTGCCTATAAAGAGAGTGGTCAGCCAGAGAGACAATCTCTCCAAGGTATTCAATGCATGCTTAGAGGAGGCATTCAAGCTATTAAACGGGGAGGCTCGGGAGTGAGGATCAATGGCAGATGTGTCAACAACCTAAGGTCTGCAAATTACATATTATCCTGTTCAGCAACACTGGGGATGAATAGGAACAATGAGTGAGGACCGTAATCGAAAAAGTGTAAGAGTAGGGTTGAAGATTATTATAGAGAAGAAAAAGTATTCTTCAATAGCCTAGGAAATTGGTTAAATTATCAAAGTAGACCTTGCCGTCGGCCATTCTAATTGATGGTGCGTGCTGGCCGCCTGAAGATTTTTGCGTCATGGTCCCCGCTTGTGGTCAAAAACCAGACGGGATAACACGTCGGTGTTTTGGTGATATAGGCAAGAGGCCCATTGTAATTTTGGCAACAAGCAATCCGAGGACGCCTAAGCACGTCTTAAGAGTTGTGAAAGCGAAATCATTATTGTCCATTTGAACGCCGCTGAGCGCTCCTTCGAGTTATGAAATCCTCGCGGGCAAGCGAGCGCGTTGAGACGCTTGGCGAACACCTACTAGATAGCAGACCCGCCGTGGTGGCTCAGTGGCTATGGTGTTGGGCTGCGGAGCACGAGGTCGCGGGATCGAATCGCGGCCACGGCGGTCGCATTTCGATGGGGGCGAAGTGCGAAAACACCCGTGTATTTAGATTTAGGTGCACGTGAAAGAACCCCAGGTGGCCGAAATTTTCGGAGTCCTCCACTACGGCGTGCGTCATAATCAGAAAGTGATTTTCGCACGTAAAACCCGGTAATTTAAATTTATTTTTTACTAGATAGCGCGAGACCGGTGCACCTCGACCCAGACTTCATGCTACCTTGCCCGACTTCCGGCGAACGCAGTCGGCGATCATCGAAAACCTGATCTGCCGGTCGAGCGCGTGGGCATTACACGAGTCATCGAAGTTTCCAGAGTAATCGCTGGTGCCCGCGCGTCTTCCAGAAAGTACTATGCTATTCGTGTCTCGTATATAATCAGATTACTCAAGCTTCGGTGATGACAACGCGTAAACCATCGATAACGTTCCAGTATGTTCTAATCATGCAGGCGTGTGTTGCGCTGAGCGATAACTTAAGTTGTTAGTGGGTGAAATGCAGTCCCCGAGAAAGGGATAAATGAGTACACGTGTCCATATTTTTGGCAACACAACTGCGCTTTGCCCTTTTTGAAGTGTTGGGTAGCCGGCCACACATTTTCCTAGTTAAAATTTCCACATTAAACCTTCCTTTCCTCCTCTCTCTCTCTCTCCAATATTCATATGAACAATGCACTTATTGTAAGTTGCACTATGTTCATGATAAGCCGTAACGGATGAAACAAAATACGCATAAGCTAAACGTTGGAGCTTTGATACCTACAGCGACGCGTCGTGAACTTCTAGCTGCCATTGGGAAAGCCGCTATAATGGACAGTGCAAGATTAGCGAAGTGTTCTCACCTTTGTTGATTTTCCGAGCTCCTCTCGAGTTATTCGTCCCTCTGTGTAATTTTCTTCTAGCGTTTCCACTGCAGCGCTGAAATAAGCGTTATGCCAGACATTCAAATGCGATACTTTCATCATCAGTTTCTAGTATTTGACAGTAAGTTCCCTAAACGCCTGCAAATTTACATATTTAGAATTGCCTTTAGAGGAGTATGTTGAGTTTATGAAGTTCCTATGCCGGCTCCACGAACTAAGTATATAAACAGTATCGACTTGCTTGAAAAGGCGAGTTAAAATGTAGATACTTAGTAAAAGCAGGGCTGGGCATTTCCATAACCCAGAAGTAAGGCAATAAATGTGGTGTATTACTTGGTGCTTTAGGTCACACACGCTCAGCTTATGCCATGGCACATCTACTTCATGTATTTACTAAGTGCGTCAGGTCAACCGCTTATACTAGTATTTACGGCCAAGTCGACAAACATTCGTGGGGAATGGCGTGTACATAGAGGATAACCGGTTTGCGAAATACCAGCAAACGTGCAAGCTCCAAGAAACAAATGCAGCGTACTGGTACTACCTTGAAAAAGCACTTCTAATTAGGCCAAACAGGCTAAACTTTCGCCCCAGAAAGCACTTAACACAACGGCCATTTCACCAAAGCACAAACTTGGCCTAGTGTATCTCAGGGCAGTGACAAACATAGCTGAAAACGGCCGTGCGAGATTTTCGAACAATTCATCACAATTTTTTTTAAGTACTACAGTTCATACACACACATTTACCATCGGACAGAGATTTGCCATAGCGATCCCCGAATTTTTGCTAAATTACATTTCATTTGCATTTGTAGTATTGGCAAGATAACGAGCAAAAAATTGCGCCAGAATTGTAAAACACTCAAACCGTTCGGAAGCGCATGCTTACGTGATTTATTACAAAGGACGCAATTCGCCCAGCCGCTTTCAAATTTACCTGCACGTCACTCATTAACTGATCTTGTCATTCAACAAACATAAAGAAGGCGCCTGGTAAATTGGGAAACGGAACGGAAAACGGCCGTGTGGCATTTTCTCACACTTCTAAAGAAATTTTTGGCAAAAGTTGCATTTAAACCACATGCACACAGAACTTCGCACATAAATTTGCTATATTAGTCAGCTCCATTATGCTAAGTTGGATCCTTCTGGCACTTGTAGTTATACCAGGGCAGCATGCACAATTTCGCACGGCTTCGAAAACACACTTATACCAATCTGGAGCTCTTGTACACGTAATTCATTCCAAAGGCCACAATTAACCCACACACTTCGGGATTTGCTTAGGCTTTGCTCATTATGTTCCCCTCATGTTTGTTAGACATAAGCCAGGTTTCTTGTCTAGATAGCCTACTGTGAATTCCTTATAACAAATGAAAATAAGGCAAAAAATGAGGGTTGAGGCAATGATTTGCGAAAGTAATAATTGAACCCGCACGTGATAGTTTTGCAACGAATTAAACATCAAATGTAGCTGAACAATATTGAGATTAATTTTGTGTCTGTACGATTGTTTTACTATTCCGGAAAATATAGGGAATAACGGCAGCATAACACTTTCACACATTTGATTAGCAATTCCAAAGCAATACTTTACCTACACACATCTAATTCAACAAAGAGATTTGCCACCAGATTACCCCCATTTTCGCTAAATTTGATGTTAGTTACATATATAGTGATGTCTGGGCTGAGTGCTAAATGTTGCGGCGCTTGTAAAAGCCTAAACATAAGCCTAAAAGCGTCTACATGCGTAATATATCGCGCAGGCTATAATGATCCCCAAAACTTCGAATTTCGTCCACTCACAACCCACAACGTTCCCCTTATTTTCGCAAAATATCAACTCTGTCTAAAGGGTCGTTCCCTGAGAACAGTCAGAAACATAGGGTAAAATTGTCAGATAATGCTTTCAACCACAATAAAAAAAAATGTTTTACGAAGGCACATGGATTTACAGAAAATTTTTTCCTTCTTTTTCCCTTCATGTTGGCTAAATTTGATCTCGGTGGCTCGGGGAGTTATGCCAGGGAAGCGGTATAAATATCGCGCCGCTCGTAGAATACTGTCATAGGCTCCCGAGCACTTGCATGCGAAATTTATTGCAACGGCCGAATTTAGTCTGCACACTTCGAACTTTGCCTACACATTAATTATAACGTGTCCTTATTGTTCGCCACATATAACTACGGTGCGTTGTTTTGTTCGCCGTAGACACTGGAGGAACCAACTAGCAACCCCTTATGACACGTGATAACAGGAACACTACGAGGGTTGAGTACTACTTTGTAACGCTTCTATTTAAGCCAGAACGTGATAGTACCTAATTTGCTTTCGGCATATTCGAAGCTGGCGTCTCGTACAGCCGTTCTAGAACTATGGGAAATATTGTGGAAAATAATTGCGGCAGAAACTCCACTGGTGTTGAATAAGTATGCGCAAGCGTCGTGCCACTTGCTCATCTCCACTCAGCGCGATTTCATTATCGATATAATCAAACTTGATCCGACCAGTATAGCACTTATCAACCCTTATCGGTTATTATTAACCTTATGGTACTAGATACGACCCGTATCAGCTCTTATCGTATGTTATCACCCTCATCAGACTCGATCCGACTTTCATCAACCCTTATCGGTCGTTATGAACCTTATAACAATTGATCCGGGCCTTATCAATTCTTATCGGTCCGCATCAATGTTATAGGACATGATCTGACTCTTACAAACTATTAGCGGTCCTTATCAATCTTATCCGACTTGATCCGTCCCTTATCGTTCCTTGTCAATATTATCAGAAGTGCTCCAATTATTGTAAGTCCTTATTGCTATTTAGAAGCTTATTTCTATGTGTCGAACCATTATAAACCGTGATGAGACCCATAAAACCCTTAATCAGTACTTATTATCCTTACCAATTCAGTGACTGCTTATCTGTCAGTGTTGCGCGAAGTGAAGCGCACGAGCGCTCAGAGATCGGTGGTATTTCGGTAGGTGAAGAACGTCCAACGGAAGGCGCATACTGCTATTTCTGAAACGCATCCGGTATGTGGTGCGTTTGGCATTGATATTTCATAAAGTCGGAATTTTCCTGATAACTACACTGCTCCTCTTCGCCTCACATGGCTTTTATTCATCATCATCATCATCATCATCATCATCATCATCATCATCATCACCACCACCACCACCACCACCATCATCATTATCATCAACATCAGCCTGGTTACGACCTCTGCAGAGCAAAGGCCTCTCCCATACTTCTCCAACTACTCCGGCAATGTGCTAATTGTGGCCATGTTGTCCCTCTGCAAACTTCTTGATCTCACCCGCCCACCTATCTTTCAGCCGCCCCCTGCTACGCTTCCCTTCTCTTGGAATCCAGTCCGTAACCCTTAATGACCATTGGTTATCTTCCCTCCTCATTACATGCCCTGCCCATGCCCATTTGCTTTTATTGATTTCCACTAAGATGTCATTAACTCGCGTTTGTTCCCTCACCAAATCTGCTCTTATCCCTTAACGTCACACCCATCATGCATCTTTCCATAGCTCGTTGTGCCGTCCTCAATTTAAGTAGAACCCTTTTCGTAAGCCTCCAGGTTTCTGCACCGTAGGTGAGTACTGGTAAAACACATCTGTTATACATTTTTTTCTGGAGCGATAATGGCAACCTGCTGTTCATGATCTGACAATGCCTGCCAAACGCACCCCAGCCCAATCCTATTCTTCTGATTATTTGTCGCATGATCCGGATCCGTGGTCACTACCTGCCCTAAGTAGATGTATTCAATTACCACTTCCAGTGCCTCGCTGCCTATCGTAAGCTGCTGTTCTCTTCCGAGACTGTTAAACATTAGTTTTCTGCAGATTAATTTTTAGACCCACTTTTCTGCTTTACCTCTCCAGGTCAGTAAGCATGCATTGCAATTGGTTTCCTGAGTTACTAAGCAAGCCAATATCATCAGCGAATCGGAAGTCACTAAGGTATTCTCCGTTCACTCTTATCCCCAATTCTTGCCAGTCCAGGTCTCTGAATACCCCTTGTAAACATGCTGTGAATAGCATTGGAGAGATCGTATCTCCCTGCCTGACGCCTTTCTTTATTGGGATATTGTTGCTTTCTTTATGGAGGACTACGGTGGCTGCGGAGCCGCTATAGATATATCTCAGTATTTTTACGTACGGCTCGTCTACACCCTGATTCCGTAATGCCTGCACGACTGCTGAGGTTTCGACTGAACCAAACGCTTTCTCGTAATCAATGAAAGCTACATATAAAGGTCATATATGAGCTATATATGAAGGCTATATATATAAGGGTATATAAGGCTTTTATTCAATCATGGTCAAATCTTTCGAGAAAGCCTTCATAGAAACTGTTCTCCTTTGGCATTTGTTGCGTACCACCGGTACAACATATTCGTATGGTTCAGATATATTCACCTTCTGCGAGCGTGGGTATTTAGTCTAGAGCGTAAGAGACTGGGCTTCTGATCGTGGGGTCGTAGTTTCGAATTTATTTTGTTTTATACATTTTTTTACGCTGATTCGTCTTGCGTGACGGACAGACGGACGGACGGATTTCTTCGTTGGGTCGGCATAGAAATGCTTACGCAATTAAAAGCTGTCGCTACACTGGAACGCTTGAATCAGCATCTTTCTGCAAAGGTTGTAAATAACTTACGCTGGTTAATTAGACATATGTGGTTCGTCCGTCACAACATGTTTCCTACTTTATCGGAACGTAAGCACTCTACCTCGCATAGTTCGCCGAGGAGACCAGGGAAAAACAGCTACATGCCTCGTATGGTGCATAATATTTCGGGGAAGACAAGTATTCAGTAAATAATATGAAAACACAAAATAAACCAGCATATTTCAAACTTTCACTACACGTCATCTGCGGAGTGGCTCCCTTTCTCTTCAAATATTACAGTTCTTGCGTGTTTGGTCGTCTCAGGAAAGTGGCGTAAATTTTTAAGCATTTTATATAGCGCTTCGAAACGGGCCGAAAACAATAGTTTATTAAGCTTTTATTGAGCCATTAATTGTCACACACGCGTCAAAGCTTGCCTGCTTATTGCCCCTAACAGTCCTCACATTCTGCTGAAATGTAAGCTTTGTGATTTATATAATCTTCTTTTTTTTGATAGGCGTAAGAAATGGCATAAGATGTTTCTGAACGCTTCTTGTCGCATTAACACCGCTGTAAAAGCAATCCTGGGATGATAAAGAACTACAAAAACATGAAGCCTTGCAATCATAAAGCCATGACATTTGTGGAATAGCAGTAAAGACCAATAGGTTCTCGAATATGCGAATGTAATGAAGAACCACAAAGTCATCGGCGGTACAACCGTTGTTTCTTCTGTATGCATCCACGACATTCACCCCTTAATGCCATGAAGTAGGTGGCGCCATTAGTGTATGTAGCACAGTCGGTGTGATCCCACCTGGCAATGCTGGTTGAAATTTCCGTTAGCGCCATTTCTAATAGGCATAAATGACTGGGCAGTATATGACGTTGCACATGATTGTCTGAAGAGGACATGCATCTCATGATCGCTATCGATTCGGTGTTGAAGTTTTGCACTAGAACATAGCACTTGTGAATACACTTTAAGTGGGCAGAACCGTTATGCGGTATTCTAAGCACTGTCTCATTGACAATGAAGTTCCATTATGTGGTGATGCTTCCCGCTTTACTTGAGTGTCAGGGATTCACTCGTGAGAAAAGCATTGCAAATGTTTATGTAAAACAAAAATGCAAAACTGTAGTTTGTTGTGCTTGTGCTACAGTTGTCCTAATACGCTTGTACCCGTGTTTTACTCAAACATTTTATATCCACGCCTTGTTTGCTAAAAACACCACAATTCTTATAATATCCTCTATATTTTATTTTCTGGTACTACACTTATTCTAACATGATTTTCTGTTTCTTTTAACTAATCTCTCTTTCTTTATGACGCGACTAGTCAATCCCTGAACGGGTCTGTATATCCAAATAGATAGGCAGAGAGACAGACAGATAAATAAATAAATAAATAAATAAATAAATAAATAAATAAATAAATAAATAAGAAGATAATGGTTTCATAAGTTTAGTGAGAAGAACACCGACTAGTGAAAGCAAAATAGTTGGGATGCGTGAGCCTATCATATACATTCCTAATCATGACGTCTTACCGCGAGGCAGGAGAAGAATCAACTGCCGAAGTTCTACTGCTTGCCGCATCCACTTATATGAACTAAGTTTATTATTCCCTCGCTACTTCCTCAGAAATCCTACCGAACCATTTCAGCAAGAGCTCCAATTGGATGCGGGACTCGATTGGGATGATGCAGAAACAAGCTTCTCACCCACTTTTGTCGCCTCGCTGTGAAGTACCCTGCTCAAGCGCTTCGCGAAAATTTTGCGGTGACTCGGGGTCGCTGATAAGATCTTCCAACTTGTCGTACACTCTGATTCGCTTTCCATGTACCAAGACAAGCTTGTCCATCTCCTTCAGGTAATGCCCTTGGTTGCAGACCATTATGCGAGTCTGAAAAGAAGACGTGTCGCAACACAAATTTAATATAGCGAACACGCAAGGCACACAACAAAGGTGAAAATACAGGCATAGCATGGTTAGTGGCAGTCGCAATGCTTCATAAACAACTATTTCGGATTAGGTCAGGTCAGGTCAGTTTATTTCCTCAAAGGCCCCTTTATCAGGGGTGTTACAAAAGGGTGGGGTACATCTTGCAACAACAATTCAATGTCATAACAAAAGAAACATTTGAAAAGTGCTAGATACCCTGTAGAAAGAAGTACCTACTCGTGAAAAGTTGTCAATTAGAAGAAAAAAGCAACAATGATTTTGGCCGAAGAGAAGAAACAGTGGCAATGGACAATTCACTTCAGTAACTAGTGGAACATTTGAAAAAAGGCAGATACATTGCATACAATCGAAAACGTACGGTAGATGATGAATTTGTACAGAAAGGTAATTAAATTGACAAAATTGAAGCAACCTCAGCAATGAGCACATGGTGATTATTTGTATATACAACATGGTGGGGAAGGGCATTCCAATCAGTTGCTATTCGAGAAAAAAAAAGAAGCAGTGAAGGTAGTGGTGTGTGAGCATGGTTTTGAAACTTGGAGTGGATGACGAGCGCGTTGTGATATTCTTGCGGATGGAATGATGTATGGCATACGATTAAGTGAACTATAGAAAAACTTATGAAAAAGAGCAACGCCGGCTATCTTACGGCGGTGCGAGAGCGACTCTAACTCAGATTTCTCTTTTAAGGATGATATGCTTACTTCATATGAGTAGGATGAATGAATGTATCTTACTGCACAATTTTGGAAGCGCTCAAGTGCGTTAACGAGATATTCTTTATATGGGTTCCAGATTGGTGACGCATATTCGACTTTAGGCCTGATAAGTGATTTGTACGCTACAAGTCTGACATTCTGAGGCGCATGACGTAAGTGGCGCCTCATAATTTAATACATCTTGTAACCGCGCAAACGACAAAGAACAAAGAAGGAAACACACAGGACAGGCGCGGAACTTCAACTTGGAGCGAAGCTAACTTCCAACAGTTGTTGGAAGTTAGCGCTTTGTCCGCGTCTTGCCGCTGTCTCTCGTCCCTTTTCGTGTGCCAAAAACCTCAGTTATGGAACACCAACACGCCCTAACCTACGCTCTTTCTAGAAATATTCATTTGAAACAAACCTGGAAGGTCTAATTTGTGCACGTTCAAGCATCCCACATAGACTCGCAGACTGAGCATCGCAAAGGCACGCAAGCATACTAGAGTATATAGGCCTGACGTTAACCCCCCCCCCCCCCCCCCCCCGCCCCATCTAAAGCATCTCTTTCTCAATAAATGGTGCTTTTCTAAAGTTTCGCTCATTTAAATTCAGCATCCGATACCGGCTCTCGCGGAGACTTATTCACTGCGGGGCCCGAAATCACCGTGGCCACAAGCTCACAGCCGTTCTTTGTACATGCAGGTATTCGCCCAATTCCTTTCTAGGTACACCTCGATGCTTCTGGGCAAAGAGGCTTTGGGGAAACTGGCTTCCGCGCCCGTAGTGCTTGACCATTGATAAACCATCGATGGAACACTGCAAACACCATAACTGCAGTTCACTGCCTTGTCTCTTCATCCGCCAGCTTCAGCTCCGAGTGTGCTCTTCGCAACTGGCAACCAGGCACAGGCAGCGCTATCATACGAGACGCAAGGTTATTTAAATGCTGCTTCATCGAAACGCTGCGAGGGCCAAATACCAGCATGGTCAGTCTTACGCCCGTTCATTCTACACGTGGGTTATTTACAACCCGCTCCGAGCTATGACAGCTCATCGTTGTATCATTGCGGCGTTGGGACACAATTGCCTTTTTTATGGTGTGCAATATTCAATTTCTATGATTTGTTTATGCCTGTCACACCGTGTCTCAATTTCACTGAAGCTCTCGGAAGATGTTGAAAGAAGCCCAGTTCCTGTGAGGGGCCACGTTGCGCGTGGTTCTTCCGCTATGATACTGATTGTACAAGCGTAAAAGAACGTTTACGAAGTTGTTAAGTGACTCGAATGTGGTCAAATATGCTTTCTGCAAGAGATGCATGTTATGCAGGAGCAGGAAGCTGCATGGATACATAGATGCAACATCTACTTAGCCAAGTAACCGTGCTATAAAAGGCGACATGCTTACAAGCAGAACTTCTAAGCTCTGAGGAAAATTAAAGTTTTTGCTTGAAGATAAGAACAACGAATCAAGATAAAACCACCTTCCAACATTTGTTGTAATAAAAAAAAAAAGAAACGATTAAGCATTAAGCGTACTCCTCTCTTTATTAACGCGAGACGAGAAAATCATGCCATGACATAATGAAAGTGCTCGTCAGCTGTCGACGGATATTTGGATTGGATATTTTAATGCTACGGACCAGTGACTACTAATTCGTAAAACCCATGGATACGGCCCTTTATGAAAGGGTAGCGCAAAGCTGCCAAAATCAGCACTAAAACCACGTGTGGTCCCACTCTCGTCCTTGCCAGCATGAAGTTTTACCTCAGCAGAGTGCTTCGAGTGTGATTCGTAACCCATGAAGTCGAGCTCACAAGCTAGGACAGCTTAAAGTAGAAGCTTGGATTTATTCGGGGACCCCTTAGGTCGATGACTTACTGGAAAAACGGAACTATCCACGCACACGCATACATAAAGAAACCTCGAATTTTGCCTCTCCACCTCGCCCACATCAGGCTTCTCTCCGCAGCATCGCAATCCGTCTACATGGTGAAGCACCGACGATGAATTCACATGTCTTCGCTGTCACCCAATCGCCCGCACCCCCATCACTGCCGAAGCCGTTGGCGTCTACTCCGGATCCCACTCCCCGACTACTTTAATCCTTTGGCCGTCATCGATCTTACGGGCCCGACCAGACCACGTTGCCTCTCAAGAATTTGATGTTCAGTCTCACTTCATGCGCTCACTTACACGGTATTTTTCTACCGCCAACCCTCCCGACCATCCTCTGGATGGATGGATGAATGGATGGATTGATGTTATGAGCGTCCCCTTTGGAACGAAGCGGTGGGTTGCGCCACGAAGCTCTTGCTATTATAGTGCTTAATGTCCTACCTTGGTTAAAAAAAAAAGACACTATCAATTCCCACAACCAAAGTTTCTGAGACACTATTGCGAACTTTGATTTTGTACGTCTCCGCTTTTTGTTGTTTCCCTACTTTTCTTCCACCTATCTTCCAATCGCCTTTTACTAATCTCTATTGCGGACATTACTTTTCCACTGGTCTCGCTGAACCCAAGGGCTTCAAGGAGGCCAGTGGTGCCTACATCGACTGGTGGGCAGATATCTTCACATTCTAATAAAACATGCTCCATAGTTTCCCTAGCTTTACCGCAGCAAGCACGTGCTTCTTCTTCCTTCTTATATCTCATGCATGTTCTAAGCCATCCAGATCTCTTCGAAAAGTAATGAGCTTCCCTTTGAGTTATCATAAATTCTTTCTTTCCTGATTTCGTTTTTTCCTCTTAAGTAGTTACTCATGGCCGATTTCTTTTCCATTGCCGCCACACATGAGATTATTTCAGCCTCTCTGCCTTTCCGCTTGACGTTTTTTGTTGCTGCGTTGCCCACCCGCCAGGCCGCATACTTGCTGGTAAGCTTCCTGGCTCTTTTACTCCACCTCCATCTTTGTTTTTCCTCTACAGATACCTCAACACTCTCCCAGCCATTTGCTTTCTTTCGTATTCCTCAGTCATTCTTCATAATCCATTTTATTGCGAGCTTCCCTCACTTCAAAACCAGTCCAGCCCATATCCCCTGCACTGTGATCATTTATAGTCTTCCCGTGAGCGCCCAATGCGAGGCGTCCTCTGAATTGTTCTACAAAACTCCCTGCAGAAAAACTAGGCAATTCAGCTCCTCAGGTAGCGCTGCGTTGTTCCAACCAACCCAAAATCCTTTATTCTCGATCGCCACAATGCAGTAGCTACTCGATTTATAAGTCGACGGCGTACATGTTTCTGCTCTAATCGGCAGTCGGGCTCCCCTCCCGATGGTGAGTGCTTATATCTCGGTAAAAAAACCGAATGCCGGGAACGACAAAGGTCATTCGTGTCGCCGAGGGCAGAACAGCTACTGTCATTGAAATTCGTACCACCCATGTCTGCATAGCCAATCCCCAGAAAGTTGTTCTTTTCACTGCCCTTTACGAATTCCCCACGAAGTAATCCTTCTCATTCACTTCCTCTCCCCGAACGCGTTGCGCTCACCGACTGTTCGGTCAACACCTTCCGTTCTTGTATTCCCCTGCTGGATCCTGCTCGCCATATACCGAGTCGCCTCAGTTGCGCTTACTACGTTCCCTTGCCAGCTCAAGCGTTGACATACGTCGATTTCGTATTGTACAATAAAAACGAGTATTGCGCTTTTTATGCTGCTGCATATTTATACGGATCACACACAAACGGCGTTCAAGTTTAAGTGGAGCTCGCCTTGTTTCTCAGCAATCCGTCGCTGCTGATGACCTCCCGGAACAGGCAGCTGGCGACGACAGGGTCGAGAGAGCTGAGCGGGTCGTCGAGCAGGTAGACGTCGCTTTGGCTGTACACCGCCCGCGCGATGGAGATGCGCTGCTTTTGGCCGCCGCTCAGGTTTGTTCCCTGCGTGTTTTAGGTGTGAAAAGATTGACATGATAACTGACGTGATAACTGATTGACATGACATTTATAACTGAGTTGCGTTTTATTCTATACATATACTAGAGATCCCTGCCGGAAAACTTGACGCTATTCTATTGTATTCTACTATTCTACTGTCGGTTATTTGTGATCGTCAAACGACAGCGCATAAAAAAAAAAAAAAACAAGGGCGGAGCGTATACGCAATAGTTATACACGTATACAATATATTATTACGATGGGGTGCGTTTATTTAAAGATGAATTGATGAAAAGGGGCCGCGCCGACACCGAGACGCTGCAAAGACAAGCGCACTTCGTTCTCCTCTTCTTCCGTTCTTTCTTTTGCTTTAGCGCAACACTCCTCCCTTCACATACGAAGCCCACTGGGCGAGTAACTGTTACGTCCACTCGGAGTCACGGGGATGACAGCGTTTCAGGCGGGCGACGTGAACAAGTTGCGTCTTCTTAGACCGGTAGCCATTGGAAACGAGATGAGCGATTGAATAGGTTAAATCGCTTAGGTGATTGGTGATGACGAAAGGCCCGGTGTAACGAAGCAGAAGCTTCTGGCACAGGCTGCGCTTGCGAAGTGGTGTCCAAAGCCATACTACGTCTCCTTTGTCGTAGGACACATTCTTATAGCATGAATCGTAGCTGATCTTGGAGCGGTCCTGGGATGCCAACGTACAGAGCTGAGCTATGCGGCGTGCTTCCTCAGTGTGGCAGAGAGTCTGCGCAATAGAAGAGTCCGCATGAGGATTAAAAGGTAGAGTAGTGTCAAGGAAGCTGCGGCGTGGTCTGGCATACAGAATATAGAAAGGACTCTAGCCGGTAGTTACATGCTTTGCAGTGTTGTAGGCGTAGGTGATGAAAGGCAAGATACCCTCCCAATTTTTGTGCCTGGAATCGACGTACATCGAAAGAATGTTGGTCAAAGTTCCGTTAGTGCACTCGACGAGACCATTTGTCTGCGGGTAATACGGGGTCGCGTGGAGAAAGTGGCAAGCACAGATACGCAACAGCAATTCGACTACGTCAGCCATGATCTGGCGACCACGATCGCTAACAATAACAGGAGGGGGTCCGTGACGCAGTATAACGGAGGACAGGAGAAAGCTCGAAACATCAAGAGCCGTGGCCGTTGGCATCGCTGCGGTTTCAGCATAACGTGTCAGATGGTCGACGCAGACTACAATCCAACGGTTGTCGTTTGTTGAGCGCGGGAAGGGGCCGACAAGGTCCACTCCAATGATTTCGAAAGGAGATGATGGTGGCGCCACAGTGTGAAGGAGTCCGACCGGAACAGTATTAGGGCGCTTGAATTGCTGGCACTTGTTAGAACTGGCCACATACTTTTCTATATCCCGTCGCATACTAGTCCAGACAGAATCGGCCATGAATCCAGTGGTATGCTCTGGTGAAACCTAGGTGCCCAGCGGTCGAGTCGTCGTGCATAGCATGGAGCACGTCGGTTCTCAAATTCTTAGGGACCACTAAGAGGAGGCGGGCGCCATCAGCCTCATAATTCTTGCAAATGGCTTTGCCATCTTGGATGACAAAGCCATTTTTACCTGTTGGTTGAGCAGCTGACGCGAAGAGGGCATCCAGGCTGCGGTCGTCACGCTACTCTTCCCGGAAAGTGGCCAGGTCGGGAAAAAGAATGCCGTCGATGGCGGCCAGAAAGTCATCGGAATTGCCGGCGTCAGATGCACGTGTTGGTTGAGGGAGCCTCGAAAGACAGTCGGCGTCCGCATGATGTCGGCTGCTCTTATAACGAACTGCAAAGTCAAATTCCTGCGAGCATAGCACCTTTCGAGCAAGGCGGCCAGACCGGTCGCGGAGACCAAGCAACCAACATAGTGAATGGCGATCAGTTACGATCGTGAAGCGGCGCCCGTAGAGATATGGGCCGAACTTCTGGACTGCAAAGATAACAGCGAGACGCTGTTGCTCAGTGACGGTGTAATTCTGTTCGGCCTTGCTCAACGAAGGGCTGGCATAGGCAATGACATGCTCAGCGTCACGAAAACGCTGGACGAGGACGGCGCCGAGGCCGATTCTACTCGCATCGGTGTGGAATTATTTTGTGGTAGAGGAGTCAAAATGGCGAAGTATGGGTCCGGAAGAGAGCAGGAACCTCAGTTGACGAAACGAGGTTCGCAATATGCTGTCCAGGTGAAAAGGTTATCCTTGCACAGCAATGAAGTTAGAGGGTAGGCAGTATCGGCAAAGTTGGGCACAAAACGTCGGAAGTACGAGCAAAGACCCAAGAAGCTCCTCAGCTTGCGTTGTGAATGCGGCTCTTTAAAGTGGCTTACTGCAGCAACCTTTTGTGGGTCTGGTCACACCCCATGCTTGTCCTCTATATGCCAAATACTAGCGCCTCTCGTTGGCCAAAGTGACATTTCTTGGAGTTGAGGGTAAGGGCAGCCTGTTCAAGCTACGTTAAAACAACGTCCAGTCGATGGTTGTGCTCTGCAAAAGCGCGGCCAAAAATCACGACGTCGTCTAGATATCATAAACAAACCTCCCATTTTAGGTCGCGCAGTACCGTTTCCATAAACCTTTCAAATGTTACAGACGCGTTGCACAAACCAAAGGGCATGACGTTGAATTCAAACAAGCCGTCCGGGGTCACAAAAGCGGTCTTCTCTTTGTCAGCTGAATGCATTGGTATTTGCCATTAGCCAGATCGGAAGTCTACAGATGAGGAGTAGGATGCGGAATGAAGGCAGTCGGTAACGTCATTGATCCGGGGAAGTAGATACACATCCTTTTTCGTCACAGAATTCAGACGCTGGTGCTCGACGCAAGACCTGCACGACCCATCTTTCTTTTTCACGAGGATGACTGGCGCAGCCCAAAGGCTAGAGGAATCTTGGATGACGCCATTGGCTAGCATGTCGTTAGCCTGTTGAGCGATGACCTTGCGCTCTCACGCGGCCACGCGGTAAGGCTTGTTCCGGTAAGGCTTGTTCCACCCTGTGTCGATGCTGTGGTGAGCCCGCGTAGTCGGAACACGAACTTTGTTAGCGTTTTGCGCGAAATCAAATAATATCGCTTGTTTGTTAAGGATGCTGACCAGGGTTTGACGCTTCTCTGAAGACAGTGACTTCTTGATCACTTTAAAAAAAAGCGACGAGTCTTCAAGGACACCTTGATCAGCCCCGTGATCTAGGGATTTGTGTGACGTGTCATCAGTCAAAGCCCCTATGCTCAGACTGGAATCCCCTTCAAAAGAGGCAAGTCGCATACCGCTGGGTAGCACAACAGACTGAGAGATTAAATTTGACACCCACAGTGTAGCTGTTCCGCAGGCCACAGAGAATACGCATCAAGGTACGAGCACGCTTTTCTTCACAACCATCGAAGATACAGGCTCAACAATTGCATCAAATGTATCGGCATCAACACCGCAAGCAGCACCTCGAACTCGGTATAAGAAACGTGCGGGTAAGACAGCATCTTCAATGACGGCGAGAGCGCGTGAACAGGTAGCAGGTTGGTCGGCGAGAGGAGACAGGAAAAGCTCGCCAGTACCGCAGTCAACAGTGGCACCGCACTGCTGTAGGAAATCGTGGCCAAGAATTACGTTGTGAGTATATTGAGGAAGCACTGCAAATTCGGCTTGATACACGTTATCGTAGAAATAAAAGTTCGCGGTGCTCACACCAATAGGTCGGAGCAACTCTCCGCTCACAGAACGAAATGCATTAGCGTTATCCCAGCGAAATATCACTTTACGGCCTAGTCGGGTTTTGAAATCCAGGCTGATAACGGAAACACTCGCTCCTGTGTCCACTAAGGCCAACGTAGCAACATTGTCCACTAAAACTCAAATCTTTTTTATGACACATGGTGACTGGCGGAGGCATAGGAGCGTGTAGTTGATAATGACTGGTAACTTCACCTCCATAGGTCACGCCGCCTAGTTTCCCGGCGGCGGTGACATGAGGCGTCGTCGTGGACATGTAGACGTGCGCTGGCATGAAGGCGGCGGGGTCAAGCTCCGCACAGAAGCTGGTGAGTCGCTACGGTAATTCGCCTGTGGTTCGTCCTGCTTTCGGAGTCAGACTGCCAGCATGACCCGTCGCCGTGCCGATTTCTACGTCGATAAAAAGTACACGGTTGCTCATGGGATGGTGGTGATGTGCAAGGGTGATGAGGACAAAACCTGGCGACGTGACCGCGAATACCACATTTGAAGCAGATGGGGCGCTCACGGCACGCGAAAAAATTGTCAGTAGCAGGATAACTGGCACGGCCGTCTCACTCTCTGGAATCTGCAGGTGATCTGGGTGAGTAACCGTCGTGGAAGTGATGACTGGGACGGGCGTTCATAGTAGGGTTTGGCGCTCATGAGCGAGAAGCGAAGTTGTAGGCGTCTACGGAGGCGGCGGTGATGGGCGCCTCACTGAAGTCGTAATGAGACAAGGGCTCTCGAGTCCGCGGAGTCGAGAGGGAAGCCGCCTCACGTCGGTCCAGCTCTACACGCACCACTTCCCGAGTAACTGATGCAAGGTCGGATGGAGATAGGACCACGTCAACAGTCGCGACGTTAGTTACGTTGGCCATGCGGCCAAACTTCGGTGTGATACGCCGAGCTTGCAAGGCTTCAAATGTGCGGCAGTGCCGAATGACGTTACTTACGAAGTCGAGACTGTCTTTTCCGGTGAGGTACTGCTACAGGTCCTCGGAGATCCCGTTTAAAAGATGACCAACTTTGTGCTCTTTTGTCATCTGAGGGTCCATAGATTTGCACAACTTCAGCACTTCCTCGATGTACGTCGCGCAGGTTTCACCATTAGGGCTTGCTCTGCACGCTCCTTTTTAGCTGCCGGATCTCCGAAGCACTTCCTGATTTCGTCTACGAACTTTCCCCACGTCGTCATGTTTTCTTCGGGGTTTTCAAGCCACACATACGCGGTTCCCTTGATGAAGAAGGCAACGTTTTTAAGCTGGGCGGTGGCGTTCCAGCCGTTGAACCGACTTGCACGTTGGTAAAAGCTGAGCCATCCGTCCACGTCTACCCGGCCTTTTCTAGCGAAGGTTCGAGGTTCGATGTAGGGCTGCCATGGGTAGCTGGAAGAAGGTGTCGGGTTGCCACCGTCGGAAGCCATCTGTGGTGGCAGACCGGCAATTCGGTGACTTCGGCGAAACTCCACGGATTGCGCTTCTGCGGGCGGTTCGTCGTCGCTCTTCCCGGGCGCTGTTGTTTTACCCCGCACCTTCAACAAAACTGTTACCATGGGGTGCGTTTATTTAAAGATGAATTGATGAAAAGGGGCCGCGCCGACACCGAGCCGCCGCAAAGACGAGCGCACTTCGTTCTCCTCTTCTTCCGTTTTCTCTGTAGCTTTAGCGTAACAATATTTATAACAAAACTTTCATTCACGGAGTCAGGCAATTGAACGGCTTACTGAAGAGGCATGCATGCAAGAAGAGTCGACAGCTACATTAGAAACATGCCTTTTCGATGCCAAAGAAGCGCGTCACTTTAAGACTAACTGCCAGAACGGAGAGTACAGATGAGAGTACAGAGTAACTGAGAGTACAGTTGCAAGATACAATATCTAGAGTGAAAGTCAATTGGCAATACCTGTCGGTGAGGGAAGGCAGTCCTATAATCCTAACGCCCCAAACTGTTGTTTAGAATTGAAGTGGCTGGAAAGGCACGTTGCTAAGTTCTTTAGCATTGCCTTCTAGAAAACTCAGTTATTGTCGAGCTTAGCTACTTCAGATATGAAAAACACTCAAGAGACGATTCATTGCGTTTACTTCATGTTACGCCACTGAGGGGCTGTATGAGACACCGTAGCGGAGAACTCCAAAGCGGTTTTTACCATGCAAGCTTTCTTTTTCAATAAGAAGCTGAATCTCAGTCTTTTCCCGCTCTATCATTTTAAAAGGGGGGCAGTTTAGGAGTGCAGGCACAAGCAATAGAAATTCTTTTCGAGCTCTTTGCATGAAGATTTTATGGTGCTCATTTTAGGAGCCTTTATTCAAGGGGGAGGGGGCCGGGATAATCTTGCATTGCACATGTGCTTAAGAATAGAGGCCTAATTGACTTCTTTGTTTATTTAAACGCCACGAATAAAGCGTAGCAGACTGCATGATCACAATGACGCATGTTTAAAGAAACAAATATTCGTGGCAAAATTTAGTGTCGGCCCTAAAAGAACGTTGCTGCCTACACGGGGCTGTGTGTATGGGCGTTATTAGTTTAGCGAGTGCTTGTAGCTCGTCAGGCAAACACCAGCGAACAGGACAGATGCTCTGCTGATGATACATGTGCCAGTGAACGTCACTGGTAAATGTACACAACGAAGAGCGCCAGGCAATATTCTACCTTTTGTCGACGCTATTAGCAACTAAAACATTTTTTAAAACTTCTTTTATCCCATTACCGCACGTAGAAATAGATTTTTATATCTGTTATTCAAGTGTTAAAACCTACTGGACGCCTTCTTAAAGCCAAACGCAGATATTCTTTATGTACACGTGTAAGTATTCGTAACGATTTCATATAACACCGTGGTTCGTACTCCTTTTTTTTGTTTCTTTCCCGATTTTTTTTTTGTCAGAATACCAACTGCATAAGGTTGAGCACCTACGTAAGGCAGTTCTAAATAAAATGGCTGAAATGAAAATTGGTCCAAGTCAAATGCTTCGTTCTATCCAAGAAAATATCCAGGGAAGGCATTGTGCTCATACTGTTTGTGTTAATTGGTCAAGTTTGAAGGCCCCTGGCCTTCGCTCAGGGGGTCCGCGAGCCGCTACCAGCACGACAGAGGACCAGTGGCGCAAAGAACAAAAACCGTTTTAATTTACGATAGAACGTAACACTCAAAATTACCGCAGCCTCGCGGCCAATAGCAGAAAAGAACAAGGCAAAGAAGCAAGCAGTAAATAAGCAAAGCAGCAAAAAGCAGCAAAAGCAAAGAAGCAAGCAGCAAAACAGCTAAGCAACAAAATATACAAGCCAAAGGGAGCGACGAAAGAACGGCCGCTACAAACCATCAACCGACACAATCTTTCGGGCGATAACAGAATTAAAGCGCAGAAAGCACGCAAGCACCGAACCAGGCGCGCAGATAGTCCCACAAGCGAACAACAAGAGCACTCTTTCATGCAGACACAATACAAAGACGCTTTTCCCCCTGCTCTGTAGCACGCTCGGACAGAAACCTAGACGGGCCACGCCCCACCAGCGCCTCCCCAGGCCCGCGCCCCGCAAAAAGCCACGAGTGCAGTCTCCCCTGCCTTCTTATCGGGCAGCCGCCTTCCCGGCAGTCCCCGCGCGAGTTCTTACGATACCGCGATCGATGCGCATGCTCCATGCGACGAGTGCCGTTGTGGCGCGCGTTTTAAAGGCTTCCCCCGTGCGCGCTGCAGAGAGGGCCAAGGGCCCGACACTCCCCCCCGTACAAGACCGGACACCCGCCTGGGTGTCCAACGACACTATGTAACGACACTATGTAACGACACTATGTAACGACACTATGTAACAACACTATGTAACAACACTATGTAACAACACTATGTAACAACACTATGTAACAACACTATGTAACAACACTATGTAACAACACTATGTCCAACCGCACCATGCATCGTCCTAGTCGAGTACATCACGGCTTTTGCGAAGCAAAATGTTCGGGGCAGTTGGCACGCGATGGGCTGGAATGGTGTCTGGCGTCGTTCGGTGCTCCCCGTGACGGGCCCAGTTGCGCTCAAGGCGTGCGCTCCTTCAGAGTCAATGCACTTTTCGCCCAACCAACGCTAGCGCACATCGGTCGCCCCGGTGAGAGGCCGACGACGTAGGTGATGTTTCGATGGGCCGCCGTGGCAGCCAGGCTGGTCACATTCGCTGGAGTGGTAGCATGGTATTCTGCGTAAGGCGAGGATATCCAAGGACAGCAAATGTAAAAAGAAGTCGCGATTAACAGATAACGGACGTAGGGTACAGCCGCGTTAACTGCTGGACTCGTGGTAAAGGCTAACTGCTGTCCGATGGGCGCTCGTAGTACGCTTTGAGGTCGTGCAAGCTTACGGGCCCTATTACTCTGCTGCCGTGTTTTTCCCGCAAGAGGTACACCAAACTAGAAATACGTTTCGCGATCACGTAAGGGCCATCCCATCTAGGCGCGAGGGAAGCAGCAAACCCTTTTGCAGCATCGCTGAGTGGGTGCGTGCGGCGGAGCACTTCGTCGCCGACCGCGAACTCCAGGGCCCGCCTGCCTTTGTTGTACTGATTGCCATGTTCCAGGCGGGCAAGGTCCAAGTTTTCCCTGGCCTCCTTCAGAGTGTGGGCCAGGCGGCTGGAAAGAGTTTGTGTGAACGTGGAGTAATTGCAAGTTGGTAATTCAGAGCCGTTGGTGAATGCATGCTCAATAGGAAACCGGAGCTCGCGACCGAGAAGAATAGCCGCTGGCGTAAACCCTGTCGACCGGTTTACTGTGGTCCTTGTGGCGAAAGCCATCTCCTGGATACGAACGTCCCAGTCCTTGTGCCGCTCGGTGAAAGCCACCAGCATTGTTTTAAGGTTTCTGTTGACACGCTCCGTGATGTTGGCTTGAGGGTGGTATGGTGTCGTCCTTTTGTGCTGCACGCCAAGAGCTTTGCAAGTGTCAACGAATATCCTGCCTGTGAAATATGTGGCATTGTCTGTGATAAGCTGCGCTGGGAAACCGAAACGGGTGAACGCTTCCAACAACCTATCCCAGATTATCTTAGAATCCAGCTTGCGCAGCGGGTACAGCTCTACCCATTTGGAGAAATGGTCAGTGACCACTAACAAGTATCGATTCCCTTTAGCTGACCTGGGGTATGGGCCCATAACATCACATGCCACAATTTCCCATGGGTATCGACTCTCAACTGGTTGCATGAAGCCCGGTGGCTTCCCTCCCCTCGGTTTCACGGTCTGGCAGGTAGGACATGTGCGAACGTATCTAAAGACATCCTTTCTCATGTGCGGCCATGTCGCGACGCGACACAACTTCTCGAATGTTTTCTTGCCGTCGCTATGACCGGCGAGCCGGGTGTCATGAAAGTACTCTAGAAAAGGCTTGCGCAGCTTCCTAGGCACAACGACACGGAATGGGGACTCACCGCAATCCGTATCGGCAGCAGGTATATACCGCAAGAGCAGGCCATCGTCTGCTTGCATGTAGCAGTCGTAGTTGCCGTTACCGGCAGGGTTGGCGCCGCCCAGTGCCTTGCGTATCAAGTTGCACTGGTCGTCGCTTAGCTGGGCGTCGAGTAGCTGCTGGCGGGAGATCAGTGTTCCCCAGGCGTCCACAGGCACTGCCACAGCCAGGACTTCGGGTGCCGGCTCGCCATCCCCGGAGAGTGGTGCTCGGGACAGGGCGTCCGCTACCTTGTTGAAGGTGCCTTTCCTGTATTCTACTCTGTAATTATATTTCTGAAGAGAGAGGGCCCAACGGGCTAAACGGCCGGCTGGGTTTTGTAGCTTTGACAGCCACGTCAGCGCCTGGTGGTCAGTCTGAATAGTAAAGTCAGCCCCATCCAGATACATGTCAAATTTCTTTAGTGCAAATACAATTGCTAGGCACTCTTTCTCTGTTACGGTATAGTTCCGCTCCGCTCCTGTGAGAGTGCGACTTGCAAAAGCCAGAGGGTGAAGCTTTCCTTGGTGCTTCTGAAGCAAGACTGCGCCGATGCCATACTCACTTGCATCGGTCTGCACGGTGAATGGCAGGTTGAGGTCGGGAAGCAGCAGACGTGCGGTATCGGCGATAGCCGATGACAGAGCCCGAAATGATCCCTGCTCCACGGCAGTCCAGTGCCAACTGGCACCTTTCCGTAGGAGCTGGTGGAGAGGTCTTGCCAGGTCAGCGCAGTTGGGGATAAAGTGGCGGTAGAAGCCCACCATGCCCAAATACCGCTGCAGGCTCTTGACGTCGGTTGGTGGTGGAAGCTGCAGTATAGCCCGGAGTTTCTCCTCGTCAGGTCGGAATGTGCCTTGCTCGACGATGAAACCTAGGAGGTTGATTCTGGGCGAAACCAGTTGAACTTTCCGGGGGTTAATGGTGATGCCTGCAGCCTGCATTCGTTGTAAGACGGTGGTTAGGTGAAGGAGATGCTCCTCCAGGGTATTCGAGAACACTACCACGTCATCCATGTAAGCCATTGCGTAATTGAACTTTGCGTCTTGAAGCACAATATCTATTACACGTTGAAAGGTTGCAGGTGAATTGCACAAACCGAAAGGCAATCGGACAAATTCGAACAGTCCCCGATGGCAAGTGAATGCAGTCTTTGCAATATCGCAGGGGGCGATCGGAATTTGCAGGAAGCCCCTGCTGCAGTCTAAAGTAGTGAAGAACTTTGCGGACCCAAGCGAATACATCACTGAATCGATTGATGGGAAGGGGTACGAGTCTCGAACTGTGACAGCGTTCAACCGACGGTAGTCGACACACAACCGCGCCGTGCCATCTTTCTTAGGTGCTAGTACAACTGGGAATGCCCAGGGGCTCTTAGACGGTCTTACTGCACCGGTAGCGATCATTTCGTCTAGCGCACTATCAAGAAGTGCTCGCTTGTGGATGCTCAGGGGCCGCGGGTTGAAACGAATTGGGCGGGCGCCTCCGGTGTCTATCCTATGAGTCAGCACATTAACGCTGCCAGGAGCTTCCGTGAACATTTCTGCAAATGGTTTAAGCGCTGTCTCGATTTTGGTCTTCTCCGCCGGAGATCCTGTGAAGGACTTCAGAACAGTGAGAATACCACTACCAGTCTCGGATACCGCAGATATATTGGTGGAAAACAGATTTGTCTGTGGTTCTCTTGGCTTACTCATGAACTTGAGTGGATGTGCATGCATGCCATACTGGTAGGTGCCTTTAGACAGATCGAGAACGATTCCTGCTTTGGCTATGAAGTTACGGCCCAAAATCACGGGACAAGAAAGTCCTGGAAGGTGTAGGAAGCGTTGCCGGAATTTTTTATCATTCATGGTAACCGTTAACCGGGCTGCTGACGTAGCGGACGCAACGTGAGCGGATGCCATGCGAAGGGTCGTGTTTACACTTCGTAACTGTAGACGTTTCGTCTCGCAGGCGCTTCTCACACGGTCGCCGAAAACGGAAACGGCAGAGCCGGTGTCTAAAATAGCAGGTACTTCTATTCCGGCCATTCTGACCGCTACCAATGGTGTTTTGTCAAGGTGGTCGTCAAGAAGACTGAACGTGGACGGCAAAGACCTCACCATTTGTCCGAGATCCTGGGCCTTCGATCTGGGGGGGTGACACCTTTCCGGTACAGCTACTACCGTTGATGCCGGTGGTGATTTGAGTGTGAGGAGCTGTTTCTGTCCCCCGCTCCGCTGCCGAGGTTGTCCGCGGCTCAGCGCCGTGACAGCAGGATGGTGAGACGACCAAAACACCCGGCTTTTCGTAGTCTTGGAAACGCCTGCCCCCGCTCGGTGCTTGACAGCCGCTGCAAGATGCTTCGATGTTGCGAGTAACACCGCGTGAGGGTCGGCTGCTGCCGGAGAGGGCGTCCCGGAGCCTGCATGTTGCGAGGGGACGTCGGGGCGCGGTAGGTCGTTGGCCGGCGACTGGTAGTTGCTCACCACCGCCGGCCCTCGTCGTTTCCCTGCTGGCGGGAGCCAGGTGGGCTCGGGCACTGGCTCTTGTAGTGGCCTCGTCCCCCACACTGGAAGCAGACTGGAATGTTCCTGCGTGTATCTTCTGCGCCTGATTGGGCGGCAGCCGCTACAGGCCTGCTGCGGCCCCGAGTGCCTCGCAACGTTGTTGCAGGTTCCCGGACCGGAGGCCGGAAAGGTACCTGGGTGGCAAGGGTGCGGTGAATAAATGGATCCAGCGCCCTTGGAGGCGGTACGATATCCCCCGGGCTTGCAAATGCAGAACCGCGCCACGCGCAAGACGGTTCTAGGGAGGCTTGAGGCGGGGGTGGAGGCTGGTAAGTTAGCTCTGCCAACATCGCCGCCTGAATATCGGACGCCGCTTGGGCGAGATCGTCAAGTGAAGAGAAGGTGCGGCCCCTTAGATAAGCCTGGAAGCGTGGGTGAGATTGCCGGATTGCCCGGGTGACTCTTTCTGTTTCAGGTGCTGAAGGGTCTGCGCGCTCGTAAAGCTCCTGAAAGGACCGTATGTATTCTTGGAGGCTTTCCCCCTCCGCCTGACTACGGGCGCGAAGCTCGTCGTTTATGCGGACAACGTAGTCGGGGGGGAGGAATTCTGCTCGCAGAAGCTGCTCAAAGTGCGCCCAACTCTGGAATGACTGGCGACGACGCCAGCGGGCGGCGGACCCAGTCAGGGCGACGGGCAAAACGCGCTGAAGAAGAACGTCATCCGTAATGGCTTGCGCATTGCGGTAATCTTCCATTTCCTGAAGGAAGTCCGCCACCGATTTCGTATCTGTGTGCCCTTCATATGTAGGCACAGCGAGCTGCAAATGGAAACTGGCTGCTGGAGTTATGTTTGTCTGATGCTCGAGCAGCGCGGTCAGCTGGGCAATAATGCTGCACATATCTTGTGCGGGCGCACCCTGGTCCTTCTTATCCGGCATCGTACTAGTGGATTTGCGAGTATGATTTTCAACCGCGCTCTTCTTGACATTACCCGAACGTAGGTGCATTAAAATGCCGGCGGTGCATCTCTGGCGTTGAAATTGAGCGGGCAAAGCGGTCCGACGGAATGGTCAAGCGGTTCTGCGGAGGCAGGATGGCGCGGAATAGCGGGGCGCAAGGAAAGCGAGAGGTTGAATAAGAAACGTTCAGTGAGCTTACGCCGGTCAGAGGGATTGGGTACAGATGCATGAGCTGTGGGACCCGATGTCGGAGCGAAACAAGAAGGCCCAGGGGGGAGTGCCAGCTGTCTTGAGATGGGGGCGGTTCCCTCGTTCCCGTGCTCGTGGTCCCTGCGGTGCGGAAGCGTACTCCAGAACAAAAAGAAAAAACGAGAAGAAAACCACGTTGGGCGCCAGATGAAGGCCCCTGGCCTTCGCTCAGGGGGTCCGCGAGCCGCTACCAGCACGACAGAGGACCAGTGGCGCAAAGAACAAAAACCGTTTTAATTTACGATAGAACGTAACACTCAAAATTACCGCAGCCTCGCGGCCAATAGCAGAAAAGAACAAGGCAAAGAAGCAAGCAGTAAATAAGCAAAGCAGCAAAAAGCAGCAAAAGCAAAGAAGCAAGCAGCAAAACAGCTAAGCAACAAAATATACAAGCCAAAGGGAGCGACGAAAGAACGGCCGCTACAAACCATCAACCGACACAATCTTTCGGGCGATAACAGAATTAAAGCGCAGAAAGCACGCAAGCACCGAACCAGGCGCGCAGATAGTCCCACAAGCGAACAACAAGAGCACTCTTTCATGCAGACACAATACAAAGACGCTTTTCCCCCTGCTCTGTAGCACGCTCGGACAGAAACCTAGACGGGCCACGCCCCACCAGCGCCTCCCCAGGCCCGCGCCCCGCAAAAAGCCACGAGTGCAGTCTCCCCTGCCTTCTTATCGGGCAGCCGCCTTCCCGGCAGTCCCCGCGCGAGTTCTTACGATACCGCGATCGATGCGCATGCTCCATGCGACGAGTGCCGTTGTGGCGCGCGTTTTAAAGGCTTCCCCCGTGCGCGCTGCAGAGAGGGCCAAGGGCCCGACAAGTTTATTACTATAAAAAAACGCTGTAACAATTATTTAGTCCTTGTTGCAGCACCTCCAGTTTGCATACGAGTACCTTCGTTTTAATTTGTGATTGTATAATTCAGTTGTATGTGTGAACATCTCTCTATAATAATTAGTTTGATTTACCTTTCAGCTGTATATGACTCTCACTATTTCACTCCCACCTATTTACTTGTGGTATACTTGAGATTTCGCCCTAGATATGTTTCTGATACTGCCTGCCATGTTTCGGGGCGCAGACCTCTTGAAGCCTGCATACAGCTTTTTGTTTCAATGTCCACACTGCAATCTAGGTGAGCGATTGACTGATTGAAAATGGGAATAAAGCAGTCGTATCCACAAAAGGGAAATGTAGGACTACGTGATAAAATAGAACAATCATATCTCGTATCACATTTCGGTGACAGCGATATTGATTAGCGCTGTTCTCTGCAAACGGAACTCTACCTTTTCTCCAACTTCGGTCATATCTCCTGACTGCAGCCTGTTGAAGTCATTCATCAGTTGGCAGCTTCGTACAACTCTTTCGTAAAAGGCCGCGTCCATGGATTTTCCGTAAACGATATTGTCCCGTATTGTCATATTGTGCAGAACCGGTAACTGAGGCGCAAAGGCTATGCGGCCCTGAAAAGAACCAAACACGTAAGATTCTTGATGAAGAGTAATTCTTTATATTTTCCTCATTTACTAAAACGGTCACTATCGTTTCATCTATAGTGGCTGGGAAACTTAACACACATACACAATGACCTGAAAAGGCCATGCCAGCAAGAGCGTAGATATCAGAATTTCTATTTTCTTTGACCAGTGTCTTTTCTCTGCAAAGTTCCTTCAGCAAGCTGCCCTTCAATATGGGGATGTAACAGATGACGATAGAGTAAATTTTAAAACATGTAAGTGGCTCTGCCTGGCAGAATATCAAACTGGCAGCCGGACAAGAGGGAACTGCACGACAGGTTATACTTACGTACGGCAATTAGAACCACCGGTTGCGGCTTGGAAAGTACTTACTAGTTTGGTTAAAAAAAGCATAGGAATTAATCTTCAGCGCTGAACATTATGATTGAATGATCACACACTTTGCTCAGCCATCGGACTTTACTGCATAAGCGTGCGTGTGGCTTAACTAGTCCGAAGCTCCATCTGTTCTTTCTAAGAAAAAATAGTTATTACTAATAATATTCTGTCTTTTTCTCAACGTGCCGTAAGCAGATGAACTTTCTGAAGGGGTTATCAAACAAATATCGAATGGTAGGACTAAAGGTTAAAGATTCACCATATTTGCAAGCAGAGCCATCTGACTGCCGCAAGTGATGATTTACAGGGCACGCAAAAGATTCGGACTCGTGATTTGTTTGGTTTAAGAAAGAGGTGTCCTGCGTCGAGCATTCTAAAAAAATGTGCGCTGATACAGTTCTTGCTTGACTAAATAACAAGTGTGCAGGTTAAAAATGTCGATGACGCCTTCATCAGTATACTTGGCCAGAGCAATATCGAAAGTTGCAATGAAGGTGTGCTCTAGAGTCAGACGCGCAAGAGAAAATCCTCCAATTATACGAAGAAACACCAAGGTTATCTGCGCTTACCACGAGTTACCGTGCTTTAAAATCAGTGCCTCAAAACGCTACTACAAAAGCGAGGAATGGCTGTAAAAGGAAAGCTGCGATAACATGCGGTTTTATTCGCGTTTTTCATCTATTCGGGGTACTTCGTCTCTGTTACAAGGCGAGACAAGTGCGGGTTGTGACAGTCTCACGGATACAAGTTTTCGCCTTTGCCCCGGTAACAGCACGAAAACTTCCAGTTTCCTTTTCAGGCAGTGCTACCGTGTTCTCTTAAATTGTTCGAGCAGTGGTTGTGATCTTTACTGTGGCTACGTAACTGAAATCCATAGGTGAAATGTTGACCATACTCCAGTGAAAACTGCATTTTGGTTTATGGGTTGTCAGTGCACTTAAGTTACACAACTGCCGCGCACACGCATTGTCGATGCATCACACCTACTTCATTTATTGTTCCTCACTTTACTATATAGGGACGGTGTCATTAACATGGCAACAGGTCTAAAATATTCTAACTGACATTTTTTGTGCTTCAATAAAAATTTTGAGTTGCGGCAAGTTGTTTTTTCGTCCACTTTCATTTCCATTAATTTATCCTTTTTCATTTCATTTATTAAGCACAAGTAATTTCCCCTACGTTGTCCTTGGTGTCAGTGTTTGTTCGCTTTTTAGAATAGGATGCTAGTCATATCTGCTGTGGAAGCCAAGCTACTTTATGCGACTGAGACAAGTTAGTTTTATGTACTTACTCTGCAGGTGATATCGCCCTTAATTAGGTGCATGTCTCCGAGTATAGCAGCGAGCAGAGAGGATTTGCCGCTGCCCACAAAACCAACGACGCCAATCAAGGCCCCTGGCTCTACCGAAAGGTCTATATCGGTCAGCTGGGCAAGAGAGACACCGTGGGTAGGTTTCACCCACGAGAAGGAGCACTTTTCCAGTTGCACGGTACCTGCGATATTTTTTTCAGCAGTTTACCCCTCGAAGTTAACCAATGTGCTTGCTGCGAAATCCCGACTTCCACAATGATTAAGTTTCTTCAAAACAGAGGAAAGGTTACTGGATTTTCAGCATCAAAAGGTCACATTCGATGGCGTAACACTTCCGTCAACAGAGTCACACGCACACATGAGAGTACACGTGGGCAGGTGCCATATTCTGACTTTTACGTTAAAACAAATTTTGCCGTGGCTGCTTCATTTTCTAACTGAGGCAAGCTGTGCAGTGAAACCCACAGTCCCAGTAATTGGTACCATATGTCTATGAGATCGCTTTTAAAAAAATTGCAGTACATTGCTCCTCATATTACATCTGTTCGCTGATCGACCTTGATGCTTTCGAAAAAACACAGCACCATTACTTTTGATGCCGGTAACATCGGACAGGGAATTGCAATGTATCAAAATACACACGAAACGAATACTATCTGCATGTTTTAAATGAGGACTATAATACCTTGCTAAATATTTAACCAGCGGAAAAATAAGAACATTCGGACAAATTAACTGTTTTGTTTTGTTTGTAGCACCAAGAAACAGGTTTTATAATTTTTGCCAATTACCGCTCTAATAAAGAATGACTTCGAAATTTCTATAGCAACATGACTATGAGTATTATGCTGTCACCTCTTTTGTGTATCCACCAACAAAATAAAATAACATGCTTTGTCCCCTTTCGGCAAGCACAAATTTTCCAAAGGTGATGGCGCACATTAAAGGAACGGACTTCGCCTTCTTTGCAATAAAATCATTCAGAAGTTCATGGCAGCTATCAAACTCATGAGCTGGAGTGAAGGGTTCTTATCGCACGTAACTACTGTGCGTGATTTGCCACCGTCACAACTGCCAACCAGTCATCGCGCCAATGTCTGCTACGAGTGATCGATGCCTTGAGTCGACAGGTTAACAAGGAAAAAGTTCATGGTTATATTGCGCTCAGTTTTACAAACACGATATTAAGGAAGGACAGGACGTGGACGGATGTAGCGCAAACTACCAACTGTTTAATACTGGTAAAGAACGCGCTTATATACAAGGAGATATGGAGCGGGGGGGGGGGGAAGGGTTACATATAAGATATGACAAGGTGACGACGTGTGATCATAGTTCGGGTCAGGCGTACATTGTTCACATGCACCCGTTCACATGCAGCAACTTGGCCGCACATTGCAAACAATGCAAATGCTCCCCGCTAATAGAAAGCACCACAGTCATTGGAACATCAAAAACAAAAACGGAGCGAGAAATATGGGAGGCGCTTGCGATAGCTAAAGAAAAAGAGATGTGCGTAAGCACTCCGTCCATCGCGCTTATCAAAGCTGAGGTCGAGTTTGCCAGGGCGAACGGGTGCATGTGAACAATGTATGCCTGACCCGAACTATGATCACACGTCGTCACCTTGTCATATCTTATATGTAACCCTTCCCCCCCCCCGCTCCATATCTCCTTGTATATAGGCGCGTTCTTTTCCAGTATTAAACAGTTGGTAATTTGCGCTACATCCGTCCACGTCCTGTCCTTCCTTAATATCGTGTTTGTAAAACTGAGCGCAATATAACCATGAACGTTCACCAACTAGCCCTCTTCATTGCTTTACTAAAAGGACGAAGTTTCACTGAATTTAGCATTTGCGAAACGACCTAATTGATGGGAGTAAGAGTATCTGTAATTATGAATGATCATATAATCCGCATACTTTTCAATAAGAACCACCTTCGTGTTCTTATGAGCACTATACGAAACGTGACAGAATGAGTGAGCAAGTGAATGAACTTTATTGCATGTCCGGCGAGGACGCGAACTCGTCGCGCACCCGGCTACGAAACGTGATAGAGAGGCAGTTAAACTGACCCAAATAGTGGCACAGGCGCTTCTAAATACTGGACTATGACAAAATACTTACCCCCGTATTCAAAAATGCAACTTAAGTTGAATCCCATGCTTGACTTGATTGAAATGACGCCTGGCGTTACCGCGCCCAAGGACGCTCACTGTGTTTCCTTCGGCGCGTTCACGATAGTCGTTATTTAGATCAAGTCAAGCATGGGCTTCAACTTAAGTTGCATTTCTGAATATGGGGGTTAGGGTACCATTATAAATTTAGCAGAGCAGTGCCATTCTTCTGCACAGCCTTATGTCATAAGACCTAATGCGATTACTGAGCCTCCAGAGTTTGAGCTGTGCCATCTGGATGAATCTTCACAGCATGTGCTATGTGACTGCGCTCAGTACGTGCAAGAGTGGCAGAGATTATGTTATATTGTTGGCCACCCCGACAGCCAATCTTTGTCAGAGAAAGTAATATTGGGCCCTAGGCGGGACTGCAGGCCATCCAAGTCTTACATGACTACGCGTCTGGATTCTGGTCTGGTAGAAGGCTCGCCTATGTGTTCTGCGCTCTGTCATAATCGTTGCCCACCTTGTTCCTTTTTTCTCTCCTCTTTCGCTCACCACGAAATAGCCACCTAGACAAGTGTGTGTCTGCCTTTGCTATCCTTCAACGTTGCTCTTTTTGCAAGTCAGCTCCCGGTAGCCGTATATGACAACTGCTGACTGTTTGTAACATTCAGAGGCTAAACAACATAAACTCCATTCCTAAAAGTGATGCTCTTTGCAACATTCTGCATTTCAAGAAGCGAACAATGTAATTGTCATTTCGTGTATCAACACGACCTTGACAAACAAGAGCGAGAGCTAGAAATCAACAATAAATATAGTTAAACGCCCACATGTCAATTACAATATTTGTTTAATGTAACACATTTAATAAAAGAAGACAACCCTATGGGACTTAGTTAAAAGGCATATGATGCCTTAACGTTTGTAAATAGTACATGTTAATAACGCTTTGCCTATAACAGCAAAGGTTGGCTTGCTACCTTGTCTCGTGGAAGCAGAATTGTTGACGTCACATTTTGCTTCCTTGAACTCTTCAGCCGTACAGAAGCCTGCTATTCTTTTCAGAGAGAGTTTGGCCTGAAAAAGGTATGAGAAGCACTTTTAGCATAACAGACAACACTGTGGAATTGAAGCGCTTGTTATAACTAGTCGCAGTAACAATCATACTTGAAAGTAATTTGAATTATACCAATATGAGACGAAAACATGCCGACTACATTCACACCGGCTCGTAAGACACATTTTTGATGGTTTTATCATACTTAACTAATAGCAGGCCATATATATCGGCATTATAACAGGCTTCGGAACTGGATCGCACTCAACCGAACAGTATGCAGGCAGTTGTGCACTTACTCGAAGACGCAAGCACAGTGAATCATTGCAATAATTAGGCTTGCCTCTATTACAGACTGTGCTTAATGGCAGCAGTCACCAGTAGTTCATCAAGGCACATTATTTACTGTGAACCTCCCAGCCTAAGCGTCGATCATGTGTCAAGCCTAAACTGCCTCGTTTGAAAGGTAACGTTAAAACACGTTTAATAGGAAACATTAAGGCAATAATGCGTTCTCGAGGATATGGTTAAAAGTACTTGTTGTGGGACACCAACAGTTTGCTAAAGATTTGCGCAGCCTCGTGAACATTTTTCGATTACGGCCTGCACTCTGAGTGACAAAGCTGGGAAGTAGCCTCAGGTGACTCGTTGAAGAGCTAGTGCATTCGGTGACGGCCATTCATTTTCTTTCCATTTTTGCATCTTTATAGTCAGTTTTGGACACGCTATCAATCAATAAGTTATTTAACATCATATTTGCAAAGTTGTTGCATATAGGGGTGAGCATACAGAAGGAAATCTCATACCTCACAGTGCTTTATGTGTTGATGCCATGACGGCTTGCTGACCATGTCACCCTCAGAAATCGCTGCTGCTTCAATGATAAGTCTAGTGTTTTCAATAGGATACCTTGCTACGATACTGGTCCTTTGAAAGAACGAAACAAAGCTGCATTGTGCGCAATAGACTTCAAGAAAGACTTCTCGCTCTCCGCACGGTATTGCTGCGTTCTTGCTGTCTAACGTTTAGACATCTACCTGTTTGCCCTACATAAGACAGACCGCATTGCAGGCGCCTCTTGTAAACTACACCTTTTGTACAATCTGTAAACTTTTTTGGGGTTGATGCTGCAATAAGTACGTTCCCTACCACCATTATTAGTCCTAATGCAAAGCTCTGCAAGTTTTCTAGGCTCAGAAAAAAACTACATCGACACCTGCTCTGTCCTATTTTCTTATGTCTGTGAAAGATCCCATGAATGTGCGAGAGAACAGCTGCCTTATTTCTTCAATCATATACCTGAGGCTCTATGCTCTCAGGATTGCTTAACCTACTGCGCAAAATCTCTGAGAGTAAGACAAGAAGGTTGCTAAAGGCACCCAACCGCCTTCAATCAAGCGATCAGCGAACTGAAACTAGGTTCTATTAAATGATAGTAAGATTTATTTAGTGCATTATGCAGGCAAGAATGAGCAATGCCTCTCTGAATCAGATTTGAATGGGCGGATGCGTGGGGTAATAAAGGCATATTGACACACGGCTCGTACATCCAGCAAACATCATGCCGAGTAAATGATAGTCTCAAATCTAGAGGCCTCAGAAGAAATATGTTTTAGAGGGAGCGCCGTTGTCTTGCTTTCTTGGTCATATATGATTGTTATTTGAAATTAAAAAATCAGTTGGAAGTCAGCCCTTGTCTTCATCATTCTTTCTGTCCGCTTGTCTGTGTATGCGCTCTAAGGCACGTTTGCAGTGGATTATCAAATAGCCGGTATTCAAACCCTGCTTCAATGTAGTCGCTGATGCTCAAGTTGCAAAGAAAGGTTGCGAGAAAATTTTCATTCACAAAAATGAACGCAACATGAAGTAAAACGAGTTTTTGAGCTCCAAACTACCTTTTGCTTCCACTTGTAAAGAAAAAACTGTCAACCTGAAGACAAGATTTCTTCCGGATAAATGTGGTGGACTTTTGAGATTTTCAAAGACCTCGTACAATTTAGTAGAATATTTTTGGGGCACAAGAGGCTCTTTTTGCTATGCCGTGACGGCAAGTAAATGTAAGTGCCCGCTTGAATGTACTGGAGACAGCGTCCGTTCCGACTAAAATTCAAAAGTGTATGAGCTTTCAATTCTCAATGAAACAATTCAATTTTCCTGTTCAAGCACGGTTCAAAGCACGTCGTTTAGGCACAACAGCTTGTATAAATAATTAGGTTGCTGTGCATCAAGACCCGCGTATCATCACGTCAAGGATGACTGGTTCGTAAAGTCAGCGTCATTCGTTAGGCTACAAATTTGGCCTTTATTTGTAAATTAACTTTTTCCCTATGCTCCTTGATGTTCTTCAGCTCTCTATCAGCAGTAATTATGGCATTCTCGAAGTTGACGAGGCCGCAGCAAAGAAAAAGCCCGCTTGAAAAAAAAATTGCTGATATTCAAGCATCCATGAAAACCTTTATTGAACACAGTGCACGGAATCGTGGACCTACCAAAGACAGAAACAAACACAAGTAGGAACTGCTGAATCATTAGCATAAATAGTGACATCTGCTCTTAGTTCACTGATCACACGTGCACATGCGTGTGCCAAGGCAGGTACTTGTTAAACATTATGCACAACATTTAAGAGCGGTGGCGTGCGAGAAACACAATCACAGTAAGCATTATCTAGTGAAGTATTTTTGACGTAAAAGCTGATAGAGGCTTTTTTTAAGTGAGAACACATTGACACGTGTACTTATATTTATCCGGCGACCACGTTTCGCCACCTAACAAATGTTATCGCACAGCGCGGGACGCGCCTTCATGTGCCCGAAGTTTCTGGAAAGTTATCGATGCTTCTATCCGCTATCTGTAGTCGCCGAACCTTGTGTTATCTGATTTCATCGCGTGACGCGAATGGTGTAGAACTTTGTGGAAAGCACGCGGGCCCCAACGATTACTCTGGAACATTCGATGACTGTATAAAAGCCGACGTGCTGGACCCGCTGATCAGATTTTCGACGATCGCCGACCGTGTTCACCGCTATCATTGTGCTATAAGTGTAGCCTGTTTTTGTGGACACAGGTTCGCCCAATAAAAGTTAGTTTTGTCTTTCACAGTATTGCTACTGTGTTCTTCAACGTCACCACCACGTGACATCTGGTGGAGGTGCTTTTTGTTCATGTGCCGGACGCCCCCGACAAGCCGTGATCCAAGCCCGTACCGCAAAGAGAACACCAACGTAGTCCCGGACCATCGAGCAAGCCGCCGTCTTCAACAGGTGCCCCCGGAGCACGGACTTCTACCGGAGAAGACCAAGAAGATTGTGACCAAGGCAACCCCAATGGCAGCCCCAGCGTTCCCCATCGTGCTGCAGCAGCACAGGGAACCACCGACGTTCCGCGGTCCCACATTTGAGGACCCGGAACGCTGGCTGGAAACGTATGAGAGGGTCGCTACGTTTAACAGCTGGGCAAGCGACAACAAGCTACGACATGTCTATTTTGCATTGGAGGACGCCGCCAGGACGTGGTTCGAGAATCGAGAAGCCACCTTGACGACGTGGGACCTCTTCCGAAGCGGCTTCCTGCAAACATTTACAAGCGTCGTGCGAAAAGAGCGAGCCCAAGCTCTACTGGAGACCAGAGCGCAGCTGCCGAACGAGACGATTGCGATCTTCACTGAGGAAATGAGCCGTCTGTTCCGCCACGCCGACCGAGAAATTTCCGAGGAGAAGAAAGTCCGCCTACTGATGCATGGTGTAAAGGAGGAACTTTTCGCCGGAATGGTAAGAAGCCCACCGAAGACCGACGACGAGTTTCTTCGTGAGGCGACGAGCATCGAGAAGACACTGGAATTGCGGAACCGGCAATTCGACCGACGCACCAAGCCAACAAGCTACGCCGGAATTCAATCACTGGTGATGGACGATCTGTTCGAGACCATCAGGGCCATAGTGCGCGAAGAACTGCGCAAGGTCTTGCCACCGTCGCAGCCTCAAGTGGCCTCGATCGGCGACATCGTGAAAGAAGAGGTGCACCGATCGCTTGGAGTTCCAGAGGTGCAACCACAATTACCGCAGCACCAGCCAGAAGCGATGACTTACGCCGCCGTCGCACGCCGTCAAGGTCCCCCTCCGCGACCGCGACAGTGCCATGTAACGCCGCAATTCCGTCGTCCGCCGCCGCCAGCACGACCACACGTCGCCCAGCGCACCTACGCGAGGAAGACGGACATTTGGCGCGCCCCCGACCACCACCCTCTCTGCTACCACTGCGGCGAAGCCGGCCATGTGTACAGCCGACGCCCATACCGCGAACTGCGATTTCGAGGCTTCTTCGTCAACGCACAGCGCCCGAGGGAAGGTGAACGCCATCGTGACATCGCCGACTACCTCGCCGCTACTCAGTGGAGCCGTCGACGACCGTCCCGTTTGCCGTCACCAGGCCGCTACCTGTCGCCGCAGCGCCGACCATACACCGGCCCAGCCCGGGTCCGGTCCGTCAGCCAATATCCGGAAAACTAAAACCAGCAACCGATGGAGGTGCGGTTGCTGTTTGCCGAACTGACCAAGATCCTCCTCCGCCGACGAAGACGCCGAAAAGACTATCTCGGCGACATAACAACGACGACACACCGCCGTCCCGACGAAGTCTGGCAGGAAAGAACACGCTGACGAAAGACCACCTGACGACGCCACGTACCAACCACAGGTCAAAGAGACGCAGCCGTGATCCGACGCCAAGGCCTAACTGTAACGCAAGAGAAAGAACCACCGACCTCGACGTGCTTTTCGACGGCTACGCAGTCACCGCCTTAGTGGACACAGGAGCCGATTACTCCGTCATGATTGGACCCATCGCAGCCCAATTGAAGAAAGTCAAGACTGCATGGGAAGGCCCGTTAATTCAGACCGCTGGAGGACAGCTCATCACGCCGAGTGAAATCTGCACGGCATGAATTACCATTCATGACCGGACTTACCCTGCCACCTTCGTTATCCTGCAACAGTGTTCACGAGACGTCATTCTCGGCATGGACTTCCTGAACCAACACGGCGCAATCATCGACCTGAAGTCGAAGTCAATAACGCTGTCGGAGGATCAAGCGATACCGCCGGAGAGCCCTTGTAGTCACCACGCCTTGAGTGTGCTCGAAGATCAAGTGAGCATCCCGCCTCGCTCCAGCATTTTTATTTCGGTCGGCACCGAAACACCTGCTGACGTAGAAGGCGTCATTGAAGGCGACCAACGTTTACTGCTCGATCGCGAAATTTGCGGCGCCAGAGGAATCACTCGACTGCACGGAGGAAACACGAAAGTGTTGCTGACAAACTTCAGCCAGGAGTTCAAGCACATCAACAAGGGCACGACGATCGCATACATCGAGAAAATTCAGGAAACCAGCGATGCGTTTGTCCTCTCGGATTCTGTCGCATCTACCCCGACGACCGCAGTCCCCGAGCCAGACTTCGACATAAATCCAAGTCTCCCCGTGATTAAGCAGCAACAGCTCAGAAGTCTGCTTTGACGATACAAAGACTACTTTTCGGCGTCATCGAGGATTCGACAAACACTCGTCGCAAACCATCGCATAATAACCGAAGAGTGCGCTCGACCACTACGCCAGTGCCCTTACCGAGTTTCGAAGCGAGAACGCGAAGCTATAAGATAACAAGTCGACGAAATGCTGCGCGACGACATCATCCATCCGTCTAAAAGCCCGTGGGCGCCTCCAGTTGTTTTAGTGAAGAAAAAGGACGGAACCCTACGTTTCTGCGTCGATTATCATCGACTGAACAAAATCACGAAGAAAGACGTAGACACCCTCCCCCGAATAGACGACGCATTGGTTCGGCTCTGCAATGCTAAATACTTCTCATCGATGGACCTCAAGTCTGGCTAATGGCAAATAGAAGTCGACGAAAGGGATCGCGAAAAGAGCGCCTTCATCACGCCAGACGGCCTCTATGAGTTCAAGGTTATGGCATTTGGACTGTTCTCGGCGCCTGCAACGTTCCAGCGCGTGATGGAGACGGTTTTAGCAGGATTGAAATGGCAGACCTGTCTTGTTTACTTGGATGACATCGTCGTCTTCGCCGGAAATTTCGACGATCACCTTGAGCGGCTTGCGACAGTATTTGAGGCCATCAAGTCTTCAGGGCTCACTCTGAAGCCGGAAAAGTGTCGCTTCGCTTACGATAAACTTCTATTCCTAGGCCACGTCATCAGCAAATCTGGAGTACGCCCCGACCTGCATAGACAGCTGCCATCGCAAAGTTCCCACAGCCAATCGACAAGAAGGCAGTGCGCAGATTTCTTGGCATGTGTGCCTACTACAGGCGCTTTGTCAAGGACTTTTCACTCATCGCGGAGCCGCTAACACATCTAACGATATGTGATGTCGAGTTCAAGTGGGAAACGCCGCAGGCCGACGCATTTCAAGAACTCAAACGACGCATGCAGTCGCCGCCGGTGCTTCCACACTTCGACGAGGACGCCGATACTGAAATCCACACTGACGCCAGTAGCCTAGGCCTCGGTGCCGTCCTAGTCCAGAGGAAAGACGGACTTGAACGGGTGATATCTTATGCTAGCTGGTCGCTCTCAAAAGCGGAAGGCAATTATTCTACGGCTGAAAAGGAATGCCTCACCATCATTTGGGCTACAGCAAAATTCCGCCCTTACCTCTATGGCAGGCCTTTCAAAGTCGTCAGCGACCATCACGCGTTGTGTTGGCTGGCTAACTTAAAGGACCCTTCAGGACGGCTGGCGTGCTGGAGCCTCAGACTGCAAGAATATGACGTCACCGTAATATAGAAGTCCGGAAGAAAGCACTCTGACGCCGACTGCTTATCACGCGCCCCATCGATCCCCCGCCGAAAGACGACGAGGACGACGACGCCTTCCTTGGAATAATAAGCGCGGAAGACTTCACTAAACAGCAGCAAGCAGACCCGGAGCTAAAAGGCCTCGTCGAGTACTTGGAAGGGAAGACCGACGTTGTCCCTAGGGCATTTAAGCGCGGGTTGTCTTCGTTCACGCTACAAAACAACCTGTTCTTGAAGAACTTCTCACCAGTCCGCGCCAGCTACCTTCTTGTTGTTCCGTCAGCGCTGGGTCCAGAAGTACTGCACGCCCTACACGACGATCCTACGGCTGGGCACCTCGGATTCTCCCTGACGCTGTCGAGGATACAGGAAAGGTATTACTGGCCGCGTCTGAGCGCCGACGTCGCCCGTTACGTCAAGACATGCCGAGACTGTCAGCGACGCAAGACACCACCGACAAGGCCAGCAGGATTACTACAGCCGATCGAACCTCCTCGTCGACCATTCCAGCAGATTGGGATGGATTTGTTGGGGCCGTTTACGATGTCAACATCCGGGAATAAGTGGATCGTCGTGGAGACGGACTACCTCACCCGCTTCGCTGAAACTAAAGCTCTACCAAAAGGCGACGCAGCCGAAGTGGCGAAATTTATCGTCGAGCACATTCTGCTGCGACATGGTGCCCCAGAAGTCCTCATCACCGGCAGAGGAACGGCTTTTACAGCAGTGCTCACCCAAGCCATTCTGCAATACAGCCAGACAAGCCACAGGAGGACAAGTACCTACCACCCACAGACGAATGGTCTCACGGAGCGCCTAACAAGACCCTCGCCGACATGCTAGCAATGTACGTCGACGTCGAGCACAAGACGTGGGATGCGGTCCTGCCGTACGTAACATTCGCTTACAACACGGCGGTGCAAGAAACAACACAGCTCACGCCATTTAAGCTGGTTTACGGCAGGAACCCGACGACGACGCTCGACGCCATGCTGCCGCACGTCACCTACGAGGAAAATCTTGACGTCGCTACCTATCTCCAGCGCGCCGAAGAAGCTCGACAGCTCGCCCGCCTACGGATCAAGAACCAGCAGCGTACCGACAGCCGACACTACAACCTGCAACGACGCTTCGTCGAGAACCATCCCGGCGACCGTGTTTGGGTATGGACCCCGATACGCCGACGAGGACTGATTGAGAAACTATTGCGACGCTATTTCGGACCCTACAAGGTCATCCGATGTATTGGCGAACTGGACGATGAGGTCGTGCCAGACGGCATTTCGCATTCACAGTGGCGCCGCGCACGATCTGAAGTGGTCCACGTGGTGCGCCTCAAACCCTTTTACGGACGCTGACGAACTTCCTTATTTTGTTGTTTTCTTTGCTACGAGTGCTTTTCTTTATTACTTTCGTTTGTTTGTAGCATCGGGTCGATGATTTTTAAGAGGGGTGTATTGACACGTGTACTTATATTTATCGGGCGACCACGTTTCGCCGCCTAACAAATGGTATCGCAAAGCGCGGGACGCGCCTGCATGTACCCAAAGTTTTTGGAAAGTTATCGATACTTCTATCCGCTGTCTGTTGTCGCCGAACCTTGTGTTATCTGATTTCATCGCGTGACGCGAATGGTGTAGAGCTTTGTGAAAGGCACGCGGGTCCCAACGATTAGTCTGGAACATTCGATGACTACTGCATAAAAGCCGACGCGCTGGAGCAGCTGTTCAGATTTTCGACAATCACCGACCGTGTTCGCCGCTATCGTTGTGTAGCCTGTTTTTGTGGGCGCAGGTGCGCCCAATAAAAGTGAGTTTTGTCCTTCACAGTATTGCTACTGTGTTTTTCAACGTCACCACCACGTGACAACATCCTATTCGTACAACCTTCAACTTCGTATCTGTTTGCCAGTACATGGAGAACCTTCTTGTTGATAGTTTCTTTAGCCCTCCAGTTTGGCAATTTTTCGAGGTTCCCGCGATGCTTGCATAAACTTGGTATTTGTTCTTGAGTTGTAAAAAAAAAAAAAAAAACGCGCACGATGCCATTTTCCGCGGCATTTGTGGCCGCCACGCCACGCAAAGCCAACATATCTCAGCTCCAGTACTTGAGTAGTCACGCTGCCCGCATCCAAGTCAGATCTGGCCACATGGCCGTACGTTTGATGACCTGTGGCACCGGTGAGAAAGGTTATTCTTGTAATCCGCTAGAGAAGTACGTCTTGAGTTAAATTTTAGTGGGCTTGACGTAACGCTCTGTTTAAGTCAGCTTTCGCAGGATTATGAGTTATCCTGTTAGTGCTATTGAGAAGAAGGAAGAAATATTTCCATACTCTAACCTCATTGAGCATATGGTCATGAAAGATTTGACACTTGACTGAAACCAAAGTGTAGCGTTAAGTATAACTTTTTAACGCAGCAACAAAGATAACGTTACGGTTGCTTGAATATACGCTAGGCAGTTGAAAATTTCATTCTCCGTGGCAATTTTGTTTCTCACTCACCTGGCTACAAATCCTTAGCGCTTGCGCGCTGCTGTTCATTGCGAGATCGCTTATGTAGAGCAGCGACACGCAGGAGAACGACAATGCTGGAGTGAGCACGATGTCCGGTTCCAAAGCGTACATTGTAGAGAAGAGGATGATCATGAGCTGCAAGAGTCGTGCAGGCTATATGAACACTTCTCAATACTTGACTAACCACGGAAGCGTAAATTTGTCAAAAAAGATACGTAAAACATAGTGACGCACTGAAACATACAGTACGATTAAGGATAAAGTCGACTGTTTACTATGCGCGCATTACAAAGCTGCCTCCTATGCACGCGCAGACTTGCAAAGTCAAGCAGAACGCCGACGCGCTAGATTGGTATTTATAAAAAAAGTGTTTACAGCAACCTGGCGTGAGGACATCGCCCGCGTAGGGTGAAGACATCGTCTGCTCGCTTGATAAATATCGTTTATTACTACTACTACCACTACTGCGGCCTTAATAACATAATGTAGCGCGGGTGTACGGCCAAAAAGCAGACACACAGAATGCTTTGCGCCACATTACGTCATCAAGCCCTGCCTAGCGTGAAAGGTCAACTGAGTTTGTTGCCCAAGAAAGTTCGTGAAAGTAAATTATGGGTAAAAAACAAAAATCAACCACTCCATGATATCTATAACACCCCACTAGTAAGTGACGACCAAGAAAACAATACAACGGCTGTGCAATGATAACGGAGGAACGTGGACAGATAATTACTTATCTGTCCATGTTTCGCTAAATGAACTCATAGTTCATTTAGCGCAAGAACACTTTTGGTGCAAGAAAAACGCAGAAGTAGAACATAGCGGTATGGTCTTCATATACATACGCGTAGAGACATTGCAAGAAGTTCGTTCCATTCATTAAACGAAAACGTACGAGCATGTCGCTTCTATCAATAAAAGCAGTGCAAAAGCAGAAAGTGCCGAAAAGGAATGTACAAGGTGAAATGAAAGACATGCATATAAATGCTGATCCCTAACTCAAGGGCCTTATCTGGCAAGGACTGTAGTTATTGAGCATGTGGCAGCATCGGCAGATCATCAAAGGCCGGCGTACGTAATCAAGCTAAATAACAAAATCCATTTAAAAGGTCAAACGAGACACATAAATTGAGAATAATGCAACAGAAATATCTAATTTTCTAATATACAGTGCTTTGAAGCAAGTTTTTTTTTAAGGGATTGCACGGAGCTTCTGTATTTTTAAACAGTACTTTGTGCATTGAGGCCACTATTGTACCCCACTAGCTTTTTCCAGTGAACCCACCACTGAACTAGTGGAGGAGTAGACACAGTCCAATAGGGCGTCCAGAAGATTCACTCGGAACAACCATTTGAGCTCCACGTTTCTGGGGCGGAGGACGGTCTCCTGAAGGGCGTCTTCCCAGGCGTACATTTTGACAACTCGTATCGTAGAAAGCAAATCAGCAATGGCCTTGAGACGCTCGTCACGAGCCCGTAGCACGTTGACCTGTGAGAACGCACGTTCAGTAATGCTTAGTTTTGCTGCAATGTGAATGACAGCATCGATTAAATACATTTGCCAACTTCATCACAAAGACTTATTCCAGGACAATGCTTCAACTCTGCCAAACAAAATATCACTATTTTTGAAATAAATGAATAAAAGTTAAAATAAAAATGCAGCTGATCTGCACTTGGTTGAAGTAATTCACGTACAAATATTGGACGTTCGAGAAGTCTACTCATGGTCATAGCGAAAAATCAGCTAAAAATTGATTCTCAATGCAAGTGTTATGGAAATGCAAGGTCAACGTTTTTTTTCTGGGAAACCGCGTAGTTTATCCTGATTGTTTTCCATTGCACTGCTTCTGAATTCGCCATTTTCGCAATATTTGCTACGTTCGCACTTATTAAATTGACGCAAATTTTGTCGCCCAGGAATATATATATATATATATATATATATATATATATATATATATATATATATATATATATATATATATATATTCCGCAATACTGCAGGCCAGCGTGGCCCAATCAGGAGTGGAATTACAATGAAATGGGAAAAGAACAGCACAGAAATCATTTCCAACAACATTCGACAATGTCATACATCAGTTTCATCATCATCATCATCATCATCATCATCATCATCAGCCTGGTTACGCCCACTGCAGGGCAAAGGCCTCTCCCATACTTCTCCAACTGCCCCGGTCATGTACTAATTGGGGCCATGTTGACCCTCCAAACTTCCTAATCTCATCTGCCCACCTAACTTTCTGTCGCCCCCTGCTACGCTTCCCTTCCTTCGGAATCCAGTCCGTAACCCTTAATGACCATCGGTTATCTTCCCTCCTCATTACATGTCCTGCCCATGCCCATTTCTTTTTCTTGATTTCAACTAAGATGTCATTAACGCGCGTTTCTTCCCTCACCCTATCTGCTCTTTTCTTATCCCTTAATGTTACACCTATCATTCTTCTTTCCATAGCTCGTTGCGTCGTCCTCGATTTAAGTAGAACCCTTTTCGTAAGCCTCCAGGTTTCTGCCCCGTATGTGAGTACTGGTAAGACACAGCTATTATATACTTTTCTCTTGAGGGATAATGGCAACCTGCTGTTCATGATCTCAGAACGCCTGCCAAACGCACCCCAGCCCATTCTTGTTCTTCTGATTATTTCACTCTCATGATCCGGATCAGCAGTCACTACCTGACCTAAGTAGATGTTTTCCCTTACCACTTCCAGTGCCTCGCTCATCATCATCATCATCATCAGCCTGATTACGCCCACTGCAGGGCAAAGGCCTCTCCCATACTTCTCCAACTACCTCGGTCATGTACTAATTGTGGCCATGTTGACCCTCCAAACTTCCTAATCTCATCTGCCCACCTAACTTTCTGTCGCCCCCTGCTACGCTTCCCTTCCCTCGGAATCCAGTCCGTAACCCTTAATGACCATCGGTTATCTTCCCTCCTCATTACATGTCCTGCCCATGCCCATTTCCTTTTCTTGATTTCAACTAAGATGTCATTAACGCGCGTTTGTTCCCTCACCCAATCTGCTCTTTTCTTATACCTTAACGTTACACCTATCATTCTTCTTTCCATAGCTCGTTGCGTCGTCCTCAATTTAAGTAGAACCCTTTTCGTAAGCCTCCAGGTTTCAGCCCCGTACGTGAGTACTGGTAAGACACAGCTGTTATACACTTTTCTCTTGAGGGATAATGGCAACCTGCTGTTCATGATCTGCGAACGCCTGCCAAACGCACCCCAGCCCATTCTTATTCTTCTGATTATTTCACTCTCATGATCTGGATCAGCAGTCACTACCTGTCCTAAGTAGATGTATTCTCTTACCACTTCCAGTGCCTCGCTACCTATCGTAAACTGCTGTTCCCTTCCGAGACTGTTAAACATTACTTTAGTTTTCTGCAGATTCATTTTTAGTCCCACCCTTCTGCTCTGCCTCTCCAGATCAGTGAGCATGCATTGCAGTTGGTCCCCTGAGTTACTAAGCAAGGAAATATGATCAGCGAATCGCAAGTTACTAAGGTATTCTCCATTTACTCTTATCCCCAATTCTTCCCAATCCAGGTCTCTGAATACCTCCTGTAAACACGCTGTGAATAGCATTGGAGAGATCGTATCTCCCTGCCTGACGCCTTTCTTTATTGGGATTTTGTTGCTTTCTTTATGGAGGAGTACAGTGGCTGTGGAGCCGCTATAGATATCTTTCAGTATTTTTACATACGGCTCGTCTACACCCTGATTCCGCAATGCCTCCATGACTGCTGAGGTTTCGACTGAATCAAACGCTTTCTCGTAATCAATGAAAGCTATATATAATGGTTGGTTATATTCCGCACATTTCTCTATCACCTGATTGATAGTGTGAATATGATCTATTGTTGAGTAGCCTTTACGGAATCCTGCCTGGTCCTTTGGTTGACGGAAGTCTAAGGTGTTCCGGATTCTATTTGCAATTACCTTAGTAAATACTTTGTAGGCAACGGACAGTAAGCTGATCGGTCTATAATTTTGCAAGTCTTTGGCGTCGCCTTTCTTATGGATTAGGATTATGTTAGGGTTCTTCCAAGATTCCGGTACGCTCGAGGTCTTGAGGCAATGTGTATACAGGGTGGCCAGTTTTTCTAGAACAATCTGCCCACCATCCTTCAGCAAATCTGCTGTTACCTGATCCTCCCCAGCTGCCTTCCCCCTTTGCATAGCTCCCAAGGCTTTCTTTACTTCTTCCGGCGTTACTTCTGTGATATCGAATTCCTCTAGATTATTCTCTCTTCCATTGTCATCGTGGGTGCCACTCGTACTGTATAAATCTCTATAGAACTCCTCAGCCACTTGAACTATCTCATCCATATTAGTAATGATATTGCCGGCTTTGTCTCTTAACGCATACATCTGATTCTTGCCAATTCCTAGTTTCTTCTTCACTGCTTTTAGGCTTCCTCCGTTCCGGAGAGCTTGTTCAATTCTATCCATGTTATACTTCCTTATGTCAGCTGTCTTCCGCTTGTTGATTAACTTCGAAAGTTCTGCCAGTTCTATTCTAGCTGTAGGGTTAGAGGCTTTCATACATTGGCGTGTCTTGATCAGATCTTTCGTCTCCTGCAATAGCTTACTGTTATCCAGCCTAACGGAGTTACCACCGACTTCTATTGCACACTCCTTAATGATGCCCACAAGACTGTCGTTCATTGCTTCAACACTAAGGTCCTCTTCCTGAGTTAAAGCCGAATACCTGTTCTGTAGCTTGATCTGGAATTCCTCTATTTTCCCTCTTACCGCTAACTCATTAATCGGTTTCTTATGTACCAGTTTCTTCCGTTCCCTCCTCAGGTCTAGGCTAATACGAGTTCGTACCATCCTGTGGTCACTGCAGCGCACCTTGCCGAGCACGTCCACATCTTGTATGATGCTAGGGTTAGCGCAGAGTATGAAGTCTATTTCATTTCTAGTCTCGCCGTTCGCGCTCCTCCACGTCCACTTTCGGCTATCCCGCTTGCGGAAGAAGGTATTCATTATCCTCATATTATTCTGTTCCGCAAACTCTACTAATAACTCTCTCCTGCTATTCCTAGTGCCTATGCCATATTCCCCCACTGCCTTGTCTCGAGCCTGCTTCTTGCCTACCTTGACATTAAAGTCGCCCATTAGTATAGTGTATTTAGTTTTCACTCTACCCATCGCCGATTCCACGTCTTCATCGGTTTCACTAGGATGGTATTTATCACACACACACGTAAAAAGAACAGCACATAAATAATTTACAACAGTACTTGCACCAGAAATAATAACAGTTTGGCTAGGTTCATATTTAAGAGAAGTGTAGTTCAAGGGCTTCGTCAAAATTTTCAGCCTCACAAAGAAACCCGGTTAGAGTGTTCCAATCTGAAACTGTGCGTGGGAAAAAAACTCTGCTTAACAGCCTCTGTTTTGGCAAAAATTGGTTGTAGGGAGTGTTTGTGAGTGTTGTGTGTAATATATATATATATATATATATATATATATATTTGTGTGTGTGTGTGTCTGTGCCTGTGTTGCTCATATCATTGAGCTAATTGAGTTTGCGGAAGTGTAAAGCTGAATAATGGACGCATTTCGAAATGCTTAATCAGATGAAATGCTGATGTTTTTCTCACACTGCAGCATATTCGTTATCAGCTTCGCATTCTACATTGAGCATTGTTTCCGCATATCTTACTGCAATTCGTCACGTCCTTCAGGTTTCTCGCCCACATGGCTGACTACAACTTTCAGAGGTCCATATTATTTCGAGCAGCCGCTTACTGGAACAGCCTTCCGCAACTTCCCCAATTCATTTGTGAATTCTACCAGCGCTAATAGCAGTTCTTAAGCAGTCGCGCCCTATTTAATACGCAGTGACTGCATACATGTATATATATTTATGTATAAGTATGTGTACATGGTATATATTTTTGTAGTAAAATTCTTTAATGACCTTCTTGTTTCCTGTGTGTAGTTACGTGTACCCACCTTCATGTAAACCCCTCGTCAGCGCGTTTTAACTCTTGTCCTACGATGGCGATTGTAGATTTGTACGTTTGTAGATTTTTTTTTCTGGAGGAACTATTCATGCCATGGAGTTCGGAGGACTCGAGTCGCATTCCTAGATGAACCACTTAAACGCCAGACACTGTTCACTTTTGTGAATTATTATATTACAACCAGGAACTTTGTGTTCTTACTGAATTTCACAATTCTACCACTCCGCTCTCTAATTTCCAAAGGCATACAGAGATAAGTACAGCTGAAATGACAGCAGAAACTCAACGACTACGTATAATATCACAGCTTGCTCTTGCCTGAGAAGAAAGCCCGTTTTCTTGTATGGCCAGTAATTTCTCCAGCAAGCCCCGCGCCATGTCGCTACACTGTCAAATCCGTGGTCACGACAGACCAACATTCTTCTCGCGGCAAAACGTGAATTTTCTGTATTCACTGCCTGCGCTCATTTCTTTAATTGGAATGGACAACAAGTAATGCCAATATGCCTGCTTTAATTATTCTTCCTCCCAATGTGGTCCATAAAATAAATAATCACTGCGGCATCTATGACTTCTATAGTTTCTGCGAATTGTGCATATTTACCCTACGGTATGACGTCGGGCGCTTGTGGACAATATACTGGACAGCGCTCCATCAAGCGTGAAATTTTTCAAGTCATACTTGGATAGGTTCTCGCGCGAGCAAATTCGTTTAAAGTTCCGCTTTTTTACGCAATGGTGAAAGGAGGGAAAATTACGAAAGGAAATCGAAGACAGGAAATGTCGACCCAACACGTGATCATGCCGGGGTAAGGTTTTGCAACACCACTCTAGTCACACTCGGCACACGCTGTTCCGAAAAGACAACGCGCTAGATATCAACGTACAGTGGTCACTAGAGCCGCATGGTGCGAAGAAGGCGACAAATGTATACGTCGCAATAAATGACCGAAATCGCGCATGGATGTCGGTAAGTACAGGCGCAAAGCGGTTCGCAAAGCACCAAAACAAGTGGGCATTGTTTATAACCTACCGGGAACCAAGCTCAGCGGGTCGACTCCGCCGAACGTGGGGTCACGTGTTGGGCCGATGTTTTGAGAGAGAAATGTTGAAAGGGGATGCCTTCCCGGAGAGTTGACTTGTGAAGGCTGGCTACATGACCTACTGCTTGCTTTCACGGAGGAAGGGGAAAAAGTAGCAGCGAACATTGGGCAACAAGATTGTAGTCAAACGAATTGGCCCAACACGTGATTCAGAAGCCAGAGGGCGTGGTAAGATTTTAGTACTTCCGCTTTGTAAGCAGAGCTACGGCATGAAAGTCGAACAATGCCGCGTTCATTAAAAACTCACGTTAATAAAACATTCTCGACCCTTACGCAGAGTCTCAGAGGTCACGTGTTCGGCCCATACTGCGTGGGAACGAGAGAAAGGAACAGCTTCCGCGGAGAGTTAGCTGGCGTCAAAATTTGCCTCTTTGGGTTTTGCTTCTCTCCCAGCTGATTTTCTTGCTACACGCCCCCACCTACTCGATTTGCTTCCGCCCCATGCTTCGAACCATTCGCATCGGCGCTCACCCAAAAGCGCTTTTGCAGGAAGGAGCTGAGAAAAGGCAGGAACAGAACCAGCACGGTCCACGCGGCGCAACACAGCGATGGGCCCACTCCGGTCCGCACTCCGAGCATCCAAAAGACGAAAGGGAGCAACAGGGCTCCGACCAGTGGCAGCACAATCGACATGGAAGAGCAGGAAGACAGCCATGTGTCGACGCTAAGCAGCGCAGTGATATGCCCGGCTGGGTAGCGTCTTCTGCTTTCGGTTGACATATTTGTGACCTGAAACGTATAGACCATAGCACGCAGCATGAGTAGGCGTCCGAAATCATTAGCGAACTTCGCTGGAAATATATTATCTTATATACCGACGTTCATCTTTGCCAGGAAAGCATGTGTAGACTGCCTAGCTGTGGTTGTCTCATTGGTATATGTAATAGTGTCTCATTGGTGCCTCTTAAGAAAAGCCTACCCAAGACAAACCAGGTCTTGAGCCTATTTGAGGAGGACTTTCACATTTTGTAGCGATGAACATTCTTGGCTAATTTAAATATTATAAGGCACCGTCGAATCAAATGCGGATGGAGTAGGTATTCACGGTTCGATTCGTGTTCGTCTCTAGAAACAACTATTCAATATAGCGTATATTTCTTTACATTGAACATTAAGCGGACAACAACAGTGCTTGGAGTTCCAAAGGAGAGAGAACGGTGTAAGTGCGGACTGCTCCGAATGATTCTGGTGCACAGAAGCTGCATCTAGGGCCGAGCGGCAACAGCTCCTGAGCGAATTAGCGCATAGGGCAAATATGCTCATAATGAATTATTGAAAATTATTCAGAAGACGTTTTCACTTGTATGTCTCATAACACGAACTCAAGACTCTACGTGCATGTATGAACGTGTTGCCTCATTTAATTAATGCCAATGTTATCGTGGCTCCAGATAACTTAAAGCAGTTGTTTTTCATCAACAATCTCCTCAGTTGACCAGACGTCTCTCTGCCAGCAGCATTGCACACGTTAAAATGTACCTTCAAATAAGCCATGCAGATAATGACAATAAGGCTATTCGAACAGCCCTTAAATATGCTTATTCCAATAACTCTCACTTTTTATTTTTTACGCTACTTACTACTAACTGAAAGGAGTAGCCATCTCCTGTGAGTCACAGCAACTCCTCTGTGTAATCTTGCTAAACATAGTAATAAACAACAGTGTACACACAATCTAAGTATGAATATGTTGCCGAATTGAAATATTGCATTTGCGCGTGTAGGACATTCCGTATGATTACGGCAAATCGCAATAATTTAGCTGCACAATATTATTTTACATTTTGACCATTCATCCTCTAATACTGTCCCAATTATTTTTTTTGCTCTATATTGCGAATACTGCATGCGTTGAGAGAGAATTGTTGTAGAGGTAAAATATATTGCCGTACAGTATTAAAAGAAAGAAAAAAATACTGCAGTATCTAAATTACGCACATCTGCAATCGAGCTGCAAAACAAATGCTTTTACTTCTTCTAAACACAGCTGTCAAAGTAGCATGGTAGCACAAAAATACCCGTTAGCTGCTGTACATTCCCGCATAGTCGAAAAGATACACGATACTGCTGTTTGCAGAAGTTGTAGCACGATACTTGAAGCCTACGTGAAACAGGGAAAATACGCGTAAAGCCACAAAACCTTTATTCTGGTTAGTCGTGAACATATCAGGCATCAGGTATGATCGAAATTAAGATGTAGAAAATGATGAAGAAAATGGAAATGATAGTGGACGAAAGGATGAGTTGTCGCCGGTGGGCACCGAACCAACAACCTCTGCATTACGTGTTCGTTGCACTACCAATTATGCTACGATGATGGCTATAAAACGAGCCACTTGCTTAGATATTCATGTTTGCTAGATCTAGCCCTGGAGTGTTAGCGAGCGTCACTTAGGGCCATGGTGACCAGATATGGGACATCATTTTTTGCCCGCTGGTATCATTGTAACACGCGAACTTTGGCTCCTGCCGGCGACATGCTATCTTGCCGTCCACTTTAATTTACCTTTGCTTCAATACTTTCTTCATTGCAGTTTAAATTACAGCTAATTTGCCCTACACTTTCCTTTGCTTCATTATCTCTTGGCTTTTTATGGTAATGATAAAAAAAATTCGGGCCGTTTGGTTTCCCTTTTCCCTTGTTTATTTTCTTTAGGCATTCAAACGCTACATAGTTGTACTAGCGCTTTTGCTTAATGGTTTTCTTTAGTGCCCACAAACTATAGTGGAACAATTTCATTGATACAAATGTAAATAACCCCAACCCCTGCAAAATGACTAGAAAGTTGTTGAAGTACTTCTGCAATAAACCAAACGTAACAAAATCGTATGACTGTAACACATTTACTTTAGTGCGACGGTTTAGAATAGTCATTTCGATTGTGTGCTTTGTACCACTAGACTATTGCGTCTTTTGTGCCGACTTATAAAAAAAATATTACTCTGATGTGTTCTGCCAATACTTTGCAATTGTACACCCGTGACCGTTGTGCTTTTCTCGTGCTCATTTTCACTCCTTCACCCATTATTGATTTCCCAACAGAGCTCTTGAGCGTTAATAATTTAATAAATAGATTTTAAGAATGGCTAAGTGACCGCGGCAAACTGCCGCTGGATACGAGGTCAGTGTGGCCGCAGTTCAATGGTTGGCAAAACCAGAAAAGCTCGTTTACCGCACTTTCGGCACACTTTAATGAAGATTGAGTGTTTCCGGAGCTTTACTGGGACGTCCCTCGCAAACCAGCTTTGAAATTCTGGGACGTTGAACCCCATATTTTAGTAATGCGGTTAGCTTAGCTTGCCTACTTTATGTGGTTTGAGACCATCCATCCATCCATCCATTCGACGACGGACGGACGGACGGACGGACCGTCGTCCGTCCGTCCGTCCGTCCGTCCGTCCGTCCGTCCGTCCGTCCGTCCGTCCGTCCGTCCGTCCATCCATCCATCCATCCATCCATCCATCCATCCATCCATCCATCCATCCATCCATCTGTTCTTTTAAGCCGACCTAGTGGCCCAAGTTGTCTACTTGCTTGTAGCGCTAGGTAAGTAATCGTCGCGTGATGACGTCGCGGTCGTTCGGTCGTGTTCATTCCATCTTGTTCATCGACTCTTGTCGTGCGTTGTCGTCACACCGTCATAGTCATACAGTCAGTGTGCATTCGTTTTCATACCCTCGTCGCGATGCCATCGTGGTCTTTCTATTGTCGCCACAGCGGTTTCTTCATCCGATTCTCCTCATGCCATCGTCGCCATACAGTCGTTGTCAGAAAATCATTTGGATGCCCTCGCCGCCATCCCATGGTTCTCATACCGTTGTGATGCTACAGTTCTCATTGTGTTGTTTTCATTCATTCTTCGTCATACCGTCGTCATGCTGCCGTGGTTATCGTTCCATCGTCGTCATTCTAACTACGTCATCCGACTCCCATCATGATGTCATCACGTCATCGTCTTCATACAGTCGTCATACTTTCGTCATCTTCACGCAGTCATTGTCACGGTGTTTTCTTACCATCGCCACCATTTTAGGAAAGGCATCCCATTGTCCTCATGCTATCGTCGTCATACCAGTTTCGTCATTCCAGTGACCTCATTATTTCTTCCTAGTTCTATTACAGTAATGCTGCCGTCATTCAATCGATATTATGTCATTGTTATAGCCGTCATTGCTCTGACGTCAGACAGTCGTCATCACGCAGTCGTTATCAACCCATAGTCGTCTTCTGTCGTGGTTGTTCCATCAGCGTCATTCCAGTTTCGTCATCCAGTAGCCGTCACACCATCCTCGTCACGCTATCATCGTTGTAGAGTGTTTGTGATACAGTCGTTACTATACATTCGTCGTCAAACACTCGCTGTCATTCCATTGTCTTCGTGTCGTCGTAGTCACGCTTCTCTCCTTATACTATCATTTCAGAATCATGACATTCCTTACGCCATGTCGTCGTCGTCATATTGGTTTCGTCGTTCTATAGACGTCATTTCTTCTTTGCCACTTCATCGTCGTCAAACATTCGTCGTCATGCTGTCATGCTCTCAGGAGACCTGAGAACGCAAGTGCCACAGAAAGTAGGCCGATGCCAGAGACAGGCAACGTCGCATATAGCCGAATCAATGGAAACTAAAACTACTGATTCTAAATAAACGTGTCGTTAGCAAGTCGGTGTGTCGCTACATTTCATAAATGCCAATCGCATTGCCTTCGACAGTCACCGTGAGATGGTTTGAAAGTTAGGTTCGGCAGGTTAGAAGATGTGCGACGCGGGGAAGACGAATTAGACAAGGCGTTTCGTTACATCACAAATAGAATATATTAAATCGGTAGACACATATTACGCGCATGAAAAGCTCTATCAAACACGAGGCGTCCAAAATAAGGTTGGTCGGTCTCAAGTTCCCAGCGTGCTAGTGGTGCCAGATACGGTGGAGCTGTCTCCGGTGGGGTGATGACCTAAACGGGAGGAAGGATCGGCAGAACTGGCCGGAAACGTAGCTGTCCACCGGAAGCTGGCAGCATTCTAGAGTGGGTGACTGCAACAGTCCCGAGCGTGAAGAGGCAGCAAGCTCGTACCACTCCGACGTGCGCTTCAGGCGACTGAACGGGGCACCCTCCGTCCTGTATACGGACGCCCAAACTTCAGAACACCGCGCGTAGCTGCGGGTACAGCTGTCCCTGTGGGCTTTGTCGCGCCCACCCGGTCCCGCGATGTTCGAACAATCTCGTCCGACTGGGGTTAATTCGCGATGCCGCAAGCGACGCGAACCGAGCAGCGGCGGGTGGTCCCTCTGCGTCGCCCGCAATTAATATTCCATTTCGCGCTACAGGAATTCTGGGACACCAGCGCTTCGGGCGTCAAATATACGAGACTACTCACAAGTCCCTCGCGAGGGAATAGGCTGTCGAACTTGGAAAGATACAGGCAGACGTTTATCCGCATTTGGCTAAAGCTACACGCTACGCATCCGATGCCATACCCGAACTCGTGTCCATGGTGTGGAGGTAGGCCCGCGCTCTACCGCATTTCGCGGAGGACTGAGAGGAAACACCGAAGTCTAGAAAATTACCTAGGTAAACAATCAACCCCAAGTATGGAGCAATGGAAGATACAGCTCGCCAGCTCAGACCCAGAGGCGGAAATGTCGCTTCTGAACGAAGTCCGGTGGGCAGCAGGGACCAGTGGAGACCAGGACCTAGGGCCCCACCCATAGGATCTCCAAGAATATCTTACTCCCCAATAAATGTTTTCATTGACATCATCATCATTTCTTCATAATCATGATGGTACTGATGAACCTCTATTATAGACGTACTGCTCGAGACGATCCTTTCTATTTTGTCTTTTTGCTGGTGTAAGCTGTTCCCGTGTGCTATCTTTCCTGCCTTGAATTCTGCACTGTACTTCATCACAGAGAAGCTCTTCCGGTATTTATTTATTTATTTACTTAACTCAACAATGGTAACGGCATGTGGCAAGTGGGAAATATTTTCCATACATAAATTGCAAATAAACAATCTGGTCTTCAACCCGCTGGAAAATAAGTTTTGTTAGCGTGGAATTATTGTGAGACTAGTGAAATGGCTAAGCGTTAGTCTTCTATTCTGGGAGCCTTGTCTCTCCTAAGGGACGGACGAGACAAAACTTCAGGTACCGTTTCTGACATTAAGCAAAGGTTATCATCATATACCTGTTCAAGGAACGAAACCCTAAACTAGTCGATGCCAACGTAAAAATTAAAACAAATTAGAGGTTGGGGTTTTATGTGCTATGACGGTTGGGGTCGGGCATGAAATAGATGGTAGCTGGCCCATGCCGTCGTCCAACTTATCCACGCTGAGGACGTTGTTGAAGGGAGAGACTTGTTCTCATCGAGAACGAGGAATATGGGATTTATTTGCAATATCTACATGAGAACGTTACAGTTCATCAGTCTCACATGACTGAAAGAGGAATGCACACCGAAGAGCCGACAACAGCTGCTTATAAACACTCTGTCCTCCCTAAATTCCTAGGTGAGGCAAAACGGCCGTTCGACCAAACGGAGCGTTCAAAGTCATCGTCGTCAACCCACCTTTGAGGGGGAGGGTTTACACACTCACTTCCGAACAGGTTTCACTGAACACACCGAGGTGAGAGAGTTTTTTGCAGACAGGAGTCATGAACCGAGCTGGCACCTCTTGATCTAAGAAGTGCCCCCTAGTCAGTGGCCTCGGCGTCTGTCTATTGACCGACGACTTCTGGTGCCCGTGAGAACGCAGCTGTAAAATATCTGTTTCCAGGAATTCCCTCGCTCGAAGCAACCCGTGGCGGCCACGGCGAATCCACTAACAATACTTGGTCCGCCGACCGCATTTAGTCATAGCGGCGCCGAGGGGGTGCTGATGCGGCACATCGTCATCCCTACAAAAAGGGTCGCCGAAGTAGGTAAGTACGTTTATCTTTTCGACCACCACGTCAGGTGGGGAAGGGTTCCAAGGTCGCTTCTGGGAAGCTCTCTACCCTTGCAGCTGCGGCTGGCTGGGAAAATTTTGTAGGTCGGTGCCCTTACAGGCCGTTCATAACAGCTTCTCCATGGCCAGGAAAATCTCGACTGGCCAGTGCTGATAACGGCTGGGCTGGAAGAGAATGGCTGGTGGCAAGGCGGGGACGCCTTGGCTTGCAGCGACCAGCTGTGAAATAAGGACACCGCCCGAAAACATCCAACAAGGACACGCAACTGCAAAGCGAACCCCACAACACGGCTCTGCGCCGAGGTGACGCATTTTTGATATCACTTTAGACTCGCTAGGCTTCAAAGAAAACATATCTGCAGAAACAACATATGTTACATTTTGCTACGTCAATTTTTGAAGAAATTTCGTGCTGACAGATTGAGCAATCATGGATGGAGTCGTGCTAAATGAGAGGGGATCTACTTGGCTTGACAAAATTAACAATAACGACCCCAAAATTCTGGCGGGATCCCTAAACGCAGAATTCAAATCAGCCAGCTCAAACAATCCGCATTGCTGTGCAACTTTCCCTTTCTATATCTAACGAAAAAGTTGTACTCTTGGAGAGTGAGGCTTCATCGGAGCAAGCGGCCATTCTTGTGTGACATTTGATTGAGCCACGTCAGAGGACAGTGGTTGGTCTCGAAGATGAACCTTACAAGTAACACAACAACTTCTGGGCTGCCCAAAATAAACAAGCACATTCCTTCTCTGAAGCGCTGTAGGCTTCCTCTCTTACAGGAAGTTTACGGCTGGCATAGATGATAAGATGTTCCTCATTGTCGTCGCCGACCTGACTAAGTACCACGCCCATGCCCCTGTCGCTTGCGTCGCACTGAACTATGAATTCCTTTGTGTAATCTGGTGCGCAAAGCACAGGACGAGAAACCAATAGCGTTTTCAAACTTTGGAAAACGTTCTCCTTGTCCTTATCCCAGTGCACGCTATTCGGTGCTCCGTTTCGGAGGGCGTCCGTTAAAGGACTTGCTATTTGCGAGTAATTCGGAATGTACCGTTGATAGTACCCCACGAGTCCCAAAAATGAAGGAATGCCTGTATTCGCGCGCGGCCGTGAAAATTCTCCAATTGTAGCTATTTTCAGCTCGGCCAGCCATCTCGTGCCCTGGCTGACAATATGGCCCAGATAAGTAACCTGCGAACAGCTAAACCTACACTTTTTCTCCTTCATCGTTAAGCCAGCTTCCCTCAACCGTGAGAACACCTGTTTGAAGTGCGATACGTGCTGTTCTCAGCTGCCCGAAAATATTGCTACATCATCAAGATATGGCAAGGCGAACTCCTGCAAGTCTTTTAGGACAATATCCAGTAACTTAGAGAAGCTAAACGGCGTGTTCTTCAGCCCGAAGCTGAGGGCGAGAGGGTGAAAAGTGCCTACAGGTGAGATAAATGCGGGATAGCGGCTGGCACGTTCTGAAAGAGGAACTTGCCAGTATCCCCACACGAGATCTACAGCTGAAATGTATTTAGCAGCGCTAACTATTTCGATTCGTTCCTCAATGTTGGGTATCGGGTACAGCTGATCCCTAGTCATGGCATTTAACTTCCTGTTATCAACACACGGATGAGGGTCCCTATTAGGGGTTTCTACAAGTATTATCGGTGACGTGTAGTCACGCTCTGCTGCCTCAATAACTCCCACCTCTAGCATGCGCTGTATCTTTGCCTCCATATTTCTCTCTGTCGTGGAGACACCCTGTAAGGCTTTGATCTTACGGGTTCGGTTGATGTCAGCTCTATTTCATGCGTTATTAGTTCGGTTCTACATGGCCGATCGCTGAATCTGTCGAGATATTCCCCTAACATCCCTTTTAGCTCATCTAGCTGCTCCGGCCTAAGAGCGTGCGAGCTTAACGAATGTTTTACCACTTCTTCCAGGCTGATTTCAGAGTTGGAGATCGCCTTATACTCATTAAACTCGGTACTACTAGTGTCATCCTGCTCCTTGATGGTACAGTTGACGACTCTGATCCGCTGTAAGTACGGCTTCATAAAATTGCAGTGGTATATCCTCACCTCCTTCCTCTGACCGGGCATTTTCAGAGCGTAATTAGTATCTGAAAGTTTGTGCAACACTTTAAAGGGTCCGTCCCAGTGAACTTCAAGCTTGTTCTTTCTTGAAGGTGCGATAATCATTACCTGGTCTCCGGCGTTAAACGTACGAAGCCACGCATTCTTGTCGTAATAGAACTTGGCGTTCTTTTGAGCTACTCCCATGTTCTTTTCGACTAGTGCTTGGGTTGCACTTAGCTGTTCCAGCCAATTTAGCGCGTATTCTACCACTGTTGGATTCTCTCCTCTTTCCTTCCACATCTCTCTTAACATTCTCAGTGGAGAACGGAGTGTCCTCCCATGCACAAGTTCTGCTGGCGAGAACCCTGTAGCCTCATGAGGAACCGTTCGCAAAGCAAACAAAGTGGCCGGAAGACAATTCTCCCAGTCCTCGTTGTGCTCGTTACAGAACGCCTGCAAAACTCGCTTAAGCACTGAATGCCACCTCCCTACACTATTTGACTGAGGGTGATAGACGGAACGGTGTATCAACTTTATCCGGTATTTTTGTAAGAATGTGGAAGTCAGTGCGTTGGTGAATATTGACCCTTGATCCACCTGAATTTTGGCTGGAAATCCAACTTATGCGAATACTGTCAAAAGCGCGTCTACTACTTTGGTGGAGCTGAGCTCTTTTAGAGGGATTGCTTCTGGAAACTTTGCAGCCGGTCACAGCATGGTAAACAAGTACCTGTAACCCGACTCTGTCTTTGATAGAGGCCCTACCGTGTCTATCACGAGTCGTCGGATAGGTTCTGTTATTAAGGCCTCTACCTTTAGTGGAGCTTTCCATGTTTCTCCTGGTTTACCCAAGCGCTGGCAGGCGTCGCATGATCTTACAAAGTTTTCTACGTCTTTGAAACAACCAGGCCAGTAGTATTCCATAACACAAGCTATGCAGGAAATGTGGGGCAAACAACCCCGACGACAACCACACCTGCTCGCCTACTTGCAGCCTCTGCGGGGGCCCGCACGCCACAGCGGACAAGATTTGCAAGCAAAGATTCCAACTCCCGTACATCGTTCGGCGGAGGAGAAGGGAAAGAAATGCGGAATCCAGGAAGCGAGACCCGCCACCAGCGCAGACAAGCGCCGACAGCGAACCGGCTAGACCTTCGAGCAGGCGCTCCCCCTCGAGAAGCCGCTCGAGGTCCAGGAGCTGTTCCCAGTCCAGGCCCAGGAGCTGTTCCCGGTCCAGGTCCAGGAGCCGTTCCAGGTCCAGGTCCCGGGGCCGCTCCAGATCGGGAAGCCACTCCCGGGGCCCACAGAACAGGGTCCGATTCGAGGAGCCAGCCGGTGCTGGGAAACAAGGTGCCACTTGGGCAGACAGAGTGCGGAGTGGAGGGAGAACTGCCGTAAAGGTAACTGGGGGTGCGGCGCCAGAGCATGGTTCGTCTGAAATAGCTCAGCTTAGGAAAGAAAATGCCGAGATGCGCAGCATAATCGAGTTAATGCGAGCCGAAATAGCAGAGCTCAGAAAGGCTAATCAACCTCACCACGTCCCAGTCCCTAGTTCAACCCCCTCAGGAATCCCTTCGGCGACCCCCTCTCCCCAAACCCCTCGTGGACCTCACGCCGTTCCAGTCGCTAGTTCATCCCCCTCAGGGACCCCCTCTCCCCAAACTGCAGATGTTCCCATGGTCGTGGATGCGAGCCACTCAGGCAACCCAGCCAAAAGAAAGGCCGTTCCCAGCATGCCCGAAAATGTACCGGCTAAAGCCAAGTCCGAAGTCAGAGAAATGTTGAATTCAATCTGCTACGAGATCAAGAAGATTACCGAACGACTATCTGCAGTGGATCAGCGACTCTTGGTCGTGGATCAGAAGTTAGACGCGCAAAATGTCAAAATTCAATGCTTAGAAAACAGAACGCCAGAGATAGAGTCCAAGGTGCAGGAAATGGACATCAGGACGTCAACCCACGTACGTCCCGTTTACTTCACGGATGGCGCGTTGGTACCTACGCCGCCACCACTGCACATTCCCGGACCGATTAATAGAACCACCTCCCTCGAGACCCTAGTAGCAACGCCGGAAGGCGCTCTATACAGCAAGGATGTCGCCACACACCCAATTTAGGATTTGGCAGTGGAACTGCAGGGGACTCCGCCATAAAAAATGCACCCTGCAGCAGTTTGTTCGCACTCACAAAGAAAAGCCACATGTTATATTATTGCAAGAAACGATGACTGATCAGGTTTCACTCCCGGGATACAAAGCTCTTGCTCTCCGTGGGGATGGCAGAGGAATCTGCACATTAGTCAGCAGCAAGTTCACTTTTGTCGCACACGATCTAGGGGTCCGGCCTAGCAAGACGGAGACCTCCCTAGTAGAAGTCATCCCAAGCCAATCCAATATCTCTAGCATTTTTATACTTAACGTATATAGCAGCCCGAGCGATCACAGACAACGTTTCAAAACCATCATCACTAGGGCAACGAAACTCGCCGGAAACTCTCCCCTGGTTGTGGCCGGCGATTTCAACGCCCCCTTTCACGCGTGGAACTACACGCACGACACGGTCAAGGGTAGAAGTTTGTGGCAGGAGGCGGGAGATGCGGGACTCTCTCTATTGACGGACCCAGCCTTTCCCACCAGACGGGGGCACCTCCTCGACCAGGGACTCTGTCCCGGATCTCGCTTTTGTTAAAAACGCTGTCTCAGCCATGTGGTCGAATCTGCTCATAGACCTCGGTAGTGATCACTACATCATGGTCACCAACTTACAAGTGGAGCAGAAAAGAAAGAAGGCATTCTCGGTGCCTGACTGGGACAAATTCCGTGAGGTTCGCAAGGCCCGCGCCGCCCGTGGAGAAAAGCCGGAGAGTCTCGTCCAGTGGTGCGCACTAATTCGGCAAGATGTCTGCTCCACCACCAAAACCATAGAGACGGATCTACAGACAGACAAAATGGATAGTAGGCTAGCACACCTTCTCGAGGCTAAGCAATCACTTCTCGAGAGGTGGAAAAGCCAACACTTGAATCGCAAGCTCAGAAAAAAGATAGCCGAGATCAACAAGCAGATCGACGAGCACTGCCAAGCCCTGTCTAGGCAGCAATGGGACGAAATTTGCAATTCAATCGACGGGCAGATGCGCACGGGAGGGAAGTGGAATCTCCTCAAACAGTTGCTCGACGACTCCGGCACCAAGTCAAACCAGAGAACTGTCCTCGCTAAAGCACTCCACGAAGCCAAGAAGTCGTCTTCGGAAAAGGACATGCTGGAGATCTTGGCTAAGAAGTACCTGCCGCTCAAAACTGTGGCCGATGAGGCGGCATACCCAGTATACAAAGGGAAGCCGAACTCCGCGCTGGACGAGCCTTTCAAAATCAGTGAAATCCGCCGCGCCCTACACGACCTCAATGGTAGGTCAGCACCCGGCCCGGATCACATTAACAATAAGGCTCTCAGAAACCTAGAGGACGCATCGATCGAGTTTCTTACAGATGAGATAAATCGGATTTGGGAGCAGGGAATTGTACCTGAAGAATGGAAGTTGGCGAAGGTCATACTAATCCCAAAGCCCGGTAAACCGCCGAGCCTGGACAACCTCCGCCCAATCTCGCTGACGTCATGTGTAGGAAAGGTGGCCGAGCACGCCATCCATAACAGAATTGCCGAGTATATCGAGTCCAACGACCTTTTCCCTCACAACATGATAGGCTTCAGGCCAGGCCTCTCCACCCAGGACGCCATGAAGCTTATCAAGATCCAAATCCTGGAACGCTGCACTCGGGACACGAGAGCCATCCTTGGTTTGGACCTGGAGAAGGCCTTTGATAACATCCGTCACGAGTTCGTCCTCGACGCCATCTCCAAGCTCGACCTGGGCTCGTCCTTCCATGCCTTCGTCAGATCTTTCTTGAGCGACCGATGCGCCATCCTCAAGGCTGGAGATTTGGAATCGGAGAAAATGGAGCTGAGCAGAAGAGGCACCCCCCAGGGGTCAGTCATCTCACCACTCCTCTTCAACATCGCAATGGTCGACCTCTCAAGGTATCTAGGCCAGGTCCAGGGCATCGGTCACACGATCTACGCGGACGACATCACTGTCTGGTGCGCGGGGGGCAGTGACGGACAAGTCGAAGCCACTCTCCAGGAAGCTGTCGACACTACAGAGCGCTTTCTAACCGGCACGGGACTCCGGTGCTCCCCAAAGAAATCGGAGCTCCTTCTCTACAGCCCAAGTAGAAAGGGCCGCAAGCCACAGAACTGGAAACCCCCCACTGAAATTGACATTAATCTCTACACCAATTGCGGAGATCCCATTCCCAAAGTCGCGTCCATTCGAATCTTGGGAATGACACTCGAAGGGGCGGGCACGAATAGCATCACCATTCACAAACTAGCTAAAAAGACGGATAGCGTCATCGGTCTAATCAGGCGGGTAGCTAACAGAAGGAGAGGCCTGAGCGAAGAGAATCTGTTAAGGCTAGTACACGCTTTCTTGCTGTGCCATTTTACGTACGTAGCGGCCATGCACGTCTGGAAGAGGGCCGAGCGAGACAAACTAAATGCCATGATAAGGAGGGGGATCAAGAGCGCGCTCGGGCTACCAAACTACACACGCACCGACCGACTCCTGCAGTTGGGTATTCATAATACCCTGGAAGAGATTGCAGAAGCACAAGAAAGGGCACAGATTCTCAGGCTCTCCGGCACCAGGGCGGGCAGACGACTCCTAACTGAGATGGGAGTCCCCCCGGCCACTGTCGAAAACGCCTACCAGGGCCTTCCAAAAGAGCAGAAAGATAACATCATCATATCGCCCGCCCCGCGCAATATGCATCCCCAGCGCAACGTACAAAGAAGGAAGGCCAGAGCGGTGGCGCTCCTACGCCGCGCAACAGAACTCCCTGGCGGCTGCTGCTTCGTTGACGCGGCCCAGTATGGCAACAGCAACAATTTCGCGGTAGTGTCAATCAACCACAGGGGTTCGACCGTTAACGCCGCTTCGGTACGAAGCACGTCGTCGCATGCGGCCGAGCAAGTGGCCATTGCCTTGGCCCTCCTGGACGACGGACATGCCAGTATCTTTAGCGACTCCAGGGCAGCCATCCGCGCCTTCAGCGTTGGCGCCGTGTGTAAGGAAGCCTGTCGCATCCTCGACGGCAAAAGCATCACCACCCACACTCTCACGTGGTTCCCCGCTCACATGGGATCCATCATGGGAGGCCCCACAAACCTCCACGAGCTGGCCCACTCCAAGGCGCGAGGTCTCGCTTTCCGCGACCATGGAGAACTCCAACGCCGGCCCGCAGTGGTGGAGAACAGAGATCAACCGACCACATACAACGAAATTGCGCAGCACTTTTATCTCGGCAGGAGAGACTTTCCCCTTCCACACAAGAAGTTAAACAGAGCGCAGGCATTGACCCTCAGATTATTGCAAACAGGCTCATATCCCAACCCGGCTTTATTTCACAAAATTTATCCCGACACCTATGCCACTAGTTCTTGCAGGCACTGCAATGACATCGCTAGCCTAGACCATATGCTCTGGCGTTGCCCCTCGTTACGAGGCACAGAACAAATCAATGAAGACAAGTGGCTCTCCGCTATCAACAGCCCCGATGCCGGGGCGCAACTATGGGCTGTCCAGAGGGCCCACGATGCGGCGGTCGGGCAAGGCCTGACTGTCCCAACGTGGGAGCGGCCCGCAGCGCGCTGAGTCGCGTAGCTCAGGACCTTATTAAAGTTCTGCATCCATCCATCCATCCATAGTATTCCATAAGGAATCTTTCCTTTGATTTGGTTATGCCTACGTGGCCAGACCACCTATTTCCATGACAGAGACTCAAAAGGTCCTCCCTGTACTTAGTAGGTACGACTAACTGATCTAGAATCCTAACCTTTCGGTCTCTGTAGTGGCGATACAAAAATCCTCCTCTCTCATGTATCGTCACGGTGCGCCTAGCAATGCCTTCTTTAGTTGTGTGATGCAATTTAGCTAAGCTGTCATCATTCTTTTGCTCGGCTGCCAGCGACTCTGTGCACATGTAAGAGCTGATCAAAGTTCTTTGAGGCTAGTGACGGTAATGACCCTGTCTCGCTTGCGAGTGCGTCAGCTGGCACTCCCTGCAGGCGTGAACTTTGACACCCTAGTGACACGCTCTCATTGAGCTCGTCAGCTGGCAGCGTGTCCTCAACCCTTTTTTCATCCCTCGAGCCCAGCTAGGATTCCGTTACCAAAGTAGGGGGTTGCAGAGCGGCTCCATTAAATCCTCCGGACCCTTACCCCACTAACGAGCTTTGGGAGAGAGCCTTGGCCAGCTCCGACCTCGAGGATCAGCAACGGCTGATTGCGAGGGCCCAGGACGCGGCCCGAGCTCAAGGTATCCTGGAATGAGGACGCCTCTCCAAAGCTTCATTCACCGAATAAAAAAGTTTATTCTCTTACCTAAAATGGACTCGAGACTTGCTCACCTTCTGGAGGCTAAACACGCCCTCTCAGCCAGGTGGAAGACCCAAAAGCTTAATCGTAGACTCAGAACGAAAATCGCGCTTCTTAACAAGGAGATTGAAACCTATTCGGCCCAGCTCGCCCGGCAGCAATGGGATGAGACGTGCACCGAAACGGACGGGCGTATGCGAAGGGGTAACAAATGGAGCTTACTTAAAAGTCTCCTCAACGATAAACAGTCTAAGGACACCCTTAGCCTTGCAACGGATAGGCTCATTAAAAAGCAAACCGCAATCGGTCTCACCGCCAGGGAATTAGCCAACAACTTAGCACGTACTTATCTCCCCCTCGCCGAAGACGCGGATCGCCCGGTAGAGCGTGTGAACTACATGGGATTCTCGGCACCTGATCTAGACGAACCTTTCACCATGTCAGAGATCAGACACGTTCTCTTCAATCTAAATGGCAGATCAGCCGCGGGACCTGATGGAATCACGAACAAACTCCTCAGGAACCTAGACGATAGGGCAATCGAGATAGTCACGGCCAAAATAAATGAGGTATGGAAAAGTGGACAGGTCCCGATAGAGTGGCGTACCGCAAAAGTGGTACTCATACCCAAACCAGGAAAACCTCCACATATAAATAATCTGCGGCCTATTTCCCTTACATCATGCATAGCCAAGGTTGCGGAGCACGTGATACATAACAGGATCACTGAACATATTGAAAACAAGGAGCTCTTTAGACACAACCTAATCGGCTTTAGACAGGCGTTGTCCACGCAGGACGCTATGCTTTTGCTTAAGAAAGCGATCTTTAATAACCCTACTCGCGACGTGAGAGGGATCCTCGCACTGGACCTCTCCAAGGCCTTCGACAGGGTCGCGCATAAACACATCCTGACAGAGATTTCGTCTCTCAACCTGGGCCAGCGGTTTCATGATTACACCAGATCCTTCCTCGCGGATCGCAAGGCACACCTCCGACTAGGCATGGTCACGGGAGGACCATACGAACTAGGCACCTGCGGCACCCCGCAGGGCTCAGTCCTCTCCCCACTCTTATTTAATATAGCCATGCACAAACTCTCCACTCGCCTCGCTGCAATCCCGAACGTGGGTCACGCCATTTATGCGGACGATATTACGATCTGGGCGCCGAGCGGATCGCTAGCCATGCTCGAACAGTCGTTACAAAGCGCGTTGGAGGCTACCGAAGATTTTCTTTCAAACACGGGCCTTGAACTCTCCCCCGCTAAATCAGAGCTACTGTTATACCGCCAGTCCAGACAGGGGGTCAGAAATCTTGCGCCTCTGGAAACTCTGCCGGTAGAAATTCGAGCTAAAAATGGGCATCTCATACCGAGAAAGGACTCGGTCAAGATACTAGGTCTCCTCATTGATGCCAAGGGCTGTAACTCGACGGCCCTCAACAGGCTCACTGGACAGGCTAGTAATGTCCTAAGACTTGTAGCCCGCGTCTCAAATCGAAGAGGCGGTCTTAAAGAGGACAATTTGCTCAGAGCTTATCAGGCATTCTTCCTGAGTCATGTCACCTACATCGCGCCGTACCTTAATTGGGGTAAAGCGGAAAAGGCCAAGCTCGACTCCCTAATCAGAACCGGCCTCAAGCGCGTGCTCGGCCTTCCGCAGTCCACAAGCACTGAGAAGCTGCTGGAGCTAGGACTCCATAACACCATCGATGAGCTAATAGAAGCTCACACAGCGGCTCAGATAATGAGACTTTCATCCACTAAGCCAGGGATTAAGATTTTAGAAGAAGCAGGAATCCAACCCAGACATGAACCGGCGACCAAAGTTAGCTTGACCCGCGAAACCAGAGCTCGCATCATGGTTGACCCCGTCCCGCGAAACATCCACCCAGTGCATAACCAGGGAAGAAGATTCGCGAGAGCCAAGTCCATCCTTAAAAAGATCAATCAGCAAAAGCTAGATGCCCTCTTTGTCGATGCTGCCAGATATGACAGTGGGGATAAGTTCGCTGTCTCGGTGGTAGACGCGGCAGGCAACCTGGTCAATGCAGCCTCTGTTTATACAAAGTTTGCCCATGTGGCGGAGGAAGCGGCGATCGCTCTGGCTTTTCACGGCTCAAAAGTTCCCGCTATCGTCTTCTCGGACTCACGCACAGCGGTTAGATCCTTCTCGTCCGCCCTCATATCTGAACAGGCGTACAGTATTGTGAACAAAGCACTTCAAAGGACTAGGGAGAGTACCGAAGGAGGATACCAAATCTCGTGGTTCCCAGCCCATCTAGATAGCTCAATTAACCCGCTTGGATGTAATCCTAACGAGCAGGCCCACCGGAGAGCGCGCGATTTCACGCACCGCGCTGTCGCGGGTAGCCAGGCTTGGAACGAGGTCAACATCCACAAAGATCCATTAAGTACATTCCACGAAATTGTTTCCCATTATCGACTAGGCAGGAGGACATTTCCACCGCCTCACCCCAAATTGAACAAACCCCAGGCTACCACACTAAGACTCCTGCAAACCCGTACATATCCCACTCCTCGGTCTCTTCACAGGATAGATCCTGAACACTCAGAGTCGTGCCCCAATTGTGGTCATGACTCATGCTCCTTTGACCACATGCTCTGGCTGTGCCCAGCCCTTAACGCCTCTCCAACAATCACGAAAGAACAATGGCAGGACTCTCTCAAGAGCAGCAATCTCAACATTCAACTCCAGGCTGTCCAGAGGGCCCACGACATTGCCGCGGGACTTGATCTCCCGGTTCCATCGTGGGTGGAGCCACCGACTTGATCTTCGGGAGCCTTCGGTTCGGCTCCCCGAGGTCTCAGTCCCTCAGGACTCAAATAAAGTTCTTGTCATGTCATGTCATGTCTCTTACCAAAGTTACCTCTTTTGCTACTTCCGCAGGGGTAGCTTTTACATTTTTAGCTGAAAGCGACGCGATTTTACGAGCTTGGCCTCGCGTCAACGCCTGTACTACGCCCTCTCCCAGTTTAAGCCCTTTGTCACGCAGTAACTGATCCGACCAATTCGAAAAAATGTAAGGGTACTGCAGCGACAAGAATTTGGAAACTGCAGCCTCGGTCACGAGCTCCCCGAATGGTCCTCTGATTTTGACTTTGGCCATGGGCAGACACACGCTGTGTTCTTCTGCAACCTGTTTGATCCATGCTACTTCTCCTGTGAAGTCATCTACCGTCACGTAAGACGGATGGAGAATGTCCATAGTGGCGGCACTGTCTCGCAGCACCCGGCATTGTTTCCCATTAACTTGCCGGTCATGAAGATATGGGCTTAAAACTTCCATATTCTCGTCTTTTTCGTCCACGTTGGAGAAAAGTACGCTAGGATTCCCACAGTTGACAGCGATATGTCTGAGTTTGTGGCACTTATAGCAGCGGATCGCTCTAACAGATTCGAACTTTCTTTTCCGTTCTTTTTATACGGTTTCCCCGTTTGATTTCTCCGCGCTCTTTTTTGAGGGCTTTTCCTCCACATCTACAGGCTCCGGTCGTCTAGTCTGCAAACACTTTTTGAGCGGAAATATATTCTGCAATCCTTTCGACCATGCCAATTTCCGTCCTCAGCGTTCAGCTTTCTGGGGGTTGCGTAATCTTTGGCTAATTCAGCCGCCCTTGCCACCGGGTTTACATTTCCTCTGTCTTGCACCCACAGCTTCATAGATTGTGGGATGCTTCTGTAAAACTGCCCTAGACACATGCATTCAATAATCATGTCTTTGCTCTCGTACGCTTCTGCGCTTTTCAACCACTCGACTAGGTTTGACATTAAGCTATATGCAGACTCCGGATATCCCTCGCTATGCTTCTTGCCTGTGCTTCTAAACCTTTGCTGAAAAGCTTCGGCTGAAAGGCGGTACTTTTTCAAAAGAACAGCCTTTACCTTTGCATAACCATGTGCCTCCTGCGCACTGAGTCTGGCGATTACTTCCGCAGCCTCACACGGCAACATAGGCAGCAACCGCTGTGGCTATGTACTCGAACCGAAGTTCACCTTCTCGCAAGTCCTCTCAAAATTTCCTAGGAACAAGCCCACGTCGTTCCCGACCTCAAATGGCTTTGACAGCTTGTCCGTGCGGTATCATTCTGCCTCACTTGATCGTCCCAAAGCCCCTTCACTTCCTTGAGACAACTCCAAACGTTTTCTTTCAAGCTGAAGTTGCATTTTTCTCAACTCGCGTTCTTCTCTGTCCCGTTCCAATCTCTTCCTAAGAAGTTCTAGCCCAATTTCAATGTCCTCCTCACTGGCCTTTTCAGAAATCAGCTTCAATAATTCTCATCTTAATATTTCCTTGTGTACCTCAAGGCCAACTTCCTCACCAACAATCAACGATTGGTCTCTCAGTAGTGTCCTTAACTCCATGATTGCTGCTTTACTGCCTTGATCCTGCTCGCTAAGCCTACCTAGGTAAACACAACCTAGCTAACAATCAACAATCCAGCTTCCCTACTGTTCTAAACAGAACACCCACAAAATGAAGGCTAGAGAGTCAAAGTAAGAACCAAGCACTCACCGCAGATACAGCGCCGCGCCGCAAAGTCCGTCTCACCGCTGTCAGCCAGTTGTGATAATTGAGGTCGGGCATGAAATAAATGGTAGCTGGCCCATGCCGTCATCCAACTTATCAACATCGAGGACGTCGTTGAAGGGAGAGACTTGTTCTCATCGAGAACGAGGAATATGGGATTTATTTACTCTATGTACATGAAAACGTTACAGTTCATCAGTCTCACATGACTGAAAGAGGAATGCACACCGAAGAGCCGACAACAGCTGCTTATAAACACTCTGTCCTCCCTAGATTCCTAGGTGAGGCAAAACGGCCGTTCGACCAAACGGAGCGTTCAAAGTAATCGCCGTCTATCCGCCTTTGAAGGGGAGGGTTCGCACACTCACTTCCGCACAGGTTTCACTGAACACACCGAAGTGAGACGGTTTCTTGCAGACAGGGGTCTTGACCCGAGCAGGCGCCTTTTGATCTAAGAACTGTCCCTTTTGGCAGTGAACGCCGCGTCTTTCCATTGAACGACGACTTCTGGCGCCCGTGAGACTGCAGCTGCAAAATATTTCTTTCCAGGAATTCCCCCGCTCCAAGCAACCCGTGGCGGCCACGGCGAATGTGCTAACAATATTTGGTCCGCCGACCGGGCTTAGTCATAGCGGCGCCGAGAGGGCGTTGATGTGGCACATCATCGTCCCCACAAAACGAGTCGCTGCAGCAGCTGAGGAAGGGTTCCAAGGTCACTTCTGGGAAGCTCTCCACCCTCGTAGCTGCGGCTGGCTAGGAAAATTTTGTAGGTCGGTACCCTTGCAGGCCGTTCATTACAGCGCCAAAATCACTACCTGATTGTGAGGCACGCCGTACTGGGAGACACCGAAAATTTAGACCACCCGAGGATCTTTAACGTACGCCTAAATCTAAGTACATGGGTGTTTTCGCCCTTCGCTCCCATGAAATTCGGCCGCCGTGGCCGAACATGAAAATTTCAAGGATGTAACTTTGACATAACACACTTCGTTTCTTCCAAAGAGCTACAATACATATTTCGAAAATGTAGGCGGCAACTTTGTTTTATTATATTGTAGCTTATAAAATCATCTTTTATAGTGCTGTCTATACATTGTAAGGAACTACGTGGCAATTGTGTGGCGATCCCTGGTGCTGGTTATGCGCACCGTGTGTGAGGCAGCAAGGGCTTCTCAGGCTTCGAAAACGTCCGGTGCCGGCGCCTTGTGTCGGACGTCGTTCAGCGAAAAACATTATTCCGAGCCAGAATTGCGCAGGCCCTCCACGTGGCGCAGATGCGTTACCAAAATAATTGAATTACTCAAGATGAGATGCCGTCAGAAAAATCGTAAACTACAACCTGAAAACACGATAGTGTCGGAATGTTCTTTGAATATAGCGGAAAACATAATTGTGTTACCCGTAAACTCAAACATAAACATCTTTTCCAGCGTTTCTGCCATTCCTGAAGTGGCGCGCTGCGCTCAGTTGCTTGCAACACCACCATCCAGATGGCGCTCGCCTCCGCGCATCTGCGGCCCACGCAACATACCTCGTTTCTACCAGAAAGCTCGACCACTCGACTTCGTGCATAGCGTTCGCCGGCAGCGCTTCCAGGTAAACATTACGGTTACGTAAGGTATAGTTGCCGGTAAGCATGGGATCTTTGAGTGCTATCACGTTCCACTCTTAAAAGCGATGCTTAAGCGTCCTCCATATTTTTCCTAGGGGCACTCCTCACAACATTTTGGTGCTTGGAGAACAAGTGTTGATGGAGCGATAAAATTTATGGCGCCCATGTAATTAATTCAGCGAGTTTGGTGCCTACGAGATTGCGCGCCATTTCTGAACATGCTCTACCTGTGAGAAAGGTGCTAGAAATTTTCGGAAAAGACGCAGTAGAGCAGCTCATATTTCACAAACTCACCAATCTTGATTGTTATTCACTGCTGCAGCATCGAGAGACACTCGGCGAAACGCGATACTGTGCAGTGTCCACTTTTGTCATGGCAGCCGCCTTCAGTTTTATCTCCCTTAAATGTAGAGCACTGGGACAATTGGGAACGCGCACCTTGTTGAAGATGAGGCCTTGAATAATAGCGCGTGTTCTCCCGGCCAATATAGTCTGCAGGTCCATTTGGTAGCACGTCATGAGGAATTCGCAGGCAGTTGTTGCAGCAAAAAGTAGCGCCGCAGTGGTGATGCCCGTACGGCTGCGACTGCTTACCAACAACCTGAAATCGAGAAGTGTACAATAACTGCTTTATCTTAATGTCTACGTCCGCATAATATGCATACGGCAAAACATCTTCAGACAAAGGGAAGGATGGCATTGCGCAGGCAATTATGATCACTGGTGTGACTGTGAGCGTGAAATTTGCGTACTACGTGTAGTTAGGTACGCAAGCGAAACAACGGCTTCAAAGATGTTAACACAAAACTTTTAGAATACTGGGCAACTCAGGGGTCTGGGAAAGACCACACCCCTGAAAAACAGGGCATGAAAGGATGGCTGAACGTTGTTCTGGCTCTCCTTCGCCTTTTACAGTGAAGCTGTTAAAACCTCGTTGGGTTTCTCTCGAAGTGCGCAGCTTCGCCAAGCTGGGGGAGCGACAGCTGAGAGAGAGTGAAAGCAGAGTATAAAAATAGAATCGTGCAGTATACACAGGGCGAGGGTGCTTGGAGCCTACCAGGGAGTAGGAGCGATGCGCATGCGAGCGAGGAACGCGGTCCGGATGCGTGCCCTCTCCTGCGGGGCGTGAGGCAAGGGGGTGAGGCGAGGGAGGAGGGGCGTTCTTCTCCGGTGGCTGCTAGGGTGCCTCGATGTAATCCTCGCCCGCCGCTCCGTGCAGAGTGGAGATAACCGCGGCAACTACTACGGCGTTGGCCACGCGAATCGCGAACACCGCGAACTGCCGGCGCTCGTGTTTCTTGTCTGCGGTTTGGCACTACTTTACTGGCCTTCCCCCAGTTCCACTAGTCTCTGGTGTTTGCGGTAGCAGAGACACGAATAATTTTTTTGTAATTCTGGACGAGTTTTGTTTACTGTACTAGTTTCTGTATTACTGCGGCAGCAAACAACGGTTCGATACTTGGCTCCCTTTGTCGCTTTCTTTGCGGTGACAGCTACTCAAATCAATCATTCAATGAATAATCATTTATTGCTTGTATCTTGAAACTGTTAAAGCGCACAAAGAAGAGAACAAAGAGAGTGGACAGAACGAGGCGCGATTTACAGAAACAATATATTTTTGTAGAGATAGGACCCAAGAAAACCTCAAGGGCTATGTTTCTATGGTAGTCGGTGCCCAAAAAAATACTTGGGTTTGAATTAACCGAGACTGTGCAGTGTGTGCGAATTTAGCTTGTATTTTATGCAATTAGAATTGTTGGGCCACTTACGGAGCTTGCGCTCGGAGTTACCGCTCGGCGTCCGTGTGAATGCCTAACCGTTTCATTCTTCAATAAAAAGAATAACATTTGAATTACTTCCGTAATACGCAGAATTCAACTCAAGTTACATATTTCTCTCAAGTACAGCGGCCTGCCACTTTTGCGAGCTGCGCCTGAAATACATTTCATATGAGCCACTCTTCATGATCCTCTCTCACGCCAAGTTGAGTCACTGGGTATGTACCAGTGGGTGCGCCACCAGCGAGGCAGTCGTTTTGAGTGTCCACACTGCCCCGTGCGCCGCACATCTCAGAAACCACGCTCTGACCCATCCGGCTGCGTCGCTAGATGGCGCAGAGTGTCCGGAGGGAAGCGCCAGCCAGGAGTCCATTGACGACTACACTCCTCATGGATGACTCATTTATCAGCATTCGCAGGCACCGGGGCTCCATGCATTCTAAAGGCCACACGCGGACAGGGTGAAGCCCGATAGAGGAGTGCCGCTATGGTAAACGCCTCACGGATGACGCGTTTCCGCGGTGTAAGTGCGTTTCGTCGCTACAATACTTCTGTGGCTGCGACTCTTTCCAAGGAAATCCCTATCCGCGCGACTATAACCTCGAGAGCCGTGTAAGACGAAAGGGCTCACGTGCATGCCGCGCGAGAATAGAACGTGCTACCGCGCTCGACCTGAACGGCCGCGCTATCGACCGCTTCAGTGATTGTGCGGCACCATGGCCCTTGCGCCACAAAACCCTATACATCATCATCAACCATAGCTGGCCGGCCTAAATAAACCGTGGCCACGGCGGCTGCCTCATCGCGCTGTTTTCCATTCTTCTAAGCTAAGTGCAAAACCGTCGACAGTCCTCGTGAGATGGGTTCCGCCGGAATTTATTGGGATAGCCGTCATATGGAGACTCCAGGCGCATTTCTGTCGTCAGTGTCGCCGTCACCGTGAGGTTCCGTATAAAGTCCATGGGCGATAAAATCGTCACCGTGCGCCGTATGCTGCATGTGCGAGGCAATGCGTACGAGGGTGAACCGGCGATGGGGCATCAATCTCGCCCACGCAATGGCGGAAAGCGGTGAGGAAGCGCACCGGCTTCTTTTACGCGTAAGACTTGGGGAAGAGGGTGGGGGGCGTTCATTTACGGGTTGCCTAGGAGGCTGCGCACCGCTCAGCCGCGCATAAGAAAACATATCGCACAAAGAAAAATTGGAGGACGCTTAAGCGTTTGATTCTGTCGAACAAGAGCATTCATGGAGGCATTACGGAATCGGGATGTAGACGAGCTGTAAGTAAAAATACTGAAAGATATCTATAGCGGCTCCACAGCCACCGTAGTCCTCCATAAAGAAAGCAACAAAATCCCAATAAAAAGGCGTCAGGCAGGGGGATACGATCTGTCCAATTCTATTCACAGCGTGTTTACAGGAGGTATTCAGAGACCTGGATTGGGAAGAATTTGGGATAAGAGTTAATGGAGAATACCTTAGTAACTTGCGATTCCCTGATGATATTGCCTTGCTTAGTAACTCAGGGGACCAATTGCAATTCATGCTCACTGACCTGGAGAGGCAAAGCAGAAGAGTGGGTCTAAAAATTAATCTGCAGAAAACTAAAGTAATGTTTAACACTCTCGGAAGAGAACAGCAATTTACAATAGGTAGCGAGGCACTGGAAGTGGTAAGGGAATACATCTACTCAGGGCAGGTAGTGACGGCGGATCCGGATCATGAGACGGAAATAATCAGAAGAATAAGAATGGGCTGGGGTGCGTTTGGCAGGCATTCTCAGATCATGAACAGCAGGTTGCCATTATCCCTCAAGAGAAAAGTGTATAATAGCTGTGTGTTACCAGTACTCACCAACGGGGCAGAAACATTGAGGCTTACGAAAAGGGTTCTACTTAAATTGAGGACGACGCAACGAGCTATGTAAAGAAGAATGATGGGTGTAAGGTTAAGGGATAAGAAAAGAGCAGATTGGGTGAGGGAACAAACGCGAGTTAATGACATCTTAGTTGAAGTCAAGAAAAGGAAGTGGACATGGGCAAGACATGTAATGAGGAGGGAAGATAACCGATGGTCATTAAGGGTTGCGGACTGGATTCCAAGGGAAGGAAAGCGTAGCAGGGGGCGGCAGAAAGTTAGGTGGGCGGATGAGATGAAGAAGTTTGCAGGGACGACATGGCCACAATTGGTACATGACTGGGGTTGTTGGAGAAGTATGGGAGAGGCCTTTGCCTTGCAGTGGGCGTAACCAGGCTGATGATGATGATGATGATTATGATGATGCTGAAGCTTCGCCTTCAAGATTGGAACGCGAAAGCGTTCCCGTCGACTCGTCAAGGGGTGTAAGACATGGCGCTACGGCGCAGCGATCACTTATGAGGCGCCCTGCATCGGACTTTGCAGCCATCAATCACGTGGTGAGGGCCGAGCAACGCAGCGTTCGGCGCGGCAACGAAACGTGCGCCTGAGCAAGCGGAACGAACCAAAGAACTCGGTGTCTCGGAGGGAGAAATTATCTACGCGAGCCAAATGTCATGATCAGGATGGAAAGCCGGGCTGACGCCTAGAAGGGATCGTCCTCCATCTCGCTTGGGAGCACCACGCAGACGCATGACTCCTCGGAAGCAGCTCGGCACACATCGCAGGGGACGCTTTCCTACCAGACGCGCTACGGCGCAGCGATCAGGTCAGAGGCGTCCCGCATGGGACGCTGCACATAGGAATCGCGCTGTGAGCGGAAAGAGGAGCCACGTCGCCAAAACGCGAGGGCGCGAGGGTGCGAGTGACGAGTGAAGTTGGAAGGAGAGAGAGCGAGAAAACTTATTAAACGCAAGGGTAGTGGGGCATCCTCGCACTGGTCCCCGTACAACCCGAAGGGGAGAAGCGGGTGAGGGGCGCGCCACGTGTCGGGGCAGCACCGCACATTGCGAGGAGGGGGTCTTCTGTGTTTGCCGCAAGATGGCTCTGCGTGTGCGCAAAGCGCAGAAGAAATGTAGCGGAAACGTACTTCGCTACTCGTGTAACTGCGACTTCTGTAAGTTAAATGCTCATAAATACCGATATACACCGCAGTATAACTTTCTACGGCACATTTCTAAGGCAACACCGCATTCACTAGAGGCGCTTTTGTACCGTTTTGAAGCATCGAACTCCTGGCTGAGTGGTAGCGTCTCTGTCTCACACTCCGGAGACCCTGGTTCGATTCCCACCCAGCTCATCTTGCAAGTTGTTTTTTATTCATGAAGTGCCACCCTGGTTTTATCGCTCACGGTCAGCGCCACCGACGCCGACGACACCGGCTTTTCTGTGACACGAGCTCCTTAACGCTGTCGCGTTAAAATGCGTGGTATATGGAAACGCTGCGCAACCCTCGCGGATTGAACGTTGCGCAGCGTTTCTTAAGCAGTTAAAATTGATTCACGTGTCTCAGATAGGTGGCAATGCGTGTTCCTATCACCAAATGGAGTGTCAGTGCCCACTGCGGCCGCCTCCCGTGTCTACTCTTGCGCTGGTTACATCAGCATGGAATATCAAATACCTTGCCGCAGCCAGCGTCGGAGCGTAAACAAAATGAAATCTTGTAGGCAACGTCGGCGGCCGCGGCCCTTGGTGCTGCTATGCTAGTGGAAGTGGCCTGCGGCGAGAGCTAATAGGTGTTCAGCTCTGACCCCCGTTCTCCGTGGGATATGCTTTCCTTATACGCCGCAGGGCCGGGCCGCTGTATCTGTGAAAGCCATCTGCGATGGGTACAGGGTCCGCATTGCGCTGTGTTTTCGCGGTGATGCGAGCGACTTCACGAAGGTCAATTCGCTCGCTGTCGCTGCCGCGTTTCGTCACTGCAGCGTCTTGACAGCGAGTTTCCGCGGTTGAGTGACATGTATTCATACTGGCCCGTACGCACATGATACCATGCTTATTAGTTTATACTGTCTAGCCACTTTCTTCGTCTATGAAAAGAAAGGTTTGGAGGCAAGTTACTACGAAAACAACGCAACACACCAAGAAAGAGACAGAAGAAAGGAAAGATCGTACAAGGGCGAGTGCTTGTGAAAGAGTCGCGCGTTATAATCCGCGTTAGTTTAGGCTGGGGAAGAAAAAAACATTAACACCTTGTAAACGATAGTTAAGTAAGACAGAACACACCACTGAGTGTAAGTTTACTTATTTTGTGGTTTTTCCCTTCAGCGACTCTTGCGAAGCCGTCGCACGTGGAGGCTGCGTCGATTTGACGTCCGTTCCGAGCAACCAAAAGCACAGTCAAACGCTGCCGGACTACTTGGCGCGGTAGCATATGTGCAGCAGCCAAGCGCCCGCAGCTTTCCCTTCACAGCCACAGAAAGTTGTCCGCAAGTTGAGTGTGTCTATGTTTACACCTTATACAGCAGATAAAACTAATATGCTTACTTCGTATAGCTGCGCAATAATTTGCTATAGCAATCGATGCTCCGCCTTTTCGGCGAAATTGCGACATTTTTCATTATTTACAATCGGCTCCGAACTCAACATTAAAATTTTTGCAATAGCTTGACAGAGAGTTTCCGCGCCTTCTGCTAGCCCTCCTTCTTTCTCAACAGGCTCGAGTTCAGCGATAATTATCTGCTGACTGGCTAAAGGTATATTCTATTTGGCTGACCCTCTCACAGTACGTTATAAAATATGAGGACGCCAAATAAACAGACACACACAAGAGAAGAGAACGGGACAGGGCGCCTCTGTCCCGTTCTAGCCCAACAAGCAGTGCTTTTTGACCAACTAGCCCAACAAGAAGTGCTTTTAAGATCCTCTCACAATAGTTCAGAGAGCGCAGTACTTTTGACCTCGATTTAACGGCGCTGCCCGCGACACCTGCGCTGTGTTCTTTGATTTGCGTGAGGACAGTTGAGCTCGAGTTCATTGTTCTCCTGCTCTAGCTAATTTTACAACGCAGCCGACGCAGATCTCTTAGCAGCAGACGACATGGCGCAGGGCTAGTGATTTCCCGGTGGAGGAATATGAACACCTGCTGCTTTGGTTACAACACTTAATCAGCTAGCATAAAAAAGCGATGCGTCTGTTTTTGTCAGAGTACGTTGGCAAAGGTTTGCAACGCGTTTAATGCTCTCGTTAAAACAATGTTTTCTAGGGCACGTTGTCTGATAAAGAAAAGCACCCATAGCCAACATTCCGTCGGCTACCTGCCTATTGCAACCTGAGCAGTGGGGGAAAAGACAACCGCCTGCAGCAGGCGCCAGACGTCCTTCGTTGTCGCACTTTTCTCCTTGATTTGAAATGACCCCGAAGCAAACAGACGCAAAACTGCATTTTTATAACGTGAACTCGTCCACCAAAACGCACGACCGTTTCGACAATTGGTTCAGAAATATGCAGCCAAATGAGAAAAACTTTAATATTTACCGAAAGCGTTATGCTCAAATTATTTGATAGTCCATCAGCTATGCACTACACCCATGACAAATAACTTACTCGAGGGCAGGGATTCTTGCGAATACGGAGGCGTAGTAGCCCACGACGGCCACTACAATCCACAGGACATCCATCCACAAGACCTTTAGCAGAACGAGCACGAATGAACCACGGCTCCTAGGAGCTATTTTACTGGAAAAACACAACACAATCTAGTCATGAAAATTGCTTACAATACCAACAAAGGATCTAATGCATCAGAAATGAATCCTTTTAAAGTGTTATCTTTGCCAGGGTCTGACACACGCCGAAGTCATATACTGGACTGTATTTCTCAGCTCACTCAGCAATCGGAATGCGCCAGAACGTTTCGTGTTTTTGGTTATTGGTAAGCTACATGCATTAAAACAAATATGGTGGGAAACAATCCTGCTTTACGGTTAAGCAGTCCTGAAATTCTTAGTGAGTGCCAATTTTCGGTTATGCACATGATGCATCGATACCCCATCTGCCCATCGTGACCAAGCCAACTAGGTCCATACTATCAGAAAAACGTCTTCCCATTAGGAGGAGGACACCGTGCACTCTGTTCGCTAGCAATAACGTTTCTAAATGGCTTACTCAGACTAGATTACGTGGTTTTACTTGCCAAAACCACGGTCTCATTACGAGGCACGCCGTAGTGAGGGACTCCGGGATAATTTGGACCGCCTGGGGTTCCTTAACCTGGACCCAAATCAAAGTACACGAGTGTTTTTGCATTTCGTCCGCCTCGAAATGCGGCTGTCGTGGGCGGGATTTGATCCCGCGACCTCGTGCTTAGCAGTCCGACACCATAGCCACTGGCTGAGTTGACGACCGCATGATAGTGACAAGGCGTCAGCGTAACTGTTAATTTGGCTGCTCCTGACAGCAATCGCAGTTTTTTCTGTAGCTTGCAGGTCACGTGGCTGCTCTTTCTTTGAAGGAGCCAACATTTACAGCAACCACTAGGCACGTTCATGAGGTCGCCAAGTCGAGTTTATTGTTCTATTACCCCTTCGAAATTGCTGGTGCAGAGTACACGAGAAGCGCAATAGCACGTTGAATTCGAATTACTATTTTGTGTACTTTATGCGACAGCTTTGAAAATCAAAAAATAACGAATAAAACTGAAAGAAATACGATTCATATATATTGGGCTCAGGCGAGTGTGGGAGAACTGATCTGTGGCCAGTCCATAGTGTTGGTCACTGTTACTGGATCTCTATTATGGCCAGAAGCCTGTTTTGTCCTCCATCTGCGTGTGACTGAAACCCAGTCGTAATATGTTTGCACATACATCAGGTGAGTTCAGTTCGAGCATTAAACCTCAAGTTTAATTACTGAAAGCACGCAACGTTATTTTTCTCAAGGCTCGAAACAATAGGCAAACTTCCATCAGCAGCCGTGAAAACTTTCGCCTGCAAAGTACACGCACAGAGACAGACACACACTCGAGACTGCCTCGTATGGGAATTCTTTGAGGAACAGCATTATCTGTTGGACACTAGAACAGTTCTTAAGCAAAGAATAAAGTTAGTCAGCACTGAAATATTTATTTGTTACCTTGAGATGAGTCGTGCCGTAATTGCCTGGATGAGTCCTTTGCATCGAATTCCTCTACGGAGCGCAGGTATCCGAGCCGTTGCTGAAACTCCATGTCGATTCACATCTTTGAAAAGCCTGCGTTATCGTTCCCTCTATGATTACCCGTGACGTGGCTGGTATTTATTGTCAACGAACTTCCTATATAAGTGCATATTTAGGAGGAAATCTTCGCACACAAAGACATGAGCAAAATGTTATTTCTTTTTCACTTCTACTGTGGTGCTGCAGCTTGTACACCAAATGTCCGCACTGCAAGGTGGCGACACCTAGTGGTGGATGGGATACCCACAACATTGATCGAGCACGCAAAGGTACCTCACAGACTACGATTTGAACCGCACGTCTAAAATCACGTCAATAAATGATGTATCTTTCAAATGATGTATGTGTGTACTAGTGCTAGCCAAGCCACGTTCATCATCATCAGCAGCATCATCAGCATCAACATAATCAACAACAACAAAAACAACAAAAACTGAATAGCCCATTCTTTTTCTTTTTTGCCTTTGGCACTACAACTTGAAATGCGAGCAATTCGTGATCTTCTCTCACGGCGAGAGAAGAGTTTCTCACGGACTAATGAATAATAACATGGTTCTGATACTTTTTCTTTGTTCACTTATGTTTCTGTTTCACATTGAAAGTTGGTACAATAAAGCGCCAGACGAGCTGTTGTAGCGCAGTTTCTATATTTTGCTGAAGTTTACTCTATTCCTTATTAATTAATTTTAGTTCAGTGTCAAGCACAGCAACGCATTCTGTAAGCAGCTGTAGGTTCTTTCAAATTTATCGTTTCCCCTCGTTGGTAGAGTAAACATATTTGGAATGATTAACACTTGTTCACAATTAATTGAAGAGGACAAGTCCACTTGTCGAAACATTGCCACCTGCTTTTACCTTGTTCTTGTTTTGCTCATCGTTTTGAATTTCGATCTCCCGCCTTTCCCGTGTTTTTCCTTGTTCAGAATTAGGCACACAAGAAAGAAAACTTCATACTGTGAGAGCGTTGAGGGTTTTTAAGCCGTCTTAGGGAACACTTCGACATCCATGTAGACCAAAAGATCAGAACGTTGTTGACAAACAAAGTTTTTATTCTGGAAAGTGCTGAATCTGGCAAAAAAAAGGTATTCCATGCGGATTGAGCGGCATACCATGTTGGATGAAATTCAAACATTTACTGTAAAACAACAGCCCCATGGGTGGCCATTCCTTGTTACTATGTTTGTGCAAGAACACCGCGAAGACTTACTGAAGTAATTGCAGTGCCGTTATTTCTGTGCAAGAATCCGTAGTAGTAGTTCCACCGTGAATTACTTCGCTAAGGTGAATCGTTGATTCGCAAACCTATCCCTAAAATGTAATGTTAGCTTAGCTCTCTTTGTATCGTAGAATTCACGACTGGTATAACCCGGCGCCTGAAATATACCATGAGAGGATAGCAATCAGTTCGCATAATATTCAAGCCACCTTAATGCTGTTAGCTTGTCATGCGCTTCAGGTAGCACTTAAGTATGCGAAGACTGAATCTCTTTGTGTGGCATCCTGATGCAGTTTTAGCCTGGAATGACCGAGTCTTTGACATTTATCCAGCAGGTTGCTCTTTCGACAAATTTAGAAAGTTGGGCCTTATAAAATGCGCACTCTGCGTGAGTGATCTTTCAACGTCATTATTATCATAAGCCTATTTTTATGCCCACTGCTGGACGTAACCCTGTTGCAGCGATCTGCAATTACTCCTGTCTTATGCTAGCTGATTACAAGTTGTATGTGCAAATTTTCCTGATTTCCTCACCCCACCTAATATTCTGCCGTCCCCGACTGCGCTTCTCTTTCTTGGCACTCATTCTATGACACTAGAAGCCCACCGCTTATATGCCTCGTGGACTGCCGACCTGTATTTGTTTCTCTTAATGTCAACTGCAATACTGGCTACCGCAGTTTTCTCTCAGAACCACACCGCTCTTTTCCTGTTTCTTAACGTTACGACCCACCATATGTCGTTCCTCAACTCTTTGCGTGGTCCCTAATGTTTATCGAGCTTCTTTCCGACTTGATAGTTTCTAGAATAGAATGCAATAATTGCATAATTTTCTTTTTAACGACAGCACTAAACTCTAGAACTGCGCTTACACAGCGTGATTGAAACAATGACGCACAGAGAAGCAAATACCACAGAACGAGCGCTGACTACCAACTAGGTCATGGTTCGGTAATGTCTGCCGAATGCACTCCAATCAATTTTTATCCTTCTGCGAGTTTCTTTCTCAAGATCAGGGTCCCCTGCAAGTAATTGACATAGCTAACAGTACTTCACAGATTTTAGAGGCTGATTGGCGATGCCGAATTCTTGTTCCCTTGCCATGCTATTGGACATTACCTTTGTCTTCTCCATGTTGGTCTTCAACTCTACTCGTACAGGGGGGTTTAACATCCACCCTTTGTAGCGATTGCTACGATTGGGTGGATGTCTCATTTTCCCTTTATTAATTACTTCCCGACTCCTGGCGGGTTTCCGCGGAACTATTACGTCCTGCTCTTACACTTTCTCGGTTAAGGTGCTCATTCATTTGGTGCGATTCGTCGCCATCGCTACTGAGCAAGGCCATGTCATCTGCAAGGTGAAGGTTGTTGAGATATTCGCCTCTGATCCTCCTTTCTAATCCACCCCAGTGTAATACTTCTAAGCATGCAGTGAATAACGTTGGAGAGATTGGGCCTCCTTACTTTATCCCTTTCGTGATAGGTGCGTTCCCACTTGTGAAGAATAAAGGTCCTGTGGATGCTGTAGAGCTGTGAAGAACTTTCAGTTTTAGCGTGAGTAAAACTGGGCCTGTTTTGTCCACAAAGTATATTTGCCACAGGAAGGACACAATACAAGTAAGACACTCACGGCTGCGTGGGCGGTACTTTTAGCTGTGGTATTTAGGGTGCAAACCGATGAAGACGTCGAGAAAAGAAAACACGCATGTGCATGCGTATTTTTGCCTATTTATTCATGAAGCAGATATGTCTTTCAGCAAATACTAACCGGGCCAAGAAGCTCTCGTGTCTGGTGGAAAGGTTAGAATTTAAAATATGTCGCAAAAAGTATTCTATAGTACTTACGGTAGCAGTACTGTGCAGGCTTGGCGCGAAAGCAGCGATGACGAATCTTCATCAACCGGTCTCTGGAATTTAGTACAAACACGTATGCGGAACGTTTTTCTTTAAGGAATAAATTACAATACAGTATATGTCAGTGACACGTTATCTAGGAAAAGCTCAAGTTTTTACTAGAACCAGACGATAGAAAATTAGGCAGCCTAGTGTGAAAATATGCCACGTGTAATAAGCAAATAAATTCCTGTAAACCTCACGAGAAAGCACAACATTAAATGACCACATACAGCATTTTAGAAACGAAATGAAATATTCGAAAAGACAAATCTGGTGTTTGAAAATAAACCTTTGCTACAGAATTCTTGCTGAAACTACCACCACAACAGCAAAGAAGGAGAACGAGCAAAAGTTGAACAAGCTTTTAGGAATATATGAAGCGTCCGGCAGTTTACGCTGCTAATGTACCGAACATGAGACACTATTTAAGTTATTTTTATTTTTTCCGAAGTTTTGTATATGCCGTCCCAAAGTTTGCGTCGTCATTTAGTTACTTAAAGCTTTGTTTCAAGTGCTTGCTTTTAGCCCTTTCCTTATTTTGTTTGGTCTACTTCTCTATCAATCTAGTGTGACCAATCCCCTCGTGGGTACAAGCAATGTTTTCAGGCACAACAACAGTAACAGCATGTTAGAAAAAGTTGGTACGGGGGCAGACACAAGTAGTGCGAAAAAGTGTTGTCCGTTTCCTGGTTTTCGTTCTCGTTTCAGCACGCCTTTCTTTCTTTATTATAAAAAAGAAGGAATTACTACTTAGTTAAATTACGTCCCCCGATGCCCACATAGACAACAAATTCACATTGAACGAGCAGAATAAATCAAAGGCTCAATGCATGCTCAACGCCTTGTGTTCAATGCTGGAGTGCCATACAGGTGGTGCCCTTCCACTGAACTAATGAGTTAATATATTGTAATAAAACGGGGCTTTTTACGTGCCAAAACTACAATCTTGTTATGAGACACGCCTTAGTGGGGGACTCCGGAAATCTGACCACCTGGGGTTCTTTAATATGCACCTAAATCTAAACACATGGGAGTTCTCGCCTTTAGCCCCCATCAAAATGCGGCCGCCGTGGCCGGAATTCCATCCAGCGACCTTGTGCTTAGGAGCCCGACACCATAGCCACAAAGCAACTATGGCGGGTAATGAGTTAATGGATATGGGTAATTTTCCGTTACCACGAAATCAGCAACTTGACGGCGGTTCATTCAACACCAACTTTGTTCCTTACAATAATCGCTTACATTGTCTACACGATTGTCATGCTCTACTAAATTGGGTAACGGAGACAACGGGCCTAACATGAACTTTCCTTGGTAATTTATGCTTGTACACGCGTACTAAACCTAGCCCACAATATGTTGGCCAGTGGCGTTCGCTTGTATGGTTGTTATGGCTGTTCTGATCAGCGTAGACATGAACCATATGCTGCGGCTTTCAATTACAATCCGATATCTCTTTTTTTTCAGGAGGGGCTTGGGCTATAAAAAGTGATTCTTCGGAAGAAGTGAAGTGCCTTTGAGCTTTGTATGTATGACTCATATCTCACATGACTCTACTGCCTCGGCGTGCCTCGGCACTTTATTGTGCTCGTACATATACGAGAAGGAAATAAGAGACACGCTCCTTGGTACCAAACTTTTGGAACAAATTGATAAGGTGTGGTTGAGCATGGTTGACTGCACACATCCTATGCACACAACAGCTGACTCTCTTATGTTTCACAAATCTAATTGAGGCATATCGACCTTCGTATTGTCGGAAACCGGCAACCTAAAATTTTCACGAAGGAGAGCTTTGGATTAGCTGTAGTCAAGCTGAACGAAATCGCACCTGTGCTTTGGCGTTATTGTTGATCATGCAAAGAAATCTATGCGGAGAAAATACAAGCGCAAATACTAAAATCCAGCGCATCCGTTAAAAACTGCCAAATCGTGGCGTACTCGTATAGAAAGAAGTAAAGTATTTAAGCAATACGTAGCCTGAATTACTGTCGTACACTTAATGCCAATCTTTCTTCAGGAGTACTCCGATAAGTTAATACAAATTTATTATTCTATGTACCACACAGAAAAAGCCTGTCGGCTTTTGCGATGTTGAACACTCCAATATAATGGACTGAACGTTGTAAACTGAAAAACAAAGAGAAATTCTTCTCCTAAGAGAACTAATACCCAATCCTGGGAAAAAGCCGCACATGGAATATCTCAGACCAATCTCATAGACGTCCTGCATAGGAAAGCTAATGGAAAAACACATGGCACAGGGCAGTGGTCGCCTCAGATCAAGCGGGCTGCCCGCTTGCTAGCTGCGCCTTAAAAACAGGAAATTCGAAAATTGTGGAGGAAGCGGAAGTAGCGCTGGCGCTCGCATCTACAACTGCCTGCGCCGTAATTAGTGGCTCTAAAACCGCGCTTCATAACTTCGCTAAGGGAAGGGTCTCGAAAGTGGCTCTAAGCATTATGACTAACATTCGCGGGCCCGCCCAGCCCTCTCTCCCAGGCAACGAAACCGCACGCACCCTAGCTCAAAAGTTAACGCGGCGAGCAGGGGCGGGACGAACGCGGGGCCTGAGTGCGGAGAGAGACCGCATGGCCAAATATAATGAAATCACCAAAAACTACAGATTAGGGAGGCAGCATTCCCCCCCCCCCCCCACACACACACACACTCCTCATTAACTAAACAGAAGGCGAGAGCATCGCGCCGACTACAAACAAACACCTTCCCAAACCCGATCGCTTATAATCATTGTTACCCAGAACTCTACTCGGATAGACGTAAATACTGTAATCAGTGGACGGACCTCAGATACATAGTCTGGGCTTGCCACAACCTAGTGGAGGGGCCAAAAAACACATATGCGAACGCCGAGTAGTGGGAGATAGCGCTGCTCAGCTCAGACAGCGACGACCAATTACAAGTCATCAGGCAAGCTGAAGATGCCGCTAGAACCCAAGGGCTCCTAGCCGCCATCTGAGGGAGGGGAGACAGACTCCTCTGACACGTGCCGTTTTCAATAAAGGCCGTTTTTTCCTCATCCTTCTGAGAGAAAAATAAAACAGGACACATACACAGACAGGGCACTGAAGTCGTAAGAAATATATCGAATTTTACGCGCACAAATGTTGTGATGCGGCTAGGTAAGTATGCAGTAGATATTTTAAAGCCAGGATAAACAAACGTTCTGACTATCCTGGGTTCCCGGTAAGACACCTTTTATTCGACGGAATTTGGCAACCAAATATTGTTGCGAAGCATCACTGAGCGATTCTGCGCGGGAACACTGTTTAACATAGAACGTAAAGACGATTAGGCAAAACAGATAGCATCACGTGAAGAACTCAGCGTACATGAACTCGGCGCGAGTGGGCTGAGTCAGAAATTGGGCTGACCGAGCAAGACGTGACTGACTTTGCGTGAAATCGCTTCTTATGGGTCTAGACAACGGCGACACGCAATGTCGAGCCGAGCCGTTAGCACGTTCGAACAGCGCTTCCGGTTCCCGCAGCCGTCTGCAATAGCTCTACTTCATGGCTATTGTCGTTGCATGTATGAGGTTGCCGCACAGTGCTTGTCTCTGCCTTGTACTTACACCATTACTGCTGTCGGTGCATAAGAACGCCGACGCGTCAGTGGTGCAGTTCAAGTACTAATGATGGCTGGTATCACCCATACACGTTTACATGTACTCTGTAAACGGGTCTAGATAGGCCAACTTAACCCACGCAGCCAGGATGATTCAGCCCGACTCTACGGATGCTCAACACGACACTATTATGTCTATATGAACTGGGCAGGCCGGTTGCAGCTCCACAAATCTAATCGACTCGCTTCTATCGGGTTCATATAAGCATCGTGAATAATATTGTCTGTTGTCATTTGCTGCCGTCAGTGTTTGATATATCACACTGAAGTACTTACCAGAGAGGCAGTTGGCCTTCTGATGACCAAGTCTTGAAGTTCTGACACAACGAAGTTCCAGGTCACTGTCGCCGCGACAGTGAAAGAGACAATGATGGATCGCTCCAGGTGGTCATTGGATGACAGAGTAATTCGCTATAAAAAAGAAGGTATGCCACAGCATATGTCTCTTGCTAAACCTATTTTGTCGTTGGGAGTATGCGCACTTCAAGTGGAAAATATTTTCAGCAGAAATGAAGCTAATTACAAGCTTACGAATAAAATTTGGATAAAGAACCCTCCCAGGCAAAATAAAAACAGGTTACGATTGGTGCTTCTATTGACGAGCAGAGAAATTGATGTCAAGTTACAAAATAACGCAGAAGAAAGCTAGGTGATACAGAGACTCTTGAATGCATAGGTTAATATAAAGTAAGGGTTCCCTTCGCTCAGTTAAATTTTTTTTACCATGGTGATAACAGAAATGGAGCGCCACTTTGACCACTGCCAAATCACGAAAAGGAAAACAGTTGGAATGCGATTGTTGCGTTTTATATTGTAGCACTTGCTCCGTGACCTGCAAGCATCCTGATTAGCTCAGATGGCAGAGCGATCAGCCGGGAAATGCATCGGTCCCGGGTTCAAGTCCCGGACCCGGACGAATCTTTCTCCAACTGAAACGTTTTCTCCCGGAGAAACCCGTACGGACTTTGGTAACCCCTTGCTACAAGACAAGTGGATGTCAATTTCTCCCTCTCATGAACTTGGCTCCATCTAGCAGGCTTGCGCAGAACTGATTTGCCGTGTTGAATTATACTGTTTCATGATGGGCGCTGACCGTGATGCATTTGTCCCTCTCGAATCATTTACAGCAAATCTTTTGAGGGAAGCTCCGTAACCGCTTTTGTTTGACGACGTAGGCCGGCATGCAGCGATGTTCTCTGTAATAAGTACCAATCAAAGCACTGATGGCCAGGCAACCTGTGTCGGTGTCCCGAATTCCCGCTTGAAACTTAATAATCAATGACAATAAAATAAAAGGTTTCTTGCGTATGCCTCACTCGGACAGATAACTTTTCTTGCGCCGTTCTTAAGCCTGCAATCCGTAACGTTTGCTCTGTTACGCGGAAACTCAAACACAAACCACTTTTTAACGCGATTGCGCTTTCCTGCTGCCGTTTGAAGTGTGGCCGCCTTGGTTTCTTGCACACCATCAGAAAATTAAACACAAAGTTCGCCTTCGTTCATAGCGTTCGCCGCCCGCGTTTCCTGGTAAACATTCCGGACACATAAGCTGTAGTTGCCGAGAAGCGTGAGAAGCACTCGGGAATCTGAATGTTATCGCGCTCCACTCTTAAAGGCGAAGCTTAATAGCACTCCACATCTTTATAGGCAAATCGGAGTTAGACGCAAGACAAAGCCCCCTCTTAGTGCATCGGCTTTAGCGGCCCTCTAAAACTTTCCTGCTGTCAAGCAAAAGCTAGAGGTCACCCTTCGTGAGATTTAATTTGCAATGAAGTATGAACAAAGGCAAACTGAACACGTTCATAGACTGCTAACCTTGTCGTGAAAAAGTACCGTGAACTTCTGGAAGGGTTCTAACAAGCAGGCTGTCGACAAAAGACCCAGCAGCGCCGCTATAAAGCCTGACGGTGGCAGGCAGCGGCGCCAGCGTCGCCACGCTATGAGGGCCAGTAAAACCTGCAATTGAAACAAAGATTAGTTGCAGGCTGGTGGACAATCGCTATCGAAATTCATATCCAGTCTCAGTCGATCTATTCAAAAGACGGGAATGGCAATGAGGAAAAGGTTTAACATAACGCACTCACCCATATCACACAAAGGGATTTTATTAACACCAATTATTTCAGACGAAGTAAGACGACTTGAGAGTAATTGGTACCGTAGTCGCAACAGAGGTACGAATGCTAAGACGGAAGCTTATGGCACTCACTATAACTTAATGACGACAGTGCGATAGTTATACCAGTGCACAATTGCACATAAAAAATTCCGTCCATCATTGTGTATCCTGTCTGTGTATCTCAATCTCGCGCATGTATTTCTCCTGCACCAGTCAGCGTTTAAGCATGCCATAATTTTTCGATAACTTCATGACAGATAACGCATAGTGTGACGCAAACTTCTCTATAGTGGTGAATTGGCCTACTTTGTCACGGTACTTCTGGACGAAGAAAAAAAGACAGCAAAAAAGCGCAGGCCAATATCACAAGGACAATGCATAGTCATGCCCAACTAGTGGTACATGCGGTACAGAAAAATGCTGAAAGGTTATTCAGCGTTTAGCTAAAGTCGACGGATGACTTCGTGGCTGATTTGGGAGTGAGAAGTGGGTGTATGAGCCGTATGACTTATTGTGAGAGCCGCGCTCGAGTGTCAACGTTTGATTAACGTTAGGAAGAGGTTCAATCACATTCCAAGTTTTTGTCGTCAGTATAACGGCGAGGCAGTGACGACGATGGAATGACGATGGCATTAGGACAAGGGATGACGACAAATGTGTGATGATAATGCCGCGATGATGGCTGTATTATGAAATCTGTATGACTACAATGGAGCGACAACGATGGCCTGACGAGAGTCGGATGGCGTGGCTCGAGTGACGATGGTGACACGACTACGATGGCATCATGACGGCGGTGGGACAATGGCGGCATCATAGCTACTGACGACGACGGCATGACAAGGGCGCCACAATCACAGTTGAATGACAACAGTGTGATTGCAATACAATGACGAAGAAAGATTAGTGTTGATGTAATGACGGAGGTGGTATGACGACAACAGCATGGCGATAATGAATCACGTTACTGAAGTTATGACAATAATAAAATGACAGCCTGATGACGACAGCGCGACGGCGATGGCGCGATGACGATGGCATTATGACGATGGTCTGACGAGAGTCAGATGGCAAAGATGAAATGAGGACGATGCAACGACCAGAACGGCATCACCACCCCGAACACATGATCTAGTGCTCCAAGCTATTAAAAACTTGGACCACTGGGTTTCAGTACAAAGTGTGGCGACGACAGCATGACGAGTCAGATCGCGAAGCTGGAAGGGCGATAATCGAACGGCCACGGCGGCGTCTTTTTTTGGTTAGACAAATAATGCATGCAGATAGTGCAGCGGTGGCGTAGAGGTAGAACACCCGCCTCGCGTACAAGAGGTCCGTGGTTCGAATCCCGGTGCCGCGCAATTTTCCACCGAATTAAAAAAAATCCGCGTGTTGATAAAATTGCATAAACAGGCCTGGAGTGTGGCCTGCTCCCGGTGACCAGAACCGGTAACGCACTCCCTGACCAGAGCAGGATTGGCCACCCTGGTGCAGTACTTGGCCACAACCTCCTATATGAACACAACAATGAAACCCCGGCCCTCAGTCCCCAGCAGCTGCGAAGCAACTGACCACGGCGGCGGTCAGACCTGCGACGCTGCAGAGGGTGCTAAGAATCCCTGGCTCCGGACAGGCCGCCATTGGAATATGAACCTGGAAACGTTTAACGCTAGAACGTTATCTAGTGAGGCGAGTCTAGCAGTGCTATTGGAAGAATTAGAGGGCAGTAAATGGGATATAATAGGGCTCAGTGAAGTTAGGAGGCCAAAAGAAGCATATACAGTGCTCAGAAGCGGGCACGTCCTGTGCTACCGGGGCTTAGCGGAGAGACGAGAACTAGGAGTCGGATTCCTGATTAATAAGAATATAGCTGGTAACATACAGGAACTCTATAGCATTAACGAGAGGGTGGCATGTCTTGTTCTGAAACTTAATAAGAGGTACAAAATGAAGGTTGTACAGGTCTACGCTCCTACATCCAGTCATGATGACCAGGAAGTCGAAAGCTTCTATGAACACGTGGAATCGGGGATGGGTAGAGTGAAAACAAAATACACTATACTGATCGGCGACTTCAATGCCAAGGTAGGCAAGAAGCAGGCTGGAGACAAGGCAGTGGGGGAATACGGCATAGGCACTAGGAATAGCAGGGAAGAGTTATTAGTAAAGTTTGCGGAACAGCATAATATGCGGATAATGAATACCTTCTTCCGCAAGCGGGATAGCCGAAAGTGGACGTGGAGGAGCCCGAACGGCGAGACTAGAAATGCAATAGACCTCATACTCTGCGCTAACGCTGGCATCATACAAGATGTGGACGTGCTCGGTAAGGCGCGCTGCAGTGACCACAGGATGGTAAGAATTCGAATTAGCCTAGACTTGAGGAGGGAACGGAAGAAACTTGTACATAAGAAGCCGATCAATGAGTTAGCGGTAAGAGGGAAAATAGAGGAATTCCAGATCAAGCTACAGAACAGGTATTCGGCTTTAACCCAGGAAGAGGACCTTAGTTTTGAAGCAATGAACGACAATCTTTTAGGCATCATTAAGAGTGTGTAATAGAAGTCGGCGGTAACTCTGTTAGACAGGATACCAGTAAGCTAGCGCAGGAGACGTAAGATCTGATCAAGAAACGCCAATGTATGAAAGCCTCTAACCCTACAGCTAGAATAGAACTGGCAGAACTTTCGAAGTTAATCAACAAGCGTAAGACAGCTGACATAAGGAAGTATAATATGGATAGAATTGAACAAGCTCTTAGGAACGGAGGAAGCCTAAAAGCAGAGAAGAAGAAACTAGGAATTGGCAAGAATCAGATGTATGCGTTAAGAGACAAAGCCGGCAATATCATTACTAATATGGATGAGATAGTTCAAGTGGCTGAGGAGTTCTATAGAGATTTATACAGTACGAGTGGAACCCACGATGATAATGGAAGAGAGAATAGTTTAGAGGAATTCGAAATCCCACAAGTAACGCCGGAAGAAGTAAGGAAAGCCTTGGGAGCTATGCAAAGGGGGAAGGCAGCTGGGGAGGATCAGGTAACCGCAGATTTGTTGAAGGACGGTGGACAGATTGTTCTAGAAAAACTGGCCACCCTGTATACACAATGCCTCATGACCTCGAACGTACCGGAATCTTGGAAGAACGCTAACATAATCCTAATCCATAAGAAAGGGGACGCCAAAGACTCGAAAAATTATAGACCGATCAGCTTACTGTCCGTTGCTTACAAAATATTTACTAAGGTAATTGCAAATAGAATCAGGAATACCTTAGACTTCCGTCAACCAAAGGACCAGGCAGGATTCCGTAAAGGCTACTCAAATAGATCATATTCACACTATCAATCAGGTGATAGAGAAATGTGCGGAATATAACCAACCATTATATATAGCTTTCATTGATTATGAGAAAGCGTTTGATTCAGTCGAAACCTCAGCAGTCATGGAGGCATTGCGGAATCAGGGTGTAGACGAGCCATACGTAAAAATACTGAAAGATATCCATAGCGGCTCCACAGCCACTGTAGTCCTCCATAAAGAAAGCAACAAAATCCCTATAAAGAAAGGCGTCAGGCAGGGAGATACGATCTCTCCAATGCTATTCACAGCATGTTTACAGGAGGTATTCAGAGACCTGGATTGGGAAGAATTGGGGATAAGAGTAAATGGAGAATACCTTACTAACTTGCGCTTCGCTGATGATATTGCCTTGCTTAGTAACTCAGGGGACCAACTGCAATGCATGCTCACTGACCTGGAGAGGCAGAGCAGAAGGGTGGGACTAAAATTAATCTGCAGCAAACTAAAGTACTGTTTAACAGTCTCGGAAGGGAACAGCAGTTTACGATAGGTAGCGAGGCACTGGAAGTGGTAAGGGAATACATCTACTTAGGACAGGTAGTGACTGCTGATCCGGATCATGAGAGTGAAATAATCAGAAGAATAAGAATGGGCTGGGGTGCGTTTGGCAGACATTCTGAGATCATGAACAGCAGGTTGCCATTATCCGTCAAGAGAAAAGTTTATAACAGCGGTGTCTTACCAGTACTCACGTACGGGGCAGAAACCTGGAGGCTTACGAAAAGGGTTCTACTTAAATTGAGGACGACACAACGAGCTATGGAAAGAAGAATGATAGGTGTAACATTAAGGGATAAGAAAAGAGCAGATTGGGTGACGGAACAAACGCGCGTTAATGACATCTTAGTTGAAATCAAGAAAAAGAAATGGGCATGGGCAGGACATGTAATGAGGAGGGAAGATAACCGATGGTCATTAAGGGTTACGGACTGGATTCCGAGGCAAGGGAAGCGTAGCAGGGGCGACAGAAAGTTAGGTGGGCAGATGAGATTAGGAAGTTTGGAGGGTCAACATGGCCACAATTAGTACATGACCGGGGTAGTTGGAGAAGTATGGGAGAGGCCTTTGCCCTGCAGTGGGCGTAGTCAAGCTGATGATGATGATGATGATGATGAACTGGTTGCGGTTACGTTCTGAGTATAAAATGATCCTGGTGAGCAATGAATGTTGTAGTTTGTGCCTACCCCAGTGAATACACCACAGAATGCAAGTCATTTGAACATATACACACAAATCGCTCATGTAAATTGGTTTAGGAAACGACTGTAACTCACCAAAGAAAGCGCCATTGCCAAATCAGTGACTCCTTCCAGCATTGTGGATATAGTGTAGCTTCCTTTGTCTTCGGTGTTTTTCAGGCACAAGCAGGCGTTGGTGACACCCAGCGCGCTTGAAATTACGAGCAGCACCTGCAGATTGCAGCCAGTAGTTTACCTTCATTCATAGGTGCACAGGTTCCGCACAAATGATGACCTTAAATCGATTTTCTTCGGGTATCAATGGAGCGTAATGGACATTTTAAGAGGGGCACATGTTTCTCATGTGTCATCGCCGAATTAAGTCACATAAAAGCAATGGGCCTCCGCACTCCAAACCTCAGTGATCAACTGCCTCAGAAAGCCATGATGGAGGAACTTGAAAGTTTTGTACCACATTAAAAAAAGGAGATGTAAATGGCCTCGCGCTCATATGTCCAAGTTGGGACTTTGTGCTCACCCTAGTTTGTGCACATAATTTTAGTAAAACGAAACAAGTTGCACAATGATCAAAGTGCCAAAAGCGCGGAACATTCGTGCACCCTCTGTTTATTATTATTATTATTATTATTATTATCATTATTATTATTATTATTATTATTATTATTATTATTATTATTATTATTATTATTATTATTATTATTATTATTATTATTATTATTATTATTATTATAGGAACACAGGCACACAAAGGAAAAAGGGAGGGAGCAAGCTGACAACTGCCATCGAGAGGGGCACAATGCCTGCCTACTCTTTTGGTAGGAGGGAATGAAAAGAGAAGACGAGAAGAAGATAGGAAACAAAGAAATAGGAAAGAAAGTAGAAAATAAACAAATGACAGAGACACGGGCAATTCTTGTATGCTTCATGCAGCAGTATCAGTACTGAGAAAGAAACCGTAATCTGCATGCGGGATAATTTTCGTATTCTTGAAAAAAAATGTAAAGAAGCCTTTGTTAGGCCAGAAATTCCCAAATATACCTTTTTAAAGAAAAGTGTGATTGCGAGTTCAATAGCGGAAATTTTCTCCTATGATAAATTCTACACAACGCGCTCACAGGTGGGCTTTATAATTATACAGAAAAATATTTTAATTGCTGAAATACGGCAAGGAGTATTAGAGCCATGGAACTACTCACGATTTTTTTTTCTGTTAAAAATGCAGTGCATTCTGAAAGCTTCATCTAGTAGATATATTTCTTTTAATGTTTGATGACTATGTGATTGACTAGGTCGTAGCTTCATTTTATAAGCCGAATACTTCCCACGCTTCCCTTTATGCAGATTTTTGCTATGCTTACGCTTCAGAATCTTGACATAGGCAGAAAAAAATACTTTCATAAGATTCCTTATAGAATTCTTCACAGTTTCTGTTGTTATTTGGTTCTGAAATACGGCAGGCCCTTTGGTATGTTTATCGCAACCACTGCAAGCACTTTTATTTTCTGGCTCATTGATGACAAGAATGGGGCTAAGAATAGCAAAGCAAACAAAGACATTACGGTGTATTATTGACCTTGTTGTGTCGCTAAGAAACTCATGTCTGCTCTCCTCCACAACACCGTCCACAAATTCATGCTGTTTCGAATATGATACATGCATTATAGCTTGTGATGGGTGCGAAATGCAAAACTCCCTGGTCCCGTGCATTGATGGCACGGCAGAGATACCCTGATGGCCAAAACCCGGAGTGCCCCCTACAGCGTGTCTCATAATCAAATCACGGTTTTGGGACGTAATATCCCAGAATTCAACTATAGCTTGACTCACAGAACCAACTCTTTCGCTTTATTATTCAAAGCGTCAGTACGCTGCTTAGAGCAAACATATCCACAATTTGGACATCTGCTATGAGACTTATCAATTCGTAGAATAACCTGTCTGTACAAAGCTATCTTCTGATAGCCAGCTGCCATGCATTATTCAAGGCAAATATAAATGAAGTTTTTGTTCAAGGGTAACAGCTGCAACTACGGCAATGCTCGACATATGGCACACATACCGAACAGATATATTACATTCTCTTTTCTTCTTTCTTTTGACATTCTTTGATCTGTATCGTGCGCGATACATCATGCGTTAAGCAGCCAGGATCCCAGTTCGCGGTGCCGCAGCGCTGTCCTTTGCACTAGTCAGATCAGGTTTCATAACACTGATAATGCCATTCGGCTGCGTGGAGATGAGAAAGTGGCACAATACTTACGCATGCTTAGGCAACTCCCAGAGGAGATTCAGCGTAATTTTTTCCCCACCTAATCAGATGAATACCTCCGAAATGTCAGAGACAGATCTGACTAATCTGAGAGCGTTTAATTTTTGAAATCCACACTGTGGATTTGAGACAGCGTAGTAGAAGGTTTTAGATTTAGACCACCGGGTGGTGCTTAACCTGTACCTAAATGCAAGCGCACGAGCAATCCCGCATTTCGACCACATTCAAGCGCGGCCTGTCGCGGCCGAGAGTCGAACCCGTAACCTTGTTCTCAACAAAAGAACGCCATAGCCAATCAGCCCCAGTGTCCAGTCAAAGGTGGATCTGATCAGGGCCAAAGCCGGCAATATCGTTTCTAATATGGATAAGATAGTTCAAGTGGCTGAGGAGTTCTATAGAGATTTATTTATACAGTACCAGTGGCACCCACGACGATAATGGAAGAGAGAATAATCTAGGGGAATTTGAAATCCCAGAAGTAACGCCAACAGAAGTAAAGAATGCCTTGGGAGCATGCAAAGGGGGAAGGCAGCTGTGGAGGATCAGGTAACAGCAGATTTGTTGAAGGATGGCGAGCAGATTGTTCTAGAAAAACGCCCCCCCCACCCCTTGTATACGCAATGCCTCTTGACTTCGAGCGTACCGGAATCTTGGAAAAACGCTAGCATAATCCTAATCCATAAGAAAGGGGACCCCGAAAACTTGAAAAATTCTAGACCGATCAGCTTACTGTCCGTTACCTACAAAGTTTTTACTTAGGTAATCGCAAATAGAATCAGGAACACATTAGACTTCTGTCAACCAAAGGACCAGGCAGGATTCCGTAAATGCTACTCAACAATAGACCATATTCACACTATCAATCAGGTGATAGAGAAATGTGCGGAATGTAACCTCCCCTTATATATAGCTTTCATTGATTACGAAAAAGCGTTTGATTCAGTCAAAACCTCAGCAGTCATGGAGGCATTACGGAATCAGGGTGTAGACAAGCCGTTTGTATAAATACTGAAAGATATCTATATAGGCTCCACAGCCACCGTAGTACTCCATAAAGAAAGCCACAAAATCCCAATAACGAAAGGCGTCAGGCAGGGAGATACGATCTCTCCAATGCTATTCACAGCGTGTTTACTGGCTACTCAACAATAGACGATATTCACACTATCAATCAGGTGATAGAGAAATGTGCGGAATATAACCAACCCTTACATATAGACCATTCTTTCGTAGGCGTCGCCATATTGTGAACGCAGTGGCGCCGCCTATGAGCAGCGCCATACTGGCTTGGGTGAAAGTGGTCTTTTGCATGGCAGGTATACGCTCGGCGGTAGGTTCTGGCGTTTGTTTTCGGGGTCGTGCGGTCTGTTAAGTATGAGGTGCGTCTTCTACGTGGTAAGCGGTTCTGTGAGACGTGCTGAAGTGGTTTAATGCGTCATGGCCGGAATTTCTGCTGGCGTTGTGGTGGACGGAACACGCAGCGCTATGTGGGCGCGCATATTTGAGCCTACAATCCGCCTCGGAGATCAATTGTGTATTTCTGAATGTTCCAATAACTAATGTGAACTTATTGCAGTATTATCCTGTATTTCTAAACTGCGGTTTAGGAGCCATGAAGCATACGCGACGATCGTAAATGCGTGGGTACCCTTCTGCTACGATAGGAGCTGTGATGTTATACTTTGACAAGCGTTCCAACTGTTCGCTGCAGGTTACATTGCGTGACTACTTGGTTCGATGGATGAGGTTTCCGCCACTGAACAAAATAGATTTGGCAAGCAATAGTAGCATACCTTACAGTCTGAATTAAGCTTGTCCAGCAAAGGGACTCTTTACTGACTGCGCGAGCGTCCTATGCAGTGGTAGGAGGTGGATTACAGATATCTTTGTTCTATATACCGCATGGTCCAAGCATACGGCATCAGTGGTTATATATTTATAAATGTTGTGCGGCGTGACTATGCGAGGTCATATTGCGGCGTTAGCCCGTTTTCTCTTGGTTTTTCGAGAAAGAGGATGATAACCGAATGTTTTTTTCGGTTGTGTTCGTTCCGTTCTCTACGACGCACTCACACGTATTTCGAAAATTTTGTCCTCAAAAATAGGCATCGCATTCTCTTTATGCGATCCCTCTCATATATTATGGCTGTATACAGGCCAAAAAGGCAATGCCGAAGCGCACAGCTTACATATATATCGCGCTGGTTCACCAATCGCAGTGATCGCTGTGTCGATTAGCGCCATCGGCCTCATGCAGGAAAGCTAGCGTAGACATATGGTAATTTGAAGCCTACTAGACTTGAAATGCGCGAGAACGATGCCGGTGCATCACAAATATTTGATAGCGCGTGCCGCTTAGATGGTTCGTGGTTGCCTTAGGTTGGCCGTGCACGAGCATGCGCTCTTATGCTTTATGTTGTACTCCCTACGCCAAGCTATCAGGTAGTGAGCAGATTTACCATTTCATGCTGCTAATACAGAGACACCGGTTTTAATTGTTGAATAAAAACCGATATAAGCAAGATAGTGCGTCTGATAATGTGCGTACACCGCGGCTGATAAAGCGCGTCACATTTTTGCACTCCCAAGAGATATTTCCGCCTACTGTAGCTACCGATGCACCGAAAAGCTTCCCTGACGACCTTATATGAACGGACATGGCGTAAATTTCACAAAGTACCATCGAAAATATCTCGAAATCGTTCCGCAGCACGCGACAGCAATACTTTCAAGCAGCGCCGCGCCGGATCGCCCAAGCCAGAGAGGAGGAAAGGCTCTCCGCGCGCCATATCCTCCTCGCCCGATGAAAAGGTCTATAGCTTTCATCGATTACGAGAAAGCGTTTGATTCTGTCGAAACCTCAGCATTCATGGAGGCATTACGGAATCGGGATGTAGACGAGCTGTAAGTAAAAATACTGAAAGATATCTATAGCGGCTCCATAGCCACCGTAGTCCTCCATAAAGAAAGCAACAAAATCCCAATAAAAAATGGCGTCAGGCAGGGGGATACGATCTGTCCAATGCTATTCACAGCGTGTTTACAGGAGGTATTCAGAGACCTGGATTGGAAAGAATCGGGGATAAGAGTTAATGGAGGATACCTTAGTAACTTGCGATTCCCTGATGATATTGCCTTGCTTAGTAACTCAGGGGACCAATTGCAATTCATGCTCACTGATCTGGAGAGGCAAAGCAGAAGAGTGGGTCTAAAAATTAATCTGCAGGAAACTAAAGCAATGTTTAACAGTCTCGGAAGAGACTGTTAAGGGCAGGTAGTGACGGCGGGTCCGGATCATGAGACGGAAATAATCAGAAGAATAAGAATGGGCTGGGGTGCGTTTGGCAGGCATTCTCAGATCATGAACAGCAGGTTGCCATTATCCTTCAAGAGAAAAGTGTATAATAGCTGTGTCTTACCAGTCCTCACGTACGGGGCAGAAACCTGGAGGCTTACGAAAAGGGTTCTACTGAAATTAAGGACGACGCAACGAGCTATGGAAAGAAGAATGATAGGTGTAACGTTAAGGGATAAGAAAAGCGCAGATTGGGTGAGGGAACAAACGCGAGTTAATGACATCTTAGTTGAAATCAAGAATAATAAATGGGCATGGGCTGGACATGTAATGAGGAGGGAAGATAACCGATGGTCATTAAGGGTTACGGACTGGATTCCAAGGGAAGGGAAGCGTAGCAGGGGACGGCAGAAAGTTAGGTGGGCGGATGAGATGAAGAAGTTTGCAGGGACAACATGGCCACAATTAGTACATGATCGAGGTAGTTGGAGAAGTATAGGAGAGGCCTTTGCCCTGCAGTGGGCGTAACCAGGCTGATGATGATGATGATGATGATGATCAGGGCATTGGTTTAGAATCAAGGATGCGGTTTGAGGAATGTACCACCATGTTGCAAGCATATATTTCGTTTTAGAAGCCTGTTTAAGAACAGCGACTACGTCGCTATGGTAATTTCTCGGCTCTTAAATCTGACACAACTAGCTGCCTTTCTAAGTATGTAGAGAATTTGCTCTCGTTCCGGTAGACTTGCACTCGGTGATAGATGTTATTGCGGAAGTATGGACAGTCTAGGCGCATTTCTGCCGTGCCATCGTCGTCGCCATGATGTTCCGTATAAAATACAAGGGCGAGAACGTAGTCTCCGCGCACCAGATGCTGTATGGGTGAGCGTTAGCGTGCGAGGATGGCGCCTCAATCTTTTGTCGACGATGGTGGCTCAATCCGGTGGCTGCTGTGTATGGCGCGGGCGCGCGGGATCTATCTTGTAAGCGATCTGCGTTAGAGGACAGTGCATCGAGTGCTGATAGCTTCGTATGCACTGCGTTTTCGGCGCTTAGCTCGCGTGGAAGCGAGAAGCCGCACGAAGGTCAATGCGCTCACTGCCGTTGCCGCACTTCCTCATTACAACATTTTGACAGCGAGTTGCCGCGGTGATCGAGTGAGAAGTGCTCATACTTGCTTGTGCGCGCCTGACACCATGAGTGTTAATTTAGTTAGCGAATGTTTATAAGTTTATACAACCGATGAAACTACTATCCTCATTTCGTATAGCGGTCGTAAGCATCGATTTCTCTCGCAGTCGATGCTTCGCCTTACGGGCAAAATTGCGCCTTTTTTTGTTTTTGAACGTTTTGCTTTCTGGAAGCGTGGAACAAGATTCGAGAACAGCTCAGTATGTCAATAACAAGGCATATGGCAGATGTGTACGCTTAGTACCGGCGGCCAAAAACTATCGTGGCTCAAGTATACCGGAAAGCTAGTCCATCACACGGATTAGTAGACTTGAACTAATGCTTTTGAGAAATTTGTGCATGAACAACACATGTATACCCTGTGGCAACCTATGAATTCAGTAGAAGTTTCGCACACAAAACCTTGGGTCTGCTTATAGTTTAGGAGCCATTGCTCTCGTAATGTGTCTGCCCTCAGTGGAAAACAAAAGATCGTTGTTTCTGGTTGAAGTGCTACTTTTGGAGGAGTACTGATATAGCTATCTCCAATAAAGCTTGGCCAGCCGTTCATGTTTTATTCTCAAACCAATTACCCAGACATATTGACGGTAATATTCTCCGTCTTAAACACGTAAAAAAATAACGGAAAGCGCTTGGCGTACGTAACGGAATTGAACAAACGTAATTGGCTGGCTCATGTACATACATTTTATTTGAGTTGAAAATGTAGCATGTTAAACGATACGCGTACACAAATTCTCTTCTACTATAGTTGATGGCACCCTAAGAATTGTTAAGTGCGTGCCCGCGTGCCCCATATTCAGCCTCATAATTTTTATGCATGTGCTTGTCCTGTGGCACGAAACACCGAACAATTGGAAAGAGCTGGAAATGGGCCTGAAACGCAACATGTGGCGTAAATGAGGCAGTGGTTGGATATGACTAATTATTTTCATTAGAACCAAGTAGTCATAAACCATACGGAAACTGTTATTTGCTCTCGCGTGCCGATGGTGCACGGCGACGGATAAAAGTATGTAAACTATGAACAATTATCATACAAGAAACGATATTCTTATCGTGCCTCTTACTCGAGATATATTTCTGTATGCTGACGACACACATGCTGGTTCAGGTAACAGCCTACGAGTACTTTAAAGCACAGTCAACAGTATAGTCAATAGCATACTTTGGTGTTTAACTTTCTATGTTTTATTTTTGATGAGCTCCTTAGATTTACATGTTAAGAAACCAAGATTGATTCTAATATTTGTTGGATTATAGGTGTATTATTTAGAATTATGCACCTTGATCTCGCATGGTCACAACGCCGTTTGCATTACGCGTTAAATAAGTCCCATCTTAGCTCCTGTCTAATGAAATTAAGGACTAAAAGTAAATTAAATTTGGATTGAATAATTCATCTGCAAGAACAAGGGGTTCGCTGCATTGAAAACGTTGCACGCCGCGATCACATCGAACAGTTTTTCTTGAAGCACGGTCTCCTGAAATTTTACTCTATATATGACATTCAGCTTGCTATACACAGAGGGGAAGCAATTGAGAAATATATTTTCATTGGCCATCGAAGGTACCTACCAAATATCACGTAATAAAATTTCAGGCATGGTCATTTCACTATTCCTTTTAGCAGAACGAGCTATGGTAGAAAACATTTAACATACCTCATTCTAACCTGCATAATTGCACATCCAAACATGATTACTATTGTGCGACACTTCAAATCAATAAATCGATGTAAAAGTGTTATGCAAACTTATTTGACTTCTTTTTCTGATTGAGATTAACATGGGCGAGGAGTTCTGTATTTCACAACTGGTTCATATATACCTTGTGTACGTTTGCCCATGTTTCCTACCTATGTTACTATGCTGGACCTGCAATGTCTTGTTCCCGCTCATAAAATGTACAATAATGCAGATGTTTATTGCATGTGTGCTTCTAATGTATACTATTCACTGTCGATAATTGCACGGGAAACAGGGACTACGTCAGGCGTTACATTGTCTGCCCTGTTAGCCCTGACGTCCAAGGCCTTCACTTTGTCTAAAACAATAGTTAATAAATAAATACGGCCCAAAAACTTATTTGACAAAACATCTACAAGAGCAGGTAATTGAGTTGTGAAAAAGTTGAGCATGCTCTATAGAATTGAAACGTAAGTCGTGTTTATGATATTTTTGTGGAATTAAGTCGCATGTGACACAAATTAGCACAGCAAAAAGGAAGGCTGCTATTGAGTGCACCAATGTGTCGTTAAGGCGGCAGAACAGTTAAAAACGAGACCAGTGCAACAAATAGAGGTGTAAACAAATAACGAGTGGTTAACGTTTCTTGAAGAAAGGTTTTCCAAATCACGAATTCAGTTTAGAGCGACTTGAACTCATCTTACTCGTCATGCTTATTGATCATTGATTCGTGCCTTCCATTCACGAAGTTCCCGCCAAGCGCCTCGCAATTTTACTATTATTTACTCCAATAAATACATTGGTAACTTGAAAAAAATCTGCAAGAAACTGTAACGTGCGCTGCCCCCCTGACAGGTACGAATAAGATGATACCTTGTGGATAGTATTCGCTATAGTAGACAGGATAAGGAAGGAAGAAGCCTGCAAGAAAATTATGGGGACAGGAGACTCGAATGACCGTCGGAAGATTTAATACTAGTGGTAGCTTCTATGGTTGAGATAGCAGGTTCTGCCCTATACGATGAGGAACAGCGCCGCTTTTGAAAACGGCTCACCATTGAGGGTCGGGCGACACGTGAAAAACAAGAGAATTTCACCTGTCTTGAATATTCCGCAGCTAAAATAGCAATAACCTTAACAGAAACAGGGTGCCACATGCGCTTGCTTGAACTAAACGAATCCAATAATTAAGACTTAAGGACAACTAGTGTGTGCTATTGTGCGCATGAACTCTTCCTCCCTCTTCCTTTTCCTGATTCCTTTCAGAGTCTTGTCCTTCATCTATTGTTGAAATTTGTAACGGATGAAAGAATTTTATATTGCGTGCATCTTTATGACAAAGTAGACAGGCGAAAATGTAGAAAGGCTTCACAGTAGGACTTTCTCTCGGAGGCCTTTCTCGTGAACGGCCAAATAAAGAACGCTTTGCAGGCTGCGTATTTTTTTTCATACTTCTTAATTCGGAGTCAAAATGGCGTGAAGAATTGAACACAATTTATTAGAAGGCGATGCTTGTGTAACCCAACGCGGATAATTAGCCGTAGGCAGCAGCTCCAAGCATGCGCTACTGATTCTTAATTACAGCGGGATGCGAGGCGCGGACATCGGCGACATATCTTCTTTGTGCCACTTTTTGTCCACGCCGAGTAATTCTAGTAAAAATTATTATTCTTGCAATGATAATCGGACCGAAAAAGACGAACCCCACCGCGACACAGTCCTCTAACGGCAGACGAATCTCTCACTTTCACCTATTAACGCTTACTTCAGCTCTATACTGCAAAAAGTTTATTATTGGGATGCGTAAAAAAGGGCACAACTTGTTCAGTAGAAATACGCGTATCATTCAAGTAGGTAACACGTCCAACAAGAAGCATGCACAGTAATAACGTCACCTATTTCTCGCTTCATTTGTTTACCATTTTTCATACAGCTCAACGGAAGGCGCGAATGCCGCCAGTGGCGTCCTAATTCGTTTTCCCACCTCTCAATGCATCTCTCCCTCGTAGCTTTACCAAGCTCAACGTTCTCTGGCTTTCTGCTCTTCTGCTTCGGTTTCTGCCTTTCAATGCAAGCGCCCACCATTGTTGCGTGCTCTTTTATGCACTTTATTTTCCGACGTACAGAGAGCCCCAGCTCCGACACTTTTTACATTGCTTAACTCCATGGCAACCAGTAACGGTGACAGCAGAGTGGTCGCTACACTGTCGCCAGTGTGGTCGCTAAAGTGTGTCACGCTAAAATCACCGCATATAGCTCAACATGCAAATAGTCGTGTTTCTGAACCACGCATTATTCGAAATAGTTGTTGCACACGGTCTGATTTAACTATTATCCGCCAGTACAGCACGCTTGCCCCTTGTACCCCTACCTGACTTCCTGCGTTCCCAAATTATCCTGTCTCATTATCCTGTACTTTGTCAGTGCGATAGGGGGCCTAACGTGAAGGTTTCCTGCTGTGAGATGATGTTGGGAACATTGCAAACGAACGAACTACTTTTTCGCGACCCTCTTATGACAACATGTGCTCACATATGGCTTGTCTTTTAGAAACAAAAGGAAAAGACTAAATGTGCGAATGCAATCTGTAAGTGCATAACTAGTACTCAAACGTAGGGAAGCTGATTGCGGCACCAGAACAGTGCAACACGTAAAACAAAGCCCAAATGACAAGCTCTTACAATGTAATAATGTACCGCTTGGAATAGAATTCATTACTCAACGCGCCAGGTGACACGGCACGCAACATGTGACTGGGATAATTAATAATTTTCCTTGAATTATCAGTAAATAGGACACCACTGAATCTTTGTTTTTACAATGTCCTAAAATGATTGATATGCAGAGCCTGTCATGTGTAGTTTATCCTCATTACCTTAATCCTAGCTTAGCTGAATGTGCATATCGTAAGTTTAAATTACGCCATGCAGGCAACAGGTCAGTTAATACTCCGCAAATGCTTTTCATTTGGAAAAAAAAAACTGAGTAACAAGCACAAGTGGCGCTTTTCCATCCATAGAAATCGAGCGTTTGTCTAGTTTTCGGTTCTTCTTTAGACTTCGAAGGACATCAAACGACTGATTAAGCGAAGCACCGTTTTTGTATTGCTATGTTCTCACCATATGTGTGACATCCAGGAGAGTCCAATATGGGCTGCGCGGAAGCTTGGGGTAGTTGTTGGATGCAATCTGTACGCCACCAAAGAGCACGATGATAACCAGCGGTGTGCACTTGAGCAGTTGTGCCGCTATCGCAGCAGCATGGAGTGCGTCCATTTTCTGTGAATAAGGCAGAGTAATGACGGTAAAGACCTCACCCGTGTACTTTATTACACTGTTGTTTAAGCTGGTAAAAACAGTTTCCCAATATACTACAGTTACACTAACCTTTTTTCTTGAGAGAAGCCATTCTAATAGAGCGATGGAAGCGTTCGATTTGTGCCACTGCGCTAGCAGGTTTCGTTCGCGCAGAAACGCCTCTGAGGAGAACCTGACAGCAAAGGCATGTGGCGCTTTATACGCACGACACAGTTCCTGAAATGTACCCGCAAGTTGGGAGGCTAAGGATTGCCTATTATGGAAACAGGCTCAATGTCAAGCATGAATTCAACAAATGCGTACGTCCCCCTTGAACTTCTGCATTACCAAACTTCTGCAAATACAGCATTTCTAGCCGTAGCTGAAACAGAATTATTTTGGTGAGTATTGTTACGTGTGGAAAGACACGTAGAAAAGAAACTATTTAGACTTTACTTACACTGCAGCCACAGGGCAAGATAGACACTCTTGTTCTTGTTCCCTAGTGAAATGGTGCAACCCACTCTGAGGAATCGGCCACGAATCGGGTGGTGAAAAAACTGTTATGAATTTTTTTTTTGATAGATTAAGGTGAGATGAAATAATTACAATGCAATGGGGTTTAAATTGTCTACTGTTACAGATATGAATGATCGATCATCTAAGCGACACTCGCTCGCACCAAAAGCCCAGACAATTCCATCGTCCTTGCGCGGCAGCTCGTCTCTTCAGCACCTGCCGATGGTACCGGCGGCAAAAGCACCGTACCGGTGCTGCCCCATATTTAAGGCGCGTGGAGAGTTATACGGTTTTAGCCCGGCGACGTGGACGATGTCAGAGGTTGTAGGGCCGATTTAGGCTCCAGCTGCACGACACACCACCCGCCTCCCGCACATGTGCGGTCGGGCGAGAATTTGCAGATTTCGCAGACTGGTACACATATTTCGGTTTCGACTGTATGTGCGAGCCCAGTATATACCGAAATTTGTGCGCAAGTGTGCGAAATGTGCAGTTTTCCGTACGACCGCTCGCGTGCGGCCTGCGGGCGGTGCGGCTCGAGCGTAAATAGGCCTTTACTTAACTGGCCCTAAGGCCGGGATAAAGCTGTGTAACTGGTGCGCGGCCTGCATAGTACTCCGCTATCGTCATACCGGCCAGGTGGGTGTAGCGCAAGCTAATTTTCTCGAAGTGTGCTGTGGTCTCCAGTAGAACATTTAAAAATTTCGTTTTAATAACATGTTACTGACTTATTTCTTTAAATATTTTAGCAACACTCCTTCAACAATTTGCCACCGACTTGGATTGCAACTGTAATTTAATACAAAGAGCTTGATTCCTGAGTATCCATGTATCGAAATTAATGTGTGTTAGAAAAATCTATCGAAAGCTCTCCAGTTACTTTCCATTGTAAATATTTTTCGGCAAATAGTGCGAGCTGTTGACATACTGAGAATACAGTTCCTTCCGAGAAAAAAAATATTTCGTGATGTACAGTAAAACATTCTTAACACAAAAGTAACAAGCCCTTTGACGAAATATTAAAGTTATTATTTAAACAAAAGTTAGAAGAAGGTATGTTAACGATGTGTTTAAAATATTCTTTCTACAAAAGCAAGTAGGAAGCCTTTTACCAGTGTATGAACAAACGTTCTTTATACAAAAGTAACAAGGAAGTCTTTCAACGGTGTATGAACAAATTTAGTTTATACAAAAGTCAATAGGAAGTCTTCTAACTGTGTATTTAAAATATTCTTTATATAAAAGTAAGAAAGACATATTTTGACAGTGCATGAACAAATGTTACTATAATGAAAATGTACATATACTGTCAGTAAAGTAAATAGAAAGTTGGTTAAGCGTTCTAAATAGTGTTAATAGGCATTTATGTATTATGTAAGGGTGCAGAGGACGTAGTGGTCGTCGCTAGAATGATTTCATAGGTGACATCGGACACTTGGCGGTGCAAGCGATATGGACCTGTGTAACAGGAGAGCAGTTTGTCACAAAAACTCACTTTAAAGATGGTAACCACAGCACGACGCTTCTGTGCACAAAATGAACATCACGGTGACGGAGGTGGTAGCGGTGCTTTTAGTTCTCTTGAGACACTTGGCGAGCATGGACAGCACGGGCGATGACATCACGGACATATTCGCTAGTAGAAGCTTTGGTGGACGGAAGTATACATTGCCTGTTGCTAGCGTCGGCTCTCGGGCATACAAGAGGTAGCACGGTAATATCTAGCAGTTCCGAGACGGGAGCAGTTGTAAGCAATGGAAATGTGAGGTAGAGTAAGGTCCCAGTCATGGCTGTCGGCTGAAGCGTATTTCGATAGCATGTCTCTTAAGGGTTTGATGGAAACGCTCAGTGAGGTAGTTCCCTTGTGGATACAGTTTATGCTGTACAGAGGACGCATGCTTAATGTGGTCAATAACTTTGGACAAAAAATGCCCGCCGCCGACGACGCAAACTGATCGGCGCGCCGCCGCCGCCGCCGACGTTTTCACTCGGCGTCATCGGCGCGCCATCTAAATATGAACAAACATATTTTCCCCCACAAATCTGCCTGCGTTTGAAATTTTCTTTTGTTTTTTTTAATTATTTTCTCTGTCTGAGGCAGATAATCGTGTCAAGGAGCTGAGCAATGAAGCAAAGCAAACGAAAGCAACCCCGCTCTTCGCGCGGCAGCGCAACGTGCAATTCCGAAACTTCTGCAAAACGAGAAGTCTCGGAACGTGGGAATCACGACTTGACGGTCGTGTGCTCTGCGGCTGCGGCTGGAATAGGCGACATGTCCGAAGACGGCATCAGCGCGAGAGTACCTGTAACTAACGAGATGGAGTTTTCTAGCCCCGACGTGTTTAAGATGCCGGTTGGAAGTTTTCGAATTATTCCGTTGCATTCGAAGGTGAAGTCAAGTTTTGTTTGGAAACACTTTGGACATTTGGCGTACCTCACTGGGGGAAAGCAGAAGACAGTTGGAAGTGACTACTAGTGCGAGGGCTACTTGACCAAATCATCAAAAGAAGACAACTCAAAGACGTTCGAATCGGAAGTAGAGCACCCTTGGTTCATTACGGAGCTAAATTATTAAATTTGGTCGTAGCTGTTTTATCATTCCATTATTAGAATTTATATATTTTCCTCTTTCCTCCGCAGCTGCATGGTTAAACGCTACGCCAGCACAGTAAGCACGTCGAACTTGCAAAGACACTTAATGGATGCCCACAAACTACAAGACGACTGCAAGAGGGGGGCAGCTAGGGCTGCCGCGACGGTGAAGCATTTTTTTCCAGACGATTCCCAGGCGCAAGACGACAACCCCGTCAAGAAAAAGCTTGCTCGCAAGAGACCTGGTCCTCTTGATCACCCGAGACCTGCTGCCGTTTAACATTGTGAATGGCGAAGGATTACAGGTGGGTGACAGCTATAACGCATTTTATACGCTTTTCTTTTATAACATTACTGTAAGTGTGAACGAATAATGACTATTTCTTTTCTGTAGGACTTCTTCATAAAATATGAAGTCATCAGAGAGCTCCAAGAACTCCCTGACCGAACGACGTTGTCAAGGGCAGCGCTGGATGATGTGTACCGTGCCATGCACGGACAGGTTAAGAAAATGGTGACTGAGGGGTCAAGGTTCTGTGCCGTCACCTACGATCTGTAGACCGACAGTTACAGGCGGCGAGCCTACATCACGTTCACTTGTCATCATATTGATGGTATGTGCATCGTGTTGTTTTCGGACTCCTGATACCAATAAGCGCATGCCTCAACCCATGTATTAAATTTCGCCGCGTGCTTCCAATGTACTTTTCTGAAGTTTTCATTTACCTTAAACTGACGTGAGCTTTCAGACAAGGCAAAAGAAAAAGCTTCGTTTCTGCTTCTATGTCTAAAAATATATTTATTATATCACGAAAGCATTAAATGATTGCATTAATACTGAGCGAGTGTAGCGAACACACTTGAAGTGTGTTTAATTCTGTGTTCCTCTCCAGCTGCTTGCACTCAGTGACAGGACGCTCTGCGCGTGCTACCTCGGACGATTGCATACAGCCGGGCGCCCCCACTCTGGCTGTCGTACAGTATACCACGGCCGCTGGATCCACGGCGGATCGGGCAGCCGTTACATTATAGTATACCGCGCGCGTTGCTTATTTTTCTTGATAGGACACGCCGCGCGCGCGGCTGGTAAATGTTTTGTGCGTGAGTGCAATGCGTGGCTGCGTGTGTGTGCGGGCGTCCTCACGCGCCGATTGACGGCATCGCGTGCGTGCTTCGGCGCCCACCACCTGCAAGCGGACTCTGTGTGCGCCGCTCGCGCGGCTTGTGAATATCATGTATTGCCGAGCCCGCGCGAGCGCTCGCAACAGTGCGCGTGTTTGCGCCCGCGCGCCGTGAAAGCTCGGACATGCGCGCGCGGACACTATGCAGTCAGGAGACGCCCGCCTGCAGTGCTGTCTCGGCGCTCGGACAATCGCGGGCGGGCGTCGCGTTCTTTGTACAGTGTTTTATAAGTATGCCTATATCCCTGTCCTCTCTCCCTATCGCTCCCCTTTTTTGTTTCCTCTACACTCCCTGACCATTTATTTAAGCTGGCCGCACCTCAGGTGCTTCATAGTTCGATAACAGATGCCGCGGCTGGCACACATCTTTTTCTTCTTTTTTTTAACTATAGATCACCAAGAAGAAGTATTTTGTTGGTGAGGAAAGCGGCGTACCACGCTGTTTCAGACTGTAATGGGTGCTGTTTTTATTTCAGAGAACTTCGAGCTCGTGTCATTGACTCTGAGCATGAGGCACATGACTGAGAGACATACAGGCGCTGTCATCATGAATGAGTTTCAAAGGTGCCTGGAAGAATTCGACATGATGGGAAAGGAAGGGCGTGCAGTCACTGACGCCGGATCGAACATGAGGCGCGCAGCGAGTCTAGCGCACATGGAATACCGCCGGTGTGTTGGCCACGGCCTACACAACCTCGCCATCAAGGACGGATATGGAAGTGTCCCAAAACTCGACAGTTTGCTATTCAACTGCCGTGACATTGTGAAAACTATGCACTACCGGGCCTCCGACCTGGAGGAGATCGCGGACTCGGAACTGAATGCGGCAGTGCAATCGTTGGTCAGCACAGCCGAAGTGCTTGAACATGACGAAAATGGTCCTGTGCTTGATGAAGACTCAAAACAGCGACCACGCATACAACGCTGCTCCAGTAGCACGGGGAGGGGCAGTCACAGTTAAACTGGGCACGCCAACCAGGTGGCATAGCATATATTAGGTATGTTTGAGAGCCTCGTCGTGAATAAGGCTGCGCTCAGGAAGTTGTTGGCTCGGATAGGGCGCCCGTTCCCTGATGTCGAAGACTGGTGCCTGATTGAAGAGATTGTGCAATTCCTAAGCCAGTTTAAATGCGCGTTGGAGCTGCTCTCCCAGAAGAAATCGAGCACGTTTAATGTGCTTATCGTTATTCGAAGCGAGCTTCTCGCCTCACTGCGAGACATGTCCGGAAGCAGCATAGTGCAAGAAATGAAAAAAGAGATGCTGAAGAGATTTGAACACAGGTTTCCTCTGACAGATCTCATGGTCACGGCATCGCTTCTCGATCCTAGATTTCAAAATCTAAAAGCTGTTGAAGAGTAGGTGACAGAAAGGGGTACATCCTAACTTGAGTTTCTTGCGAAGCAGCTGCGTCGCTATATCAAGGAATGCGACGTGGCAAAGCCGACTTAATGTGACACGCGCCCTAACGACGCTTTGACGTCCTTAGCACGACGCCATTTTAGTGTGCCACAGCAGTGGACCGATGAAATCAATGCGGAGTGCCACGCACGCTTATGTAAACCTTGCGCGCAAGTCAACGACGTGTTAAAATTTTGGAAAGGGGCTCAGAATGAGCTACCATGGCATTCCCCATGTCTGGCTAAAAAAATTCTATGCATCCCAGCCACGAGCACACCGAGCGAGCGAGTGTTCTCGGTGGCTGGTCTGGTCCTCCGATCTCGAAGAGCCAATTTGCACCCACTCACGGTAGATAAACTCTTGTTTATTCATGACAACTACAGCCTTTGCAAATCTTGCCTCTGAACGAAATTGTGTTTTCTAGTTATTGTTTTTTGCCAGTTTGTTAATTATTTCTAATGTGTTTATGGTGTGTTCGGCATGCAGCCTTTTATCTACTTTCTTCCTCTACTTCCTACATATATATATATATATATATATATATATATATATATCTATATATATATATATATATATATATATATATATATATATATATATATATGCATGGAAAATTGAATGCAAATGACACTGACAGCACTACTGAACTATAGAACTTCGATATGCAGGTTAAAAACTTTTTTTCCGAAATAGTGTATATGAGCACTGACTGCATTCATACTAATCCGCACTTAGTTTATCCAACCTAGCTGTTGATGCGCTAACAAAGCAGGCAAAGTTGTTTCATACCCTCAGCTGGAAAACTGTTTACCTGCTGCACAAAAAAGTACTTTAATTCTTTCTTATTCCGCAAAAAGGCCGTTAAAAGAAGAGTTACTTGGAACAAATGGTGACTAATATTTAGGACAAGTGATTTCAAAAACTGTCCAATCGGAAATGTTTGTGTTATAACATCAACTACTTATTTGACTGGTAAAGGGATGAACCAAGCAAAAGGTGGGCGTAGAAGAGGTCTCTCTTTCTTTTTTTTCGTAACGAATATTGTATAAACACAATCTCAATCAGAAAAAAGTGGAAGTACGATTAATATATCGAGTGTGTCGCGCGTCGGTGCCGGTTTTGCAATTCTAGATTAATTGACTGAACCCTTGTGCAATAGAAAAATATAACCGAGGCATAGCAAAAAAAATTATAATTGCGACTAGGACGCAGAAAACAAGAAAGGTTCTGCATGTTCGTGGAGCAAGAAATATATAAACACAACCTACGCGCTTCAGATATGTACCTCACTTTTCTTTTTAATATGACGCCAAAAACAAGATTTACTGAACATTTTGCATTTCTCTCACCCTTCAACCCCTCTGTAATTGGTCATAGCATCCCTTAGTACGAAATGCCCTAAATTTTCTAACAGTTTAGGAAAGAAGGCTGTAGCAAAACAGCTTTTCAAATTTATGGTTTAGCTTGTGACGCCGCCGGCGCCGCCGCCGCCGTAGAAACATGGCTTTGCGCCGCCGCCGATTAAATACCCGGCGCGGCGCCACCGACGTCGCCGCCGCCGACTGGAAACGACCGGCACGCCGCCGCCTTTCAAAACTGACACGGCGCACACCTCTATACGATGGTAGGACTCGGATGGGATGTCGAGGGCCTGCAGGTAACCAGCGGGGAGGTGGAATGGCTTCTTCCGTCGTCGACACAAGTCACAAACGGCGACGTAAGTCGTACGGAAAGGGGCAAGGCCCGGAAAGAAAAACGGGCATCTTGAAATGAAAATTCTTTAGCTTGCCGGCAGATGATAGGTCCGCCACAACCATTTCATCTATTTATTTATTTGTTTATTTATATAGGCATACCTTAGATTCCTCGTGGTTGACATTGTGGGAGAGGGTTCATGCACAAAGAGAAATATACATCGCGATGAAGTTCGCTATATAAATCAGTAAGCACCATTATAGTGCTGGGAAAACTGACACAACAGAAGACATTGTACTGGGAAATACAGGGAAACAAAAACATACTGCACAAAAGCAGAACAGAAGAGAAACAAGTAATACTTTAGAGAAGGAAGTTTAAAATAATGAACTTACATAATGCAACTATACAACAAGATAAAGCTATATAAAACAAATGTATGGTACAACAATGCCAATATACCGTCAACAAGCAGGCATGGTATCAACTCCTTTATATTTGTAAAATGATTTGCAAGGTAATGGCGGAAGCTATCGTAGTTAGTCTGGGAGGCAATCTGATCCGGGAGATTATTCCAGCGATGGATGGCATGTGGAAGCACATAGTTAAAATTGCATTTGTTGAGCCGTAAATGCGGACATAGCTAGAATGATTATGTAGTCTGCGCTAAGTGAGACATGGTTTTTTTTAGACCTGCGGCGGCGATGAAATTTTTTGAAATAATGATGCCAAGACAATGTCGCAACGATTGTTCAAGTGTTACTTATTGTTAATTCGTGATATACTGGATTGGTTACTGTAGTAATTTGAAATGAATCGACGTGCTATATTCTGGATCATTTCCAATAAATCAATTGAGTATATTTGATGAGGAGACCAAATCGAACAGGCACATTCAAGTTGAGGGTGAACCAGAGTTTTATATGATAACTTGCGAATGTTCAAATGTGCAGATATTAAATTACGCCTCAAGAAGCCTAGTGATTTGGAAGCGTTGGCTGAGGTTACATTATTATCATCGGACCAGGACACATTCGGTGGGAGTAATACGCCCAAGTAGCGGTGTTGTAGTGGATAGACTGCAATTATTAACGCCGTAAGTGAACTCAGATGTACCAGGTTTACGAGTAAACTACATTACTTTACGTTTTGAAACATTTAGTGTCATGAGCCCTGTATGGCAACAACTATCAATAACATCGAAGTCTTTTTGGAGCGACAGCTGGTCATCAGTGTTCTCGAATGGACGATAAATAATGCAGTTGTCAGCAAACAATCTAATGCAGGAAGAGACATTGAGTGACAGATCGTCAATGAATATAAGAAAGAAGTAATGGTGCAAGTACGCTGTCTGGTGATACACCTGAGCAGACGTTGGTTAAGGAAGAAGACAAATTGTTAATGGTTGTATACTACTGACGAAGGCATGATAATGTAAGTGAGTCTAATTTCTGGGCTGAAAGTTTGGATAGCTGTTGACATTGTGCAACGTGGTCAAACGCCTTCGAGTAGTCGAGAAACACGCTGTTTGATAGTTATTGTTCCTATTATATTGCAGGTCATTGATAAGTTCAAATAATTGGGTTTCGCATTAAAAGCCCTTTCGAAAACTGTGCTGATTTTTGAAAAAGAACCTATTAGATTCCAGACGACCGTAAATATGAGAAGGGGTAATGTATTAAAGAATCTTGCAACAAATGCATGTGAGCGATATGGGATGGTGATCTTGGCATGAAGTTTTATTTCCACGCTTGAATACTGGTATTATTTTCGCCAACTACCAGTCAGAAAGAATCATGCCAGTTTCAAGTGACTGTCGGAATATATGAAGAAGTATTTTGCTTGTTACCGTTACTGCATTCTTTATTACCTCCGTTTCCATCCACGCCGCATGAAGATAGCTTTAGGTTAATCATGAGTGTTATTAAGCCCTCTAACTGAATTTATATCCGTTACATGAATCGATAATCAAGTTCAGCTACGTAAGGTATGTTGGTACTATTTTCTTTCATGAATACGTAAGTAAATAAAGAATTAAACGCCGTTGGACACTGACAATCCGAATGAAGGAAGTTGTTATCATTGTGCAATGAAACGTGTTGGCTCTCGCTGGTAAGGCTTATGACTTTCCAAGATTTAGCGGGATTGTCTTTAAGGCGTGCGGGTAGATCCTTCTAATAATAGTTCTATTTAGCCTCGCTTAAAGCTGGGCAATATCCCTTGAGATATATTTTATAATTAAGCCATACGAAAAACTGCCCAACCGCTTAGCGTTACTGTACAGGCATTTTTTTTTTATTCCGCATTCCCTGAAGCTTTTTCGCAAGCGAGGGTTTTGATTTGCCATTGCTTATTTTAACATGTGCGACCTACTTGTCAACTAATGCACACAAATCATTTTTGAAAAGCAACCACTTCTCTCCTACGGATCTGCTTCAAAAAGACGGTAGAAGAATATTTTCCAAGAATAGAGAAGTGATCCCAGTTCAGTGTTAATCGCCTGGTAATTGCTTTTGTTATAATCCCGAGTTTACATTGTAGTTATGCCGGTTAGGGAAAGGGAAAGGTTTATATCCACTGGAGTAAATGATGGCCACCGAATCCTTCCAGGTAATCTAGATTGCGTATTGTTTCTGTGGTGGCCGTGTGGATTATATCAGAATGTTCGGGCCACATGTGGGGTGAGAAAGAATTTGAAAGAGGCTGGATTGTCAAGTCCGATTAAGGAAGTCACTTGATATATGACAGGGCGATGGCAGTGTAGTCCAATCAATGAGCGGAAAGTTGAAATCACCAAATAAGTAAGTTATGTCAGCTCGGAAAAGTTCAGATGCCATGTTGATGCTGTCATGTAGTGAATTACTAAAAGAAGAATCAGAGACCGGTGCACGATAGAAGCAACCTATCAGAATTTTAGAAGGGGCGGTGCACGCCACCCAAATTATTCCGAGGTCAGAATTTGTGTGCACAATTAATGAAGTGGTAGCTTTCCTTATACCCATCAATACACCACCTCCTCTTTCACTAGTGCGGTAGAACCTGTGCAAGTCGTACATAGCATGCTGGGATTGGCGCCCGAGACTGGCGTGAGTGGCCTGCTAAGCTCGGAAGAAACGTCAATTGATAAAGCCGCCACTTGATCGCCGCCTAGAGAATCTACGCTGTCCAGGCAAATACCTTTCGACAGAATTTGCTTGGTAAATCCAAAGTTAAGAATAGGCGCGCGAGTGCGGTTAGCTGTAACAGTAAGAACACTGTGAGGCATGGTGATGTCATGCTGCAGGGGATTGTCGGGCAGAGGAGTGACGAAGTACTCTCCATCAGGAACAGCCGGGGAAGACGACAGATTTATATAGGCTAATGACTTTGTTGGCGCGCGAATAAAGCCGATGGAACGCAAGCGGCACGGGGTCGTGTTAGAAATTTCTGACAGAATCGGCAACTCTAGAGATAGGGTACCGGCAGAGCATTCAATAAGAGCCGAACGTGCGGAGCGAAAATCGAGTCCGAGAATTAGGTCGCGGTGTCAATCATCAATCACGGCGAAGAGGACAGAAGTGTGGCGGCCGGTGATGCTCACACATGGCGTGCACATGCCGACGATACGGACAGTACCGCCATCGACGGACGACTCGTGCCGACGCCGGAGCGGGGAGCTTTCCGAGTGGTCTGAGGGCAGCGCTCATAATAGAAATATGAGCTCTTGCATCAATACGTCCAGTGACAGGGAAGTCTCCAACGTCAACGTCAAGAAAATTGTTTTGGTCCGTAAGTAACTCAGCTGAAGATATGAAGGCAGGGTTAACAGCTCAGCTTCAATTCCGAAAAGCTGCAGTGCCTAGTTTTTTTTTTTACTGGGTGCGGGTGGCGATAGGCGGCGAAGAGAAGTGATGGGGTTGGCGCGAACGACTGGGATTTGATACCTCTACGTAGCCCTGCCTCGCAGGGTTATGGCACTGCGCTACCAAGCACGAGGTCGCTGGATGCAATCCTGGTCGCAGCGGCTGCGTTTCGATGGGGGCGAAATGCAAATACGCCCGTGTACCGCATATTAGGTGCACGGCAAAGAACCTCTACGTCGAAGTTGATCCGAAGTCTCCGCTACGGCCTGCCTCATACAGCGTGCTTCTGGCACGTAAAACACAACACTATACTTTTTAAGACACTCGCAGGTCCCATGACCCCAGACACATTATCGTCTTTCTCGCGGCGGTTTTTCTCTTCAGCATCTATCGATGACGTCGTAATAATAACTAGATATTTCTGATTATGAGACGGAGGCCAACCAAGCTATACGAGCTGTTTATACAGAGCAAGCAATATTTCAATGACAGTTAGAGACAGTTGCACTAAAGTTGTTGCAGAAGCCATCGGAGATGATTTTCAAAGTAAGCTACTAGCTTATTTTGATGCTAGAAATCAAATGAATACGCTAGTAATACAATTGCAGTGTACGGCCGACGTCGATAACGGTGTTTTATGATGACGCCGCAGATTATTGTCTTGTTTCTGTAGACGGCAAGACAGCGTGCCGAAGGCGGCAGGCTGATGAGGACGGTATGAGGACGACGGAATGACAACTACTGCTGCACGACAAAGATTTGCATGACGACGAAGGAACTAGGAGAGCGTGATGGCGATAGCAGTAGAACGGCTGCTCACTTGCGTTTTCTTCTGCGCTCGTTTAATCAAAGAAGCGAAACTGCTCCGACCATCAAACACACTGGGGTTTTCATTCAGCTGCAAATGCGCATCGCCACTCGGCTGGCCGATACCAATGGGTCACTCAACGAGTAAGCCCGAAAACGAAACAGTCAAAAATTGATTTAATTACAAAATATTGAATATAGCTTAAGAAAAGCATCTATAAAGTAAAATGAAGTATTGAATAGTCGCTGCAACGGTATTTATTAATTAGTATCGAGCATACAAGTTACCTGGAGAGCAAGAAATCATGATGTTTTGAGTAAAATTAACTGCGACTGTTTGTTACCCTGCAGTAGAAATAGAGAAAGTGTGTCCCAGCTAACGTAGCTGCTTAAAGAAAGAAAATTCAACACAAAACACGGGGCAAAATAATATAATAAAACCTACGATGTTCGTTCCTCACAGGTGTGACGACAGAACACCAAAGATCTTATAACCGTATCTTAACCGCGTTTTTTTCCTTCTTTTTTTCTTATACCAGCTTGGCTAACTTAAGCTGGGCCACCTTATGTAAATAAGTTGTCAATTTGACAATGTTTTTTCTGGCACACTGGCCTGTACACTGCTGTTACAGTACCTAAAGTGTGCTACGGTGCAAAGGCGAATATGAAAATAAATTTTCCCTATAACCCATTATTTACGGATTCAGCAATAAAGAACTCTTTTAGCCACACAAATTAGATAAATAATTTGCGTGTTCATCGTACAATTCATAGCTTTTACAAACACATTAATACTTCGGCACCGGACGAAACCAGGGCTCAATGCATTACAAAAGCTCTCATAAATTTCGCGAGTTTTGAGATATTCCCTCCAAAATAGTTCAACAAGTCATTTCTTTAATCGTCCGTTTCTACTTTTTCATAAGCGTTATTCCGGCAACTGGGTGAACATTGCATTTAGAATTAGCGGTAAACATTCGCATATTGAACCCTGACTGAAGTCAGCTTAGAAAACAGAAGTGCCTACACTAATAATTCAAAAGGCAGCTTGTGAATGTTGCCATCCTTATGTCCCCTTGCACGTATGAGTTGCTTCGGGATGTCACTGCCTGTAATAATTTGTTGGGAGATAGATTGCCTTCTTATCTCTTCTGCATTTCCTTAAGTATTCGTTCGCCGCAGTTGATGGTGCTGCAACGGTATACGCTACTTACTTGCCAACTCCCAATTGAAATGCAGCGAAATTCGTCTAAATAGACTCACGTAAACACCAGCTTACCTGCAGCCTAAGGGTATCCGGTGTTTTCACGATGACTTAGAGCCTGCTGTTTAAAATGTAGAGTGCGTACAAAAAAAAAGCTCTCTATTGAAGCAACAAGCGAAGCACCGAACAGCTGTCGCACATAGCAACGCCACATGATCTGCTCGCTCAGTAAACGTCAAGAGACACGACAACCTACAGGACATACAAGATATACGTCCCTGATGCGGAAATTGTTTCTATGCGTTGCATTTTTGGGGAACTGTACGATGGAAGAGATGAAATGTTTTGTGCGCTGTGACTAGCGAAGGCGACAGATGCAAGGAGTTGTCCTTGAAAAGGAATGTGATTATCTATTTTTTATCATTCAGGAAATAGCTGCAGAGCGCACCATCAGTTCGTCGCAAACATGCCTAACCACTAGGATCGAGACAGTGTGAGACGCGACGCTTTGCCGTGTCACTGATGCCCTGGACATTGGCATAAGCTGGTTCAGAAGAGTGCGTAGAGACGTCCTCACTTCAAAGCGAATTAATGTTGGCGAGCGTCGCTTCACAGCTTAGCTTTGTATGAGCTGAGGTCATGTTCGTTGTAGTACTTTCTGACCAAAATTTAGGCTGGACCCGGAAAACAGTGACAGCAAGCATTGCTTGTATTAGGAAAGGTCTGACCTACATTTAAATCACCTGAAAGGAAAGCAGCAGCAGCGACCTGTGCGGACATTGTGAACATAGCACTACGTATGTTGGCTGTTTCTTTGTGATATGCTTGTGAGGAGAAAGGTATTGACTGGTTTGTTATATCTTATCAAATCTATATTTTATATGGTCGCAGTAAAAGTAGATAATGGGCCGATAAACTCGACAACTTCGCTGAATTTGAGTACTGTGGTATGGCAAATGCTCTGCAGAAGTCCTGAAGGTGGAGGAAGGTGCATGCACGGAAAAAAATGTCGTCCACTTCATTATAGCTTGAAGCAGCAAAGGAAGCCTTATACAAATTTATCAAATAGAAAACCTTGGAATTGAATGTGTGCGTATGGTGTTTCCTTTGTAGCTTCGTGCTACAGTACGGTGGATGACATTGTCGCTTTCATGAACCTTCTGCCATCATGCGGGCTTCCATAGAACTGATTTCTCATATTCTGTATTCCTGTTATTCGACTTGTCGATTAATTGGGCTTCGCTCTGCGATCTCTTCGCCGCGTGTTTAAATCGGATAGTAAAGCTACCGCCATGAAAAACTGTTAGTCCCATGTTTGATCTCCCCTCCAGGACGAATTTTTTTCAACTGCGAAACGTCTCTTGGACAAATTCGTATTCATATTTCTGTTGGTTTGCGCTGCAAATGCATGAATGACAATTTTAGTACCTTTCATCAGTATGGTATATTCTCTAGAGCTCAATTAAACAAAAAAAAGTGAATGAGGCTTCAAAACGGCAAGACTACTTACAGACATAAGCATTGAAAGGGATGTAATTTTTCAAGTGTAAGACACAGAATGATAACAACAGCTATCTCAGCAGAAATAGGAAGCACAGTACAGTGTTGCGATGTAATCTGCTATGCGCAGCGCAGGACTTGACGTTGGTAAACACTTTTCTATATTGTATGCCGACAATTTCATACTACTCTTGGCTGCATCAAAGAAATGCGCAGCCAGTATTCTTTGCTGCTTCTAAATGTGCATTGCATTTGAATTTAGCAAGAAGGTTGAGCTCATTGTTGTAGCTTGTAAGAAAGCGTGGTAACGGCATCAAGCAGATGGAGGAGAACTAGGAATCTGATCGTTCGGAATCTCATATTGCTCTGAAATATACGCACGAGAAGCTCACTACAAAATCTTGCGATATCGTAAAGTAAGACTTCTACTCCTGTAGCAGCATATTAATAATTGCTTGAACGTTATCAAGTTATTCGCTTTTGAGAGTGGTACACTTTGAGTCATAGACCACATTACTCGCATTATGGATTTGTGCACTATATACAAGTTATTGACATTAGTTTTTGTGGTTGAAGAAGACAGCACTGTAAACGTGAATGGACTAAACTGCAATATAGCTCTCATTTAATCAAAAGGCAAAAGTTGCCTCAGTCTACTAATGATGCCAATGGAAGGGGAAAAATGGCTTCTGACGTTATCAACGGTACGAAACCAGTTTATATTTTCTTCGAGTAACATACGAAGATATTTATGCAATGTAACGCGCTCTATTACTTCACTGCGAAGTTTCGGATACTTCTTCTGATACATTTTTTTTTCGGGGCAAAAAATTATGTATATAGTTGTTTTACAGTTTAGTTCTTGTTTATTACCCCTGAGCTGCTATGAGTATGGCAAACCAGTTCTACGGAAGCCCGCAATGCGGATGAAAGCTCATGAGAGGAAAAAATATAGCTTGTATGTACAATGAAAACTCATACGTGTTTGTCAGCAAGAAAGCTTCTGAGTTGAAAAAAGTTGCCCTGTTCCAGGATTCAAATCCGGGACCAACGCATTACCGAGACGGCCACCGTACCATCTCAGCTAACTAGGAGGCTAGCAGGTCGCAGAAGGGCACATTATTCAACAACTCGAAGCAGTGGGACAGTGACTACGGCAGATGAGTTCTACGAAAGCCCGCAAGGTGGAGGAAAGTTTAGGACCGGAAAACATTGCATCTATCTGATTTCAGCATCAATATACAATTTTTTTCAAACTGAGAAGCCTTCTGTCTGACAAACCCGTTTCCTTTATAAAGGTTTCCCTTAGATATTCGTGCTACACTTGAATGGATGACAATTCTTTCTCTTCATAGGGCCCTCTGATATATTACCGAGTCATTTATTAGCCTGTAGCTGAAAAAAATATTTCCTGAAAAAATAAATTTGTGTGTTTGGCATACAAAATTAAAACTGCCTTAAGCGGAACCTCTAAAGTATCATTTATTCATAATGAAAAAAGGGATAGGACATTAATGGAACCCAGATGAAGGCTTTGTTTAATTTCTCCTAGAACTAAGTTTTCACAATGAATGTCTGTGTACTGGTAATCGTACAAGAATGACTACGTATTAGTTAGTGAGCAGCTTCTCTAATGCCATACTCTCGTAACTTTTTAGCAGGATGTCGTGCTTAATAAAGTCAACCGCATTTCGGAAACCGAGAAATGGTCCTGCAGTATATAATTTATCTTCAATGCTTGAAATTTTTTTAGAAGTGCCGTTTGAGCGCACATCTGCTTCTGAAAACCATGCTCGTTCGTTGTAAGTGTTATTTTAGTGCAGAAATTCAGAATTCGTGCTTTCAAAACTTGATCGATACCTTTTGATAAAAGTGGGAGAGCGAAGATTGTTCCATAGTTGCTCATTTTGTTGCTGTCACCTAATTGAAATATAATGGACACTGTCGCGAGGTGTTCTTGATCAGGGAACTACCAGCAGAGACAACAAGGTTACATATATGCGACAAAGGATTGCTGGTAGGTTGGACAACTGCTTTTATTAGCTCGGCTTTTATATTGCCTTAGCCACATGCGCACACTTTCTCAAATTAATTAGTAGGGTTGTAATTTAATGTTGCATGGTTGGCGTGGAGGAAACTGACTTCATTGTGTTGTGCGTGTTGTATGACTCATAATTATAATTTTAAAAGTGTTGAAAATATCTACTGTTCGAGACTTAAAAGAGTGCTCAATAAATTTACTACTCGGCGATATCCCTGCGTACGATATGCCAGCGTTCCCATTTTCAGGAACACTGATTTGCTCATTTTGCTGAGCAGGTCGTTTGAAATTTTCCATACTTGGTCGAGATCATTAAGCATACCTTCACACTTATTTTGTAATAATGATTTCGAGCTTCTTTGTTAGCACAATCTAGTTTATTCAGAATATTCTTACATTGAGCTAGGAACTCAGGTTGTCTCAATTTATGAAGGGAGATAAACGACTGCGTCCTTCTTTTATTCTCCTTAGATGTGCGCTACTTACCGACGGCTCTCTACATTTCTTGCTTCATCTAATTATCATTACCAGAAATGCTTCATTATAGAGCGCTTTAAGGACCTTCATAAAGCAATTGGAAACCGCGACGGGGTCCGTCAACAGATAAATCTTGGCCTATGTCATTTCACTGACAGATCTTTCAAAAACTGGCATTTTTTGTTTTTGCTAATAACTCTAAATTTGAAAGAATGTTTCGTGTGTAGTCTACGTATTTTTGATTGCTGTGTGAAAAACACAAAAATGGGTACGCGATTGCTAGTCTAAGGCGTTAGAACTCGAGCTTTTATTAGGCGCACTTGTGTCATAAAACACAAGTCATAAAATGTTTCGGAAAGTTATGTTACTCTTGGGGGTACACTGATAACCTTTTTTAGACCAAAAACGAATGAAAGCAGGTCCAGCAGTACTTCCTTATTGGGTTCTTACAATAAAATAATAACGTTAAAGCCACCCTTAACGAGCACAGCCAGGCCAATTTCAGCAGAATACTCAAACCTATGTTCAAGAAAAATAACGAATATAGGTGTGCCACGATCTGTAAATTAACACAACTACACTGCTGTGACACATCATCATATCATTTGTTGTGCGGATTAACAGAAAACTCATTATCTGTGTCAAACTTCAACTCATTTTTGACATAAAAAAGTACCCCACTTCATGCTTTTTTATATTGAAGTTCACGTACATGTGTATGCTGGAAATTGGGCTGCATTTCTGTTGGCAAACGACGTCACGGAAAAAGCTAGAATATAGAAAATGTCGGCAAACATTTTGACGAAACGGCGATAGACCGAACACAGGCCGACGAAGTAGCGCACGTCGAAACTGCGAACGGCGCGAACTTTTTGCGGATCTGGTTGTACACCGGATGCGTCAACGAGGTGTCCCAACACGGTGATCTGACGGCGCCCGAATTGACGTTTCGCGGAGTTCACTTGCAGGCCGGCTTGCCGGAAGACCGCAAGAATGGCAGCGAGTCGAGTAAGGTCGCTGCCGAGCGTGGGAGAAAAAACAATAACGTCGTGAAGGCAACAAAGACAGGTGGTACATTTGTAGCCTCGCAGAAGAGAGTCCATCATACGTTCAAATGTCGCAGAAGCATTGCGTAGGTCAAAGGGCATGACTTCCAGCTGATATAAACCATCCAGGGTAATGAAGGCCGTCGTCTCGCGGTCCATTTCATCAACTGAACTCTGCCAGTAGCCGGATCGAAGATCGATGGACGAGCAGTATTTAGCTCCGTGCAAGCAGTCCAAGGCGTCATCGATGCGAGGTAGAGGGTAGACGTCTTTTCGCGTGATCTTGTCTATGTGGTGATAATCGACGCAAAAATGCCAGGTACCATCTTTTTTTTTCACAAGGACAACAGGCGAAGTCCAAGAGCTGGCTGATGGTTCAATGATCCCTTTGCGGAGCATTTTGTCCACTTCTGATTGTATGACTCGACGTTCAGTATGCGATAAACGATAGCCACACCGACGTATGGGATTCGTGTCTCCAGTGTTTTTACGGTGGTGAACCACAAATGTTTGGCCTAAAGGCCTGCCACGTAAATCAAAGATGTCGCTGTACGATTCGAGAAGGAGACGTGCGTCCGTGGCCTGTGCTGAGGTGAGGACATGTGCAATAATTTTCGCGAAGTCATCCGTTAAGGAACGAGAGCTGTGAGCTGCAATTGGCGCTAAGTAACCACTCTCAGCATTCAGACTCTCCAAGTCAAATTTGGAACGACAAGAAACACTGGCCAAGAACATGCTGGCCCGAAGCACTTGAGGGCACAGGCTGAAGTTCACAAGCGGTGGAACAACGTCGGTATTGGTAACTGTGACAAGCGTATGCGGAGCAGCAACGTTCCCCTTCAAAAGCAGGTCGACGATGGGGCGATGGGGCGATGGGGCAAAAGTGGCGTAAGTGATTGCCTCGGGTTACAGACGCACATCGTGAAGCAAACACAAGTGCGGTGGAGCGGTGCTCGGAGCATCGGAGATTTGAGACAGTTCTAACGGAAGAACGCCTGTTGCACAGTCGATCATAGCTGAATGATTGGATAAAAAGTCGAATCCCAGGATAACGTCGTGAGGGAAGTTGTCTATCACAGCAAAGACAACAGAAGTACGGCGGCCGACTATACTTAAACGCGCAGTACACATACCACGAACAACAGCACGCCGCCGTCGGCACACGAAGAACTCGGGCAGCTGCTGGGGTGAGGACCTTCTTTAAACGTCTACGTAGGCTAGCACTCATCACAGATACATGGGCTCCAGTTTCGACGAGTGCTTGGACAGGTACACTGTCTATTTTAACGTCAATTACACTTCTCTTTGTGGGCACAGACAGATGATTTGCTGCAGTAGTAGGCAATGCAGCACCACCTCCGAGGGCTGCATTTCTCAGTTTTCCTAAAGGTTGCGGCAAAAGCCACAGGGGACGAAAGCTAGGCGACGTGGCCGCGGTGAACGGGAAGATAGACGACGTGTTTGCGGTGAACGACACTGGCGTCCATGCGGCGACTGTGAGCACTGTGAGTCCATGTGAGCGACTGTACCACGTGTTCCTAGCAGAGCTGACGGCGCCGTTAGACTCGGCTTTGGGCGAAACATTGCGGGCATTTCCATCAAAACGGCTCACGTTGGTCGGCGTGCGAGGTGTTGAGGGCCACGAGTTGCGACGGTATCGGGCGACATGACCAATGCGGCGACAAATGAAGCATATTGGCTGGTCGTCTGCAACTCTCCACTCAGTGCGGTTGCGGTAACACGGACAGAAGCGTCAGGGTGGAGCGAAAATAGTAGAAGGGCGTTCGTTGGCTCTGGAGCTGGCAACCGCAGAAACGGAATGTAAACCGAATGTTTTCAAGTTCCTTGCGAACGATGGCTTGTACGAGGGGGACTGAAAAAGGGCTACGCGAACAGAAAACTGCGGGCGCCGTCGCATCCAATTCAGGTCGAACGATCCGCACCACATCCTCTGGTGGCGGCGCATGCTGCTGTGCGGGTTGGTCTTCACACGTCGACGTTGCGGCATTATTGTGAAGTCTGGCGAATGGTTGCAAGAAGCGTCGGCTTTTCGCCTGCTCGAATTGTCGGCACTTTTTAATGATAGCATCAACTGTAGATCAGCTTTTGCAGATGAGCAGATTAAAGGCGTCGTCAGCAATTCCCTTGAGCACATGCCCTACCTTCTCAGCTTCTGTCATGCCGTGATCGGCTTGACGACAAAGCGCTAGCAGGTCCTGGTTGAACGAGACATAGGACACCGTGGGGTATTGGGCACGGGAGGCCAGTTCCTAATTTGTGTTAATTTTACGGCCATCTGGTCTGCCAAATAACTCTGTCAACTTCTCTTTGCATTGGTCCCAGCTGGTTCGGTCCTCTTCGTGGTTTTCGTACCGCACCTTTGCCGTGCCTCTTAGGTAGAACAACAGGTTAGCTAACATAAGCGTAGGGTCCCATCAGTTGATTCCACTTACGATTTCGTACATCGCCACTCACTCCTCAACGTCGGCGCCATCGGTTCCGCAGAAAGTTCCAGGATCCTTGGGTTGCACAACCACAAGCGAAGGGGACAGCGACGTGGCTGGCGACGGCGACGTTGGAGAGGGCAACGACGTTGATCCCGTATGCTCACCGTCATTCATAGTGGCGATGGTGATGCGACGTTCACTGCGGAGCTACGTTTTCAGCCGTGGAACCCAGCACCTTCACCAATATGTTACGGGGACGTTGTGAGTATAGAAAGACTGTATTTACAATATATACACAATCAGAGTCAGTGTAGTTAAATATAGCTGACCAGTAACAATACGCAGTAGCCAGTGTCTCGCGACCTCCTTCCTTCCTCTTCTCTTATCCTTCCTTAACAATATATTCTTAAGAAAGCCTGGATGGTCGGAGGTGAAATCGGCATAACATGGTTAGGATTCTTATTTTCAGCTATAATACGGCATTTGCAACGTATTTTCGAAGTCCTAAGCACAAACGTAGTGCTTCTCGTTCTAATAAATCTAGTGGCCGAAGCTTGTATGGTGCACACCTGAGAATAAAGCACAGCCAAATTCTAATACCGGGCGAACGTACATATTATATAAGGTCAAAAGCAACTTTTTTCGCACACCTGATTTTTGATTGCAAACTTGCGCAAAATGTCTATAGGACGAACTACTTTTTATCGCAATATACTGAGTACGAGGTCGTCAGTTAAGCGACCCGTTATAAAAAAAAAAAAAAACACTCCAATGTACCTAGCAATACTCGGGTAATGCGGGAGATGGAAATTCAAGGCGATGAGCAAAACGACAACAAGGTGAAAACAGGTGCCAACGTTTCCATAAGTGGACGGCAAGTCCACTTGTCGAAAGGTTGGCTCTGGTGTTCACCTTGTTCTCATTTTGCTCATCTTGTCGTCCACTTGTCGAAACGTTGGCGTGTGCTTTCACCTTGTTTTCGTTTGGCTCATTGTCCAGGTACCTGGGCTACTCTACTTGTGTGAGATATTGTAGATGATATTAAGCGACACGTCTGCTGGGTGTATACACGATATGTGTACACACGCAGTGCACGATATGTGTACAATTATTATTCAGGCTGAAATGTGAGCTATACAGCCAGCCTTCCAGTTCCCTTAGATACTACTACAAAACTTTGATAAAGGAAGTAAATGTCACTAGCACTAGAAAAAAGAGCAATGTCAGCGTAAACGTAGGCACTAACACTTGGATGAACGGGGATTCTGCTCAGCAAAATATGAAACGCTGATAAAAGTACTACTCCATGAGGCACACCTCTCGTTTGCTTTTGTTTGCGAGAAGAAAAGCTACTTTGAAAACAATATAATTTGCTATCCCTCAAAAATTCATTCACCAAAGCTACAATATAACCTCGAAAGTCGTGGCCCTGTAACCTATCTATAGAAAAATTGTATCTTCAATACTAGCTGTCGTTGGTTTCACATATATTAAGGTAACTAAAGCTGCCTACTGTTTTTGTGCCGGGCAATGTTAATGCGACCTTTAAGGTCTACATGAGCGCGCCATATTGAATAACCCGATCTAAATCAAATTTGACAAGAACTCTGCTCTTCATTAAGAAGCTATATTGTTACGCGAACGAAAGATTAAGACTGGAGACTATTTGCAAAGTATATTTACAAAGGATAATGCAGCGCTGGCCAGTTCAGACGACAGCTCGAGAGCCAGAGAGCGTTCGTCGGCTTCGTCGGGGCGCCCACGTGCATCGGCCACAAGAAACACGCAATATGCACGTATCATTATCCCCGGCGGCAGAAGCACTGTCCCGGGGCGTCTAAATATCGGTGATAACCGGAGAGTAATATGGCTTGAGGCGTGCGACATGCACAGCGTTAGTGGAATTTGGGGCAGATGAGGCATTGGTACTGACTGGGGCGATTTCGTAGGTAACTGGAGTCATGGCCCGCAGCACTCAATATGGGCCTGCGTACCGAGACAGGAGTTTTCTGACAGGCCAACGTAACGAGTCGGGGACCACAGGAGTACTGGAGATCCAGGCGAAAAGTGGACATCTCTGTGTTGGCGATCGTACAAGCGCCGTCGCTTCTCTTGAGAGGTCAGGAGGCGAGCGAGGGAAATTTCGCGTGCTTGGGCTGCCCTGGCTCTCGGCCGAACAGCAGAAAGAACGGAGAATAACCGACAGTGTCGCGTCGCGAAGAATTATACGTAGAAGTGACATGCGCTAGGGCAAGGTCCCAATCAGTATGATCGGACGAGACGTACTTTGGAAGCATGTCTATTAGGGTAGGATTCAAACGCTCAATGAGACAATTGGTCTGTGGATAGTAAGACACAGTCAGCTTGTGCTTGGTGGACCAGGACTGCAGGATGTCAGCTATGATTTGAGAAAGCAATGTCCGACCGCGGTCTGTGAGCAGTTGGTGTGGAACACCGTGCCGCAGAATCACGTCGCGTAAAATGAAATCGGAAACATCTGTGGCGCAGCTTGTGGGAAGCGCTCTGGTGATGGAGTATTGTGTGGCGTAATCTGTTGCCACGGTGACCCACTTGTTGCCAGACGTGTATAGAGGAAAAGGGCCAAGTAAGTTCAAGCCAACGCGAAAAAACGGATCCGAAGGAATGTCGAGCGGCTGAAGGCACCCGGCAGGGAGCGTCGATGGTGTTTTTCGGCGCTGGAATTTTTCCAACGCCGCAACCTATTTCCGGATGGAGCGGCAAAAACCTGGCCAAAAGAAGCGTCGGCGAATCCGGTCGTAGGTGCGCGAGACGCCAAGGTGACCTGCCGTTGGTAAATCATGATGTTCTTGGAGAACAGCTGACCGGAGGTGTTTGGGAATGACGAGGAGTATTGCAGGACCGTCGGATGTACATTGTGGCGGTATGATACACCATTCCGGAGAACAAACATGTGATGGCACGAATCAGAGGGCGAAGATTCCAAGCCATCGAGGATGGCGCGCAAAGTGGCATCACGGCGTTGCTCGTCGGCAACGTGTAGCAGCTGAGAAACGGAGAAAGTGCAAGCGTCGATATCGGGGTCAAGGTCGGCGGGTGGTTTGTCCACTGGGTGCCTGCGTCTGCGGTCTGCGTCCTGATGTAATCGGCCCGACTCGTACACTACTGCATAAGAATATTCTTGCAGCCGCAGAGCCCAGCGACCAAGCCGGCCGATAGGATCCTTGAGTGAGGAAAGCCAGCAGAGCGCGTGGTGGTCCGTCATTACAGAGAAGTGCGTGCCATACAAGTACGGGCGGAATTTGGAAACCGCGCAAACGAGATCCAGGCATTCACAATCTCTAATCCAGTTGTTGCGCTCCGCTGCTGTGAGGAGGCGGCTAGCGTACGCGATAACGTGATCCTTACCCTGTTGGCGCTGGGCTAAGACGGCTCCGATACCTTCACCACTGGCATCGGTACGCATCTCTGTAGGACAGGACGGGTCAAAGTGGGCTAGTATAGGTGGCGTAGAGAGAATGTTGGTGAGCTGGGCGAACGCGGCAGTTTGAGCGGGACCCCACATAAACGGTACGTCCTTTAGAAGATCAGTGAGAGGTCGGGCAATCGCTGCCAAGGCTTTAAGGAAGCGTCGGAAGTAGAAGCAGAGTCCTACAAAACTTCGGACGTCTTTGACAGACTGAGGTACAGAAAAAGACGTGACAGCACGAATTTTCTCCGGGTCTAATTGAATACCGGAAGCGTCGACGAAGTGGCCCCGCACTGTAATTTGCCGACGACCAAAATGACACTTCGAGGAAATTAGTTGGAGCGCAGCCTCGCAGAAGACTTGAAGAACAGCTGATAAGCGCTCAAGGTGTGTTTCAAATGAAGGCGAAAATACGAGAACGTCGTCTAGGTAGCAGAGGCATGTTGATCATGTGGACCCTTGAAGCAAAGAGTACGTCATACGTTCGAACGTTGCTGGGGCGTTGCACAGATAACTTTGAATTCAATATAGACCATCAGGAGTGACGAACGTGGTCTTCTCTTTGTCTTTTTCATCAACACAAATCTGCCAACAACCAGACCGCAGGTCTACTGTTGAAAAGTAGTTGGCACCGTGGAGACAATCGAGGGCGTCGTCAATGCGAGGCAAGGGGTAGACGTCTTTCTTGGTAATGCGGTTTAGATGACGATAATCTACGCAGAAACGCCATGTGCCATCTTTCTTTTTAACAAGCATCACGTGTGACTCCCAAGGACTCGTCGAAAGTTCAACAACGCCTTTGGCAAGCATCTTGTGCACTTCATCTTGAATAACCTTACGCTCTGAAGCAGAAACTCGATATGGCCGGCGATGAATAGGACTGGCATCACCAGTATTTGTGTGATACTTAACAATTGAAGCCTGGCCCAATTGGCGATTGCTGAGGTCGAAGATGTGGTAGGAAACCAAAAGGCGACGCAGAGCTGCTGCTTGGTCAGGCATTAGGTCCGCAGCAATGATGGGCCAAAATGTTGTGTCAGTGCAAATAGCATCCTGTGGACATGGTGAAGAATCGGAGCAGACGTCTATGGAAAACGTCGTGACGTGGGGCGGGGGTTCATCTCCGATAGCACGGAGCGTTGCAGGTGATATGCCTTTGGGTAGAACTTGCTTTGTCAGGTCAAAATTTACGGCGGGGAGGCATGTCCGGTTATTGGCGACGGTGACGACGGAGTGGGGCACAGTGATATTGTGCATCAAAAGGACATCAGGAACAGATGTAGCGACGTAATCACCATTGGGCACAGGAAAAGATACCAAAATGACGAAAGTCAAAGCTTTAGGCGGCAGGCGGACGAAGGCGGTCGTACTAAAGTTGTTCGGCAGTTCGGCATGAATATGCGCGAGTAGAGGAAGTTCGAGGCGAATGGTACCGGCAGAACAGCCGATCAAAGCTGAATGCGCCGTAAGAAAGTCGAGTCCGAGGGTTAGGTCCTGGGGACAATTGGTCAGCACTGTAAAATAACAGGAACGTGGCGGCCGGCGATACTTATACGGGAAGTACACATTCCAGTGGCGTCAACAGTGCCGCCGTCGGCGAAACGTATGGCTAGAGTAGTAGGAAGCGTGAGAACCTTCATCAGTCGACGACGGAGGTTGCAACTCATTATAGCAACCTGCGCTCCAGTATCTATTACCGCCGTCAAAGGGGCACCATCGACGTGAACGTGAAGTTCTGGTTCGTTGGGAGGGTCGATGGTGGATTTCGACACGACGATGATGATGCAGCACTACGTCGAGGAGCTTCATGGTCTAGTGTTCCGTCCGGGAGGGTCCATAATTGGTCGGCGACGAATAGTGGCGTGGCTGGGGCGACGGGGACCGATGACGCTGAGGTGACGGCGAGCGAGTAGGACGACTGACATCGACGGAAACGTCAGAGGTAGGAGCCATACGGCGACACGAGTAACGGCGCGGGTCGGCATATGGTTGAGGGGACGGGGAAAAGGAGCTCGAATACGGTGATGTCCAGGAGGTGCGGCAGTGGCGAGCGACGTGGCCACTGCGGAGGCAGCAGAAGAAAATGGGCTTGTCGTCAGGATTTGTCCACTCTGTAGGGTTACGGTATCTGGGAGACGAATACAGATCGCCGTGAGGCCTAGCAGTCCACACCGGTGGGCCGTCAGGTCGGGAGATGGAGCAGGCAGCAGGAAAACCTAAGATTGCAAATTCTTGCCGCACAACTGCCTGAATGAGAGAGATCGCTAGGGCTGGGGCTTCAATGGTGGGGTCAAGTGGGCGTAGATGGAACTTGTGGCCTCGAGGTCGCGGCGAACAATACGTGTGATGTGCTTATTTAAGGGTGGTGAAACGGTAAGGTCGAAGCAAGACGACGTCGCAGCCGTGTTAGGGAGCCGGGAGAACTGTGGAATGATGCGGCGGCTTTTGGCGAGCTCAAAGCGGCGGCATTCCTTGACAATGACATCGATGGTGGACACATTGTTGAAGACCCACAAGTTGAACGCGTCGTCCGCGATGCCTTTGAGTACGTGGCCAACTTTGTCAAGATCGGGCATTTTCTCGTCGACTTTTCGGCAAAGAACGAGCACGTCTTAGAGGTACGAGACATACGATTCAGTAGAAGACTGAACTTGGATAGCAAGCTCTTTTCTAGCAGCCAGCTGCCGACTGGTGGGATTTCCAAACAGGTCGCTGAGCTTCTAGAAAGCATCCCAGCTAGAGATCTCGTCCTAGTGTGTCCGGAACAAGACACGACGAGTTCCGCCCAAGTAGAATAGGACATTCGCTAGTATAATGGTAGGGTCCCAGCCGTTGTTTTTGCTAACACACTCATACAGGCTGAGCCAGTCCTCAACGTCGACATTATCTTGGCCGGAAAATATGCCAGGATCGTGGGGAATGGTAACCGTAACGCACGCTGTTGTCGCGGTCGAAGGAGCAGAAGGAGACGAGGTGTCCTCACCGGGAGCCGTGGCGGAATGCAGGACGGTGCGGCCGCTGCGGAGCTCCGTGGTGAAGACGGGGAACGGCATCCTCCGCCAAATTTTTACGCGATCGAAGGATTAAGGCTGGATACTATTTACAAAGTATATTTACAAAGGATAATGCAGCGCTGGCCAGTTCAGCCGACACCTCGAGAGCCAGAGAGTGTTCGTCGTCTTCGTCGGGGCGCCCACGTGCATCGGCAACAAGAAACACGCAATATGCATGTATGAATATTATATACTTATGAAGCGCCCTTTCAATCAGTTTCACTATGGTTGATACTAACGCAATTAGTCGTATGTTGTCGTATTGCTTGCTCCTTGCTTTTTAAGTAATGGAATAAGTGGGCGATCTTTCATCCATGTAGAATCTAGGCATTTTTAACAAAGTAGTTTAGCAACTTCAAGAGCTCATTCAGAGCTTCATGGAACAATGTATTTAACATCGTATTTCTTATTCCGTACGGACGAGGTGCTGTAGTTGGCAACCTTAACATGACCTGTGTTATGACCCGTTTCGACGAGGATACCTCTCTATTGTCCGAGAATGCAGGATTAAAAACAGAAGTTTTAATGTGCGGTGTGAACCTGTTTTCCGATCCTTCCGCCAGCAGTTCTAAGGGCTCCTGCGTTTCATGTGAGGAGTCTGCATTAATGGTGATTGGGAGTCTTTTTCTAGAACGAAGTCAATTAAATAAAGCACGTTTGTACTTCGAATTAGACAGATAATCAACATAATTTTATTGTGCTCATATTCTGTGCTCAGTACGTTAGATAGTTGAAGTAATAAATTAATATTACTTTAAAATTTTCGGACTCTTATTATGTAGAATAATTTTCCAGGTAGCTTTCCTTCTTCGGTAATTTCCTTGTACTCCGTATTCCACCAGGGTCTCGATGAGCTGCGTTTAGCTGACTTAATAACGAATTGCCCAGAGACAAATGTAGGCTGTCTCATATTTAGTCGGGTTGTATTTTGATTTATGTTCCATTCCCATAGACGCGTACTACAAGCATCTGTCTGTATCCCCATGACACGTACGTGATGCGAGTTGCAGTCACCAGCGAGGATGGCTTCATTTTTGCATCTAGCGAGCACGCTATCAAAATGGTGTGTATAGCGAATGCCTGTAGGGAAATAAAAATTTACTTTTATGAATGAAAATGAACAGTAAGCTGGGATGCTGACGTCCGCTGCCGAAATTTCACATTCTGGAGGGCATTAAATGAAAAGATGTTTCGCATTGTGACAAAATTTAGATGACAACAAAATTAATAAATCCCCTTCTAGTGAAACGTGACCTAACGGAAAACATCAAAATTCCTTAAAATGAGAAATTTTCTCAGGTGTAACAGCAGGTTCGTGCAAGATTATAATGTCAGGATTAATATGTGTTGTTAAGCAACTTAAGTCTTGTATGGTAGAAGCAGAAGAGAAAGCTTGGGAGAGAAGAAGAGCATGAAGAGAAAATAAACAAGGATGTCTATCTTGCCATACTGGCCTATCTCAGTTTTATTACAAATTTCGCGTAGCCGACAGGATAGGCACATGTGTTGTGCACCTTATCCGCTTCGGTTTACCGAGGACCATGTGCTTGGACGTCATCGAACTCTGCGCCGACGGTGACAGACACGGCAAGCTTTTTCCATGGAGGACAGTTCACTGTTTTGGGTGAGCAGTGATCCCTTGTTCGGAACGCTCCCGAAGATGACCTTTTGATATTCGTAGTACAATGTAACCGTGTACGACAAATATGAGTGAGCAAGGACGAAATCGCGCAAGATATTTTTCATCAACAATGGAACTCTACCAGAGAAACAGTGAATACCAGCAACATATAATAGAGTTCATGACGAGAAACGTCCTCCAGCATTATCGGAGGCCGTCGTTGGAAACGATAAAAACCAGATGTTTATGACAGTTGGTCACCTGCAAACGCTCAAGCCTGACTGAGTTTCTATGAGTACGCGTGCGACCAAAATAGGTGGCGACAAGACCTTGACAAGGTCAGGAATATGCGCTTGGACCTACTAGGCCTAGCGAAAACCTGGCATGACTTAAAAATCGCGGAAAGAGTGCGCCGGCCGTGGGCTTAGTGGAAAGACAGTTTTCTGACGTCTTTATCCGAGACTAAGCTCTAAAGCTCGGACAGTGCTACAGCCTTCAAGTATAATTCCGGCCCTCTGTAGAATATTTTTTTGAGAAGAGAAGGCTGCTACGTGTTGCCGACTCCACGTTATAGGACTCATCGCTCGTACCTCTGATTGTATTAGGACTGCCTAAGAGCAAGCAGCACGACGTTCCACTATGGACGCCACATACTGTTGATGATTTGCTTAAAAATATTGAAGATTTATACACTGCAGCATCAAGAGAGTGCTTCTAGCGGCTCCAATCGTGATCCAATACGATCACAGACAGCAGTCTAAGAACGTGACCAGGTTGACGTCGGGAGGTCACCCTCTCTAATCTAAGGAGATCACCTTCCTTACCGGTCGTGTCAAGCTTGTTTACATTTCTGTGCAAGCGAACAGGAGGAACTTCAAGGCTTTGGTAGATAGTGGAGCGTCGACAACAGTTTTAAACAAGAGCGAAATCTCGGACCTCAGCATCCTGGAAGATCGTCTTGTGATAGTGTATGATTACGATGGCAGGAAACAGACGTAGAATAAGTGGGTGGAAGTGTTGACCACGCACAAAAGCGAAAGCACCTTAACTAATGCTCTTGTTCTCGATGGAGTAAAATATCAGCTTCTCTTTTCTCTTGTCCCGCCCAGTGATGGAACAGCGACGACTTGACCTCTACTGGGATGAGGAAGTCACTACTCAGGATGAGCGCCAAATTCCCTCGGTTTCACTTGCGGAACTTCAGCGAAAGCCCACTACAGCGGCGGACGTTATCAAGCTGTATCTAGAGCTAATGTGCGTTGGGGGCTATCAAAAGGCCACATCAATGTTTGAAATGCCGTTTGAACTTCACGAGAAGATTGTTTGTGATACGCAAGTCCTGCAATATGTCAGAATAGAAGAAATGTTCATTGAAGGAAGAAATACAGCTTCGAGTTGTAGGGTAGTATACTTACACATTAAACTCTTCTCGGCTCAACTACTGTACGACGGGGAAAGAGGCTCTCGCCGCCCTCATGGCAGCGCGGTACTTTACATCGCACATAGACTGGAGAAAATTCAAACTGTATACAAACCATCAGTCGTACTTATCTCCTCAGTCAGACAGAGCCAAGAGAAAAGCTTACGCGCTGGATAAACGAACTGCCGCAGTAAGATTTCGTGGTCATCCACCGGGCAGGCGGCGGGCTGACGGATGCAGATGCGTTATCTAGACTGGTGGTTGAAGTTCCACATGAATTGTTAAAGTGACGAAAATGTCGGAAGGATTGCGAAGGTCTACAGATTGCGAATGGAAGGTTCGTGGTGCCGGAAACCCTCGTTTCAAAAATGCTCCACATGAAGCATGACACTCCCGACTCTGACGGTCACGATGGTTTCTGGCGAAGCTATAAGCTTCTACAGAGGTTCACAAGAAAGAGTATGAAGAGAGATGTAGAGAACTACGTTCGGCCATGCCCCTTGTGCCGGGTCAATAAGGCAAAGTACCGCCCACAACCGCACGAGCTCGTGTTAGCGCTTCACTGAGATGCCCTTTTTAAAATCGTGCATGTGGATTTTGCTGAGTTCAAAAAAAGAGCGAAGGTGTGCGGCAAACACAGTCATTTACAGTAGGAATCCACTAATGCACAAGAGTGGTATCTGCACTCACTGATAAAGAAGATGCAAATAGAGTTATTTTCCTTCTTGACCGAGTGATGCTTTCGAAGTTGAAGGTCGTAGTCTCTGACAATGGTCGTGCATTCATGGCAACAAGTTTCAGCAGTGGGCAGATGGTCGCGGGGTTGTGCGGGGCGCTGCTTTTTCTAACACCCCCAAGCCAATGGATTAGCGGAGAGAGTTATCAGCAACACAATGCAGTTTACGTCGTCATCATCATCATCATGATCGTCATCATCAGTGTATATTACGTCCACTGCAGGACGAAGGGCTCTCCCTGCGACCTCCAATTACCCCTGTCCTGCGCCAAGCGATATCAACTAGCATCCGCGAATTTCCTAATTTCACCGCTCCGCCTAGTCTTCTGCCGTCCTCGACTGCGTTTCCCTTCTCTTGGTACCCATTCTGTAACCCTAATAGTCCAACGGCTATTTAACCTGCGCATTACGCGGCCCTGCCCAGCTTCGTTTTTTCTCTTAATGCCAATTAGAACATCGGCTATACCCGCTTGCTATGTGATCCGAACCTCTCTCTTTCTGTCTCTTAACGTTATGCCTAGCATTCTTCGAACCATGGCTCTTTGCGTGGTCCTTAACTTGGTTTCTAGCTTCCTCGTTAAGCTCCAAGTCTCTACCCGATATGTAAGCACCAGTAAAATGAACTGATTGTACACCTTCCTTTTCAATGATAATGCTAAGCTTCCAGTCAGGAGCTGACAATGGCTGCCGTATGCGATCCGACCCATCTTTTATTCTTCTATGAGTCTCCTTATCATGATCAGGGTACCCAGTGATTAGTTGTCCTAGGTAAACGTACTCCTTAACAAAGTCTAGAGGCTGGCTGGCGATCCTGAACTCTTGTTCCCTTGCTCTTGTTCTCTTGTTCCCTTGTCGTTATCTTTGTCTTCTGCATATTAATATTCACCCCCGCTCTTACACTCTCTCTGTTAAGGTCCTGAATCATTTGTTGTAACTCGTCTGCAGTGTTGCTGAATAGAACAGTGTCATCGGCAAACCGAAAGCTGCTTAGATATTCGCCATCGATTTTGAATACTTCTTGAATACTTCTTCCAAGCACGCAGTGAATAGCATTGGGGAGATTGTATCACCCTGCCTGAATACTTTCATTATAAGTATTTTCCTACTTTTCTTGTGTAGAAATAAGGTAGCTGTGGAATCTCTAAATATTCTTCAAGGTAGTTACGTAAGCGGTCTGTACTCCTTGATTGCGTAATGCCTCTATGACTGCTGGTATCTCTATCGAATGCCTTTTCGTAATATATGAAAGCCATAGAGAGATGCTCATTGTACTCTGCAGATTTCTCGATTACCTTATTAATGACATGGATGTAATCCACTCCAGAGCATCCCTACCTGAAGCCCACCTGTTCCCTTGGTTGACTAAAGTTCAGTGTTGCCCTTATTCTATGGGAAGTTATTTTGGTGAATATTTTGTAAAAAACTGGGAGTTAGCTAATGGGCCTATGATTTTTCAGTTCTTTAACGTCTCCATTTTTGGGGATAAGTATAATGTTTGCATTCTTCTAGTTTTCTGGGACCCTTGCAGTTGATAGACACTTCGTATGTAGAGCCTCCAGTTTTCCAAGAAGTATGTCTGCTCCATCTTTATTTAAATCAACTGTTATTCCATCTTTTCCTGCCACTCTTCCGGGTTTTATGTCTTGTAAGGCGCTTCTGATCTCATTTGCAGTTGTTGGAGGAGTTTCTGAATCCTGTTAATTACTGTTTCTAATGGAGGTATCCTGACTTCTCTGGGTACTGTACTGGTCAGTATAGAATTCTTCCGCTGCTTTTACTATACCTTCGAGATTGCTGATGATATTACCCTGCTTATCATTCAGTGCACACATCTTGGTTTGTCATAGGCCAAGTTTCTTTCTCACGGATTTCAGGCTGGTACCCAAATTTCCGAGGAGCATGAAGGTGTTGCCTAGAAGAAGCCGTTACACACCATAAGAGGGCACATACGACAAGCCTTGAATGTAGCCCACATATTGCGACGTATGGTGAGGTGCCAGAACTGTCCGCCGACCCGGAGCTTCAAATTTCAATCGAACTTCAGCTAACTTAACAACCAAAAACCATCTAGGAGACCAGCAGGTACCTCGAAGCGATGAAACTCCAGTTCGACAAGAGAAATCGTGGATATATACCTGAAATTCAGTTAAAGGACTTTGTTCTTGTTTTGACAACCGGAAACCGACGTAAAAACTCTTGGTGCGCTGCAGGTCGTCCAAACCTGTGTGGAGCAAGGTGTACTCAAAACTGCTCGTTATATGGACAGTGAACAATTAGAGGTTGCGGCTGTGGGCGACGTCCTCCCTTATCACCCCAGGAGGAGTGAAACTTAAAATAGGGGGATTGTAGGGTAGAAGAAGAAGAGAAAAGGTTGGGAGAGAAGATGATGAAGTGAAAATAAACAAGCATGGCTAGTTTGTCATAATAACTTATCTCAGTTTTATTTCAAGTCTGCTGAAGCAGAAATCAAGGAACGACAGTTCCACCGCCGCACTTTTAAAGAAGCCACTGTGATGATCGCATTACTTGAGCGACTACTGTCGCAATGTACTCTCTTGGACACCAGAATGAGAATTAGGATTAACCTTCTGTTTTTAATATGTAGGCAAGATGAAGTTACTGGAGATGCAGTTTGGTTTTGAGGCCTCGTATCATGACCTGCTTCCAGGTCATCCTGTGAGTCAGACTGCCGCAAAGGACAAGGGTTGGATCGAAGAGACGGGTTTGGTCTGATACTCGGCGCTTCGACTGAACTAGACATCTGTTCTGTTGCACACGAAATCGACTTGGTGATCGGTACTGCAGCTGTTTGCAGTAACTGCGTCATCTGAGCGGTAAACACTTGAGGAAGCCATTCGCTAACACTTGTAATATTATGTTGCACAGCATATATCATTGCTTTGCCATTGGCATGCTGCCTGTGGTACTAGCAACCAGTCAAGCTGATGCCACTTTCCGGGAAATTCCAGGTATCGTGAGCACATGTATAGCGGGTAGCCGACGAGTGCCTTGATTTCTGGAGATGGCTACGTGCGACGGTATCGAGTGCTCGATGCGGCATAATTCTGCTGGCAGTGTCGTAACTCTCAAGCCCTGGAATAACTATGCTGACAGTGCTGAGCAAACCTGGGTCAGCAGCATGACTTTACTGTGGCTGTTAAGGGAAGCGCAGGGTGGGAGATATAGCAATATTTGATGCTACATTTGGGTATTTGAGTGGGTACTTAAGCGCACCATTAGTGCCTGCCCGCTTCGCAGTTCATGCTGTTGTATGCGGTTTATGAAACACCCACAGAGAACAAACAAAATCTGATGCGAAATACATTTGTGGGTCGTCTATATTGATAGGTTATTTTGTTTCGAGGAGACCTCGTGCCGCTGCCTGTTTTCATTTTTGTTCGCAATGTTCTATTTTTGCTCGGAGTTTTTTTTATTTACTTTTTTAAGATCCAGTACTAAGCACATGATTTATTTTCGACCACATTTTGGCGCTGTTGGAAAAGGTGCCAGGATATTACCATACCTTCATGCGGAGTTTGTGTTTAGGAAAGCTTAAACATGCCCGTGATTAAAAACAGAAGCTACTGAACTGCGGCGTTCGATCTGGGCCGTGGCTTGAAAAACTGCAGCTGACATAGGCTGCATACAGCGTTGCCCGTTTGAAAACGCCAGCATGACCCTGGGAAACGCCTGTGATTACACTGCGCAACCCGCGCCTTCTGTACCTTTGTAGGAAACAGCTGCTGACCCCATTTGCTGTAGGGCAGGTCAGAACAAACTGTATTTCACAGCTTTTTTTTTCTAGTTTTCTTAGTGCCTCGAGCATTGCTTCACCTCGTCGTCCTGACTGTCTCACGATGCATCGCGTCTCTGCAGCGTCGTTGTCCTCTATTAAATCGAAGCTATCTTTGAGACAGCGTTTCGCTGACCGTGGGCACTGCCGCTAGGTTCTGCCGTGGTTGTCCTGCCTAATAGTTGATATTGGAGGAAACACATGTTACGTTTCACAAGACCGGGTCGAACCTCGGTCACCCTAAGCTGCCGCCCTTTACTCTAACCAATCAGCCAATATCACACGATATTTCTCGTGCCAACACCAAATATAATACAGCTCTTCCATTGAGACTACTGTCGCGAGCGTCACGCAGTGTGGAGCTTTCGCGCCCCAGTTTGCTTTTACTCGCAAGTTTTTTTTTTCATGATGTCATCTTGAACAGTAGGAACGTACTCCAGAGAGCCGTTACTTGCGGCCTGTTATTCTTGAGCCTCTAAGCCAACTGTGATCACCCAGCTTCATGATGCTCTGGCAGCAGGTGGCTGTGGCGTGTCATGCACGTTTGGGCATGTTGCTTTTTTTGGCTTGGCATGTAATTCCTTGCCGTTTCTAATGATATCCCTTGAGCGACGACTGAACAGCCGATGAGCGCCGTGCATTGAAATGCATCGGTTAATTGGCAAAGAGTACGTGTGTGCCTGCAGAGCGTTGCTCAGCGCAAGTGTCCTCAGCTAGGTTGTCCTGATAGGCAGAATCACCCCCTGCGCCTTCTGCTGAGTTATCTGTTCGGCTTTTTTCAATTTTGTGAATGCCTTACGCAGCCACACTGAGGATGTGAGCACCGAGGAAGTCACGAGCCCACAGGTATGCTTTTGTTCACTTAGTTTTTTGCACTATGACACCGCTGGTTATTCCCACCTTTTCTTTTCAATAAATATTCTGTGATCCTTGCCAACGTTCTTATTATTCCTTGGTGCTCGTTCTTGATGCTGTCGTGCCACAAATTGAACACCGTCAGTTTAGGGACCCCTAACTGCATCACTTCTCTGCCCGAGGTAAACTTGCAACTTTATACGACAATCCATTTTTCCTCTGGAATTCGAAAATGGTCCTTCCTGTAGGATTCGTCGCCGACTTTCCTTCCTTCTCAAAGCAATTGGCTTGGATGGATTCCTCCTTTCTTTACATTTTCGCCAATTTTGTTGGCGCCACTGAAAGTACTTTGGTTGTAGGTATCTGCAGTGCCTGCAATGGTCGCTGCGTAACGGCTTTTGTAATTACCGCCAACGTTACTGCTGGAATTTCCTCCGTAGTCTTCCTCTCTTGTGTTAGTACATAGTTAGGATTGTGCTCCTGGTGTTTTTTTCTTTATTTTCTTGTTTTGCTTTTCCCGAGACCATGCAGCTGCTTTTCCATTTGGTATCAAAGTCATCCACCCACACGTCTTACACCAGGTAGATTATCCACTACTAAGTCATATAGTGGCTCATCAACGCATTTGACCAGCCATCCGGAGTAGTAGAGAGTGGACGATTGAATTGTGGCCTCGGGTAATTGCCGAACCGTGCTGTGAACCATGATAACCACCGCTGCTTCTTCTGTTAGGTCTTGTTCTCGAATCAAACTCTGTCTCACCAAGGCTGTGTTGGTGCTATTATCTCGTAGAACGGAAACTCGCATCCCGTTCATCTCGTCGTCAACTGCAGGTAGACACGCTGATAGTATCGTCTGCTTAAAAGCGTCCTTGTTGACCATGGCGTTGCTTTCTGCCGTATCATGTGCATTTTGGGTATCCTTCCTCGATTTCTGCGACGATGCTGCCCTTCCAGCCTTTAGACGATCTACATATGGCACCTTTCCTTGGTTCTGTAGCCTACAGTCTTCTGTGCGGTGTCCTCGTCTCTTGCAGTGCTGACTAATGATATAATGCGCCTGTGTATGGTTAACTAACTAGGGCACGACAATCTACGGCGCGGTGGACGACGCGGTTGCACAAGAAACATTGAAGTACCATAGGTACCGCACCTTGCATCCCTTGGTTTACATCATCTCCTATTTATCAGTTTCATCTTTCGTTCTCCCTATGCTCTTTTGGCCTTGCGCTTCGAGAAATTGGTCAGCACAATTGGAAAAGTCATTCAGATGTTACAATGAACGTTCTTTCAGAAAAGCATTGAGTTTTGGCCTATAGCAAGTGAAGAATTGTTCGGTCACAATGCACTTCCTGACTCCTTGATACGTCATCTCTTTGTTTGCCATTTATATCCATTTTTCAATATAGTTTGTCAAACGGCAAGCAAACTGTTTACCAGTCTCTGATTGTTCTGGTTTACAATTCCGAAATTTCCCACGGAATCCTTTCGCAGTAAGCCTGAATCTCTGGAGTAGAGCTTTCTTGACTTTGTCGTAGTCTGTTGACCCAGCAGCTGGCGTTCTCCCGAAAAAGTTCAAAGATTCACCTACTAAACACAAACTGAGTGCTATAGCCCACTCAGTTCACTCCAACTCTTGTTCCACAGCAATTCTTTGAAAACAATGTAAATAAGCGTCAAGATCGTTTCTTTTGTCGTCAGATGGAGCCATTAACTTTCGCGGACAT